>NW_022436968.1:23161356-23287692 GCF_009761245.1 Sapajus apella | reverse complement strand
GTTACCCAGGCTGGAGTGCAATGGTGCGATCTTGGCTCACCGCAGCCACCGCCTCCTGGGTTCAGGCAATTCTCCTGCCTCAGCCTCCTGAGTAGCAGGGATTACAGACACGCGCCACCATGCCCAGCTAATTTTTTGTATTTTTAGTAGAGACGGGGTTTCACCGTGTTGACCAGGATGGTCTCGATCTCTTGACCTTGTGATCCACCCCCCTCGGCCTCCCAAAGTGCTGGGATTACAGGCTTGAGCCACCGCGCCCGGCAAGATTTCTGTTATCACTGTTGTACAGATGCAGGAGCTGAGGCTCAAACACTTGGTCACATAGCCACAGGCACCCGTTCTCCAAGCAGGCTCCTGACTCCAAATTCTATGTTCTACTCAGTACGCTATTCCACCTGAGCTGCCGATCCATAAGAAGTTTTCTGGCAGGGTGCGGTGGTGTACGCCTGTAATCCCTGCACTTTGGGAGGCCAACGTGGGCAGATCACGAGGTCAGGAGATCGAGACCATCCCGGCCAACATGGTGAAACTCCATCTCTACTAAAATACAAAAAATTATCTGGGCATGGTAGCATGCGCCTGTAGTCCTAGCTACTCAGGAGGCTGAGGCAGGGGAATCGCTTGAACCTGGGAGATGGAGGCTGCAGTGAGCCAAGATCACACCACTGCACTCCAGCAAGTGACACAGCAAGACTCTGTCTCAAAAAAAAAAAAAAAAGTTTTCTAAAGAGTGGTATGAATTTTAGGTAGACAGGTAACAGACCTGAAATACATGTTTCCATAATACATCCCACTTTTGCTTCAAATGTCATCTAAATTTTAGATGCTGAACCCTACATCTGAGGGGTGTGCATTGCAAGCAGTGCTTTTCCCAAAAAGAACATTAGGTTAGCAAGGGAAGTGGATATCTTAATAAGGAATCTACTGAAAGCCAAATAAAGTTAACTTCAGAAATTTTTTTGACAATTATTTAAGACCTTTGTTAACAAGTGCTTGCAGTTTGTTGACTTGAAAAAAATCAAGTTGTAAACTTCTATTACAAATTAAAAATGAAGTTCTTAAAAATCTCATCTTGACCAGATATGAAACAATTTAAAAACCTTTAAAGACGTATTGAGAAAAACCAGGCTGTTTTAAAAAACACGTTATTACCAAAAAGAGATATCTTTGGGTAAAAATAATAAAAACCCCATGCTGCGTAGATAATGCAGATAGTTCTATTTATCTGGTCAACGGGCAAAAAGCAAGCAATCAAGGTCTTTAGCTCCCATCTTTTGTTCATTTCTTATTGCTGAAATTTCCTATTTCTTCTTGTTGGATGACTAAACCAGACCATAGAGATGGTAAGCCGGCATTTACTCAGCCCCGCCCTGCTCAGCCTGGAGAGTGGATGAATTCTCAGCTGGTGGATTGGCTGCTTTTGTCTCTTTGCCGTCTTATGGTTTAGTTTTCTGGGCGCCGTGTTGGTAATTAAAGTTGCAGTGGTACTGACATTGAGGTGGCTGCTGACCTTGGGTCTCATCTCCTTTTCTTTATCCTCTTCATTGCTGTCCTCTCTAGGCTGTCTTTGGCGAGGAGGGCCTCTGAGGAATCGTGGTCTATATTCCCGATACATATTCTGCCTCACTGGTCTGCCTTGTTCTCCCGCACCCTGGTTGTCAGCACCCTCCATCACTTCTCCCTGCACAGGAGGGTTGGAATATGGTGGTCGACGCCCATAGGGTCTCCCCATGTAGTAAGGTGGGAACCTTCGCCTGTAGTAGGGCCGACGTTGTTGGTCCTGGCCTTTGGGAGCACTCTCCAATCCGCTGTTCTTTTCCCCTGCTCTCACTATTCTGGTAATTGCGTGGAGGACCCCTATGATGTGTATAGCGTCTATAATGGTTACAGTCGGCTGTATATTTACTGCCTTGGACTGGAACGCCACCAGGACCTGTAACATCTGCTGCCTCTGCACGCTTTTCTCCTTCAACAACATCAAACTCCACGGTCTCTCTATCTCCTACACTGGGAAGGTACTTCCTGGGGTTATTCTTCTTTATGGCAGTCTGGTGTACAAATACATCTTCCTTGGTGTCATTCCTGTCGATGAAACCATATCCGTTCCTTACACTGAATCATTTTACTGTTCCCAAAACCTTCCTTGCGATGACCTTCTTGTCCCCGGGCCACTGCTCCCTGCGCTGCTGCCTGTAGTGCCGTGTTTGGTGTTGGTGGCGCTGAGGGCGGGGGTGGCCGGCGGCTGCTGGGTCTCGGCCTCACTGCTCATGGTTGCGGTGATTATGACTTGGGCCAGCTGCGGCAGCTGTGGCTCCTCCAGGGGTATGATGGTACCTAGGCTGGCAGCGGCGGTGGAGCTGCTTAGGGGTCTCTGGGGTCCGCTCTCTGCTCCCACTACCAATGGAACCCAAGTTCAGAATTTCTATGTGTGGCACGTCTATGCCCATAAAAAGTAGATCCAGTCAGGCTTTGTAACTTCTGCATACACTACGTGAATGCTATACAGGTATTGATCGACTAACCACCTATGCAACTTACGACCATTTGACTTTACGGCCACAATAGCTAGCCACGACTGCTCTGCATCTGGCAGCGCAAACGTTGCCCAGCTGGGCGTACGACAGTGTGGACCAGCTTCCGGCAGCACTACCATCTCCGCGTGCACCATTTCAACGGTACATATAGCCTACTCAGCTTACGACCAAATCGTGTTACGACCGGTCCGCGGTCCCGACTGTGGTCCTAAGTCGAGCACTAGCTGTATATGAAGCATGAAACTGGGTTGGAAATTCTCAAGTTCTGGTCCTGCTTTCTCTTGAATCTTTATAATCTTGATAATTTCCCTGGCAAGAACAAAGCATTATGGATACTGTTTTGTTGGGAGTGCCAAGCTAAAAATCAGTATGCTGAAGAGAGTTGCAGTGAAATTTAGCCATAATCCCCAAAACTAAACAGCAAAAGTAGTAACAATAAATAGATTTAAACAATTACAGAGGGTTTGCTTTGTGCTAGGCACTATTTTAAGTCATACACATGCACACTCACACAAATTCATTAAATCCTCCCAAGAATCTTCACTAACACATAAAGAAATTGAGGCACAGAGAAGTTAAGTAGTTCTAGTTACTTAAGTTAACCAGGGTTACACAGCTAGTAAGCAGTGAAGCTAAGATCTGAATCCAAGCAGGCTGGTACACGAGTTCATATTCTTAATCACTAAGTCATGCTACACCTATATAGTGGTTTCTACCATATTCCTGTTGCATTTTTAAAGTAAACTTTTAATTTCTGGACAGTTTCAGATTTACAAAAATGTTACAGAATAGTACAGAGTTTCCATACATCTGATATAATTTCCCCCACTATTAAATCTTACATTATTATGGTATATTTATTATAATTAATAACTCAATAGTAATACATTATTATAAACTTAAGTTCATACTTTATTCAATTTTGTTTTTATTTTTTTTGTTTTTACTTTTTTTCGTTAATTTTTTACATCCTTTTTCTGTTCCAAGATCCCTTATTACATGAGATCATGTCATCGTGTCTTCTTAGGCTCCTATTTGTTCTGACAGTCTATCAGACTTTCCTTGTTTATAAAGCCCTTGACAGTTTTGAGGTATACTGGTCAGAGTTTGACAGGTTTCTCCTCGGTTAAGGTATACACCCCTTTCACACAGTATACTCTTTGGAAGGAAATCACTATGCAGAGCTCACATTTAAGAAGTGGGGAGTTAGGCTCTACCTCCTTAAGGGCATTATATCTACACAGAATATTTGGAATTCCTTTGCATGGAAGATTTGTCTCTTGTCTCCCATTTATTTATTTATTCAATCCTTTATTTATATCAGTACAGACCTTTATTTATATCAGATCCTTTATTTATATCAGTGCAAATCATATATATATATATATGTGTTACACTGTGGGTTACAACTAAATACTAACTTATTTATTTTGCTGCTCAATGTTTTGAGCTTTGGCCATTAAGAGCTCTTTCAGGCCGGGCATGGTGGCTTATGCCTATAATCCCAGCACTTTGGGAAGCCGAATCTGGAAGATCACCTAAGCTCAGGAGTTCAAGACTAGCCTGAGCAACTTGGTGAAACCCCATCTCCACCAAAAATACAACAAATTAGCCAGGCATGGCAGCATGTGCCTGTGGCCCCTGCTACTTGGGAGGATCGCTGAGCCTGGGAGGCAGAGGCTGCAGTGAGTTGAGATCATACCACTGCATTCCAGCCTGGGTGACTATACTCCAGAGTGAGTATAGTCATGCAGCATGACAGAGTGAGACACTGTCTCAAAAAAAAAAAAAAAATCCTCTTTCAGTTGGCTCCTATACTCCTTTTGACACAGTTTAGTCATTTTGTTTTTGTTTTTAGCACTTCTTTACTTTCTGGCACTACAAGGTGCTGTGGGCTCATTTTGTGTATTCCTTGATCCAGTCCTAGAAACAGCCAATTCTCCAAAAATCATATCTGGTGCCCAGACTATTAGAGAATAGTCTGGGCACCAGATATGTTCCTTGCTACTAGGTTGTCCTGGCTTTTCAGTCCTCTCAAGGGACAAAGCAAGGAAATATAGGTGTGCATAATAAACCAAGTACATACACATATCTGTATATATAAAGTATTTCTATATGCATCCATCTGTAACTATATTAAACTAGAGTTCATACAAATATCTCCAACTCTAATCCATTACCACATGGATCACTCCAGCCTTCCCTTCTTGCTTGTCTATAGCCTTCTATAAAGCTACAGACAGTAAGAAACATGGTTCCTATCATCACCATCCAGTTATTAATTGTTGAATTTCAGTACACTTGTATAGTGGTTTCAGAATTATTACCCCATACCTCCACAGGAAACTTTATCAACTGCAGTACAGTGCTTATGTACAGTTCCCACAGCCTTTAGTCTTACAGTCTAATTTCCAAAGTTACTCAGGTCAACACCTTTTCTCTGGCCCCTTTCAGTGAGGTTATTGCATACATTTGTAATACAGTTAGATTATTTTGTCACTCTGCATTCCATCCTGGAATCCCCACACTCCTGATATTATGTTAAAATTTTTGCATACGTTAAATTCCACTCTGTGCTGTAACGCTCTATGGGTTTTAACACAGGCATGGTGTCATGTAAATACCAAAATAGTTCCACCATAAAAAAAATCCCGTGTGACTGATTTAAACCTCTCCCTTCCCCAAACTCCGTTTCTGTTACATTTTCCAAACAGAGAATGTTCTGTATATCATTGCTTCTCATTCTTTCTCCTTATTACATGTTCATATTTATAAATACGTGATCTCATTTCAATCTTGAGTGCTTCCACTAAGCAGATGATTGAGTAAAACTTAAGAGAAAGAAAGTGTTGGCCAGGCGCCGTGGCTCACACCTCCCAGG
The DNA here is from genome assembly GCF_009761245.1 of Sapajus apella. Taxonomy (NCBI): domain Eukaryota; kingdom Metazoa; phylum Chordata; class Mammalia; order Primates; family Cebidae; genus Sapajus; species Sapajus apella. The sequence goes on along the minus strand of NW_022436968.1, from coordinate 23,282,277 downwards.
ATTTTGGGAGGCTGAGGTGGGTGGATCACTTGAGCCCAGGAGTTCAAGACCATCCTTAGTAACATGGTGAAACCCTGTCTCTACAAAAAATACAAAAATTTTATTTAAAAGCGACAACAAAAGAAAGTGGCTTGGTCAAGATCTCAGAAGTGATGGGGCTGGCACTAGAACTTGTACCTATTGACTCCTGGTACGATCCTCTTCCCGCTAGTCTATTTCTTTGTCTTTTCAGTAGAGAGTGGCATGGTTATGCAGAGACAAGAAGAAGAAAAACAAGAGGAGGCAGACATGATGGTAAGTGATCATTTAAACCATATCTTATATGAACAGAAGCTTTTAATTTAAAAGTATGATAAAGTGGAATTTTAGTTCCACAAATTAGGTGAACTTGACGCTCCAAAATCCTTTCTGCTATCAACTACCTCCAAATGGCTGGATTAATATGTTTTAATGTTAAACACACCCCTGGGCCAGCAAGAAATAGAAATCCTCAGAGACCAAAAGCTAGCAAAAGTCCAGAGCTGAGTGAGTACTGAGGTTAGCAGTCACCCAAAGTCTACAATGTATAAAAAACAAAATGTGTCACAAAAATTGATCCAAATAAACCCAAGTTGGTTTAACATTAGAAAGTAGATCACTGTAATTTGCCACATTACCAGATTAAAATAAAAAATCATATAATCACCTCGGCAGATACAAAAAAGGCATCTGGTAAAATTCAACATTCACCCATGATTAAAAATCAAATAAAACTTTCAGCGACTGTGAAATGGAAGAGAAGTGCATTAACTTGATAAAGGGTAGCTGCCAAAAACTTACAATCTCATCCTCAATGGTGAAATATTAGAAGTATTCCCTTTATAAACATGAATAAGACAAGGATGTCCACTATCAATGGCTCTACTCAACACTGCACTGGAGGCCCTGGCCAGCACAGTAAGAAAGGAAAGAGAAATAAAAGGTAAAAGGTAAAAGGAGGAAGTAACAAACTGTCATGATTTCCTAAGGATATAATTATCTACACAGAAAAAAAAATCCTAAATTCTACAAATGGCAACTATTACTATTAAAAGGAAAGTTTGGCACGATTGCCAAATAAAAGATCAAAATACAAATAGACAAATATATTTTCATGTACTATCAAACATATAGTTAGAAAACCTAATTTAAAAATATACTGTTTAGCAGGGCAGAGTGGCACCACCTGTAGTCCCAGCTACTCAGGAGGATCACTTAAGCCTAGGAGTTTGAGACTGTAAAGCACAATGATCACACCTGTGAAGAGCCATTGTCCAGCCTGGGCAGCACAGTGAGACCCTATCTCTAAAAAAAAAATGCACACAGCCGGGCACGGTGGCTCACGCCTGTAATCCCAGCACTTTGGGAGGCCGAGGCGGGTGGATCACAAGGTCAAGAGATTGAGACCATCCTGGTCAACAAGGTGAAACCCCATCTCTACTAAAAGTACAGAAAATTAGCTGGGCATGGTGGCACATGCCTGTAATCCCAGCTACTCAGGAGGCTGAGGCAGGAGAATTGCCTGAACCCAGGAGGCGGAGGTTGCGGTGAGCCGAGATCGCGCCATTGCACTCCAGCCTGGGCAACAAGAGCGAAACTCCATCTCAAAAAAAAAAAAAAAAAATGCACACACACATACACACACACACACACGCTATTTATAACAATGACCAAAAATATAATGTACTTAGGAAGTTGTAAAATATGCAAATCCTTTAAAGAAAAAATTATAAACTTCACTGAGCCACTAATGAAGACCTAAATAAATGGAGAGTTACACAGTAACTCTTGCATAAAATGAGTTTAAACTGCATGGGTCCACTTATATGAGGATTTTTTTTAACCAAACTCAGATTGAAAATACAGTATTTGGGGGATGTGAAATCTGTATATAAGGAGGGCCAACTTTTCATATACTTGGGTTCCACAGGGTAAACTCAAAGACTTGAGGATGTGCAGATTTTGGTATATGTGGGCATCCTGGATCCAATCTCCCTAGCATAGCGAGGAAAGACTCTATAGTCTTCATTAAATAGGATAATTTGATATGGTAAAGATGTCAGTTCTCTTCAAACCGATATACAGATTTAAAGCCATCCCAATCAAAATTTTAATAAGGTTTTGGGAAAGCTCAAGGTGATTTTAAAAGGTATATGAAAGTGCCAATGGCAAAAAAGAAATAAGACACTCCTAAAAAAGAGGAGTAAGATGGAACACTTGCCCTACCAGCTCCCAAGCCTGATTATAAAACTGCAGTGAATAAGTGGTTACCTGTCAGCCCAAGGACAGAAAAATAAGACAATGGAACAGAACACAGAGCACAGAAATAGACCTGACCAGATAGGTAACTTGAGCTAGCACTGCAGATCTGTGAAGAAATGAAGGGATTATTCAATAAGTGGGTCTGGAACAAGTGATTATTCATATACAAAAAATAATAATAATGAAAGCATCTCTAATTTAAACCATACCCTCAAATCAATTTCATCGCTGACTGAAGACTTAAGTAGGAAAGTTAAAACTTTAAAACTTAGAAAAAAATAGGAGCATATCTTTATGACCTCGAGTTAAGCATTTCTTAAACAAGAGTCAAATTCTAATGATAAAAGGAAATACTGATTACTTTTACCACATTTAATGTGAGAGCTTCTTTTTTTATATAGTATCAAATAAGCCACAAATTGGGAGAAGACATTTGTAACACATATAATGAAGGACTGGTATGGAGAAACATGCAGAAACATTCTAAACATCAAGAAGGAAAAGACACAATCTGATAGAAAATGGGCAAAAGTCATGATCAGCCTTTGCACAAGAATGAAAACATGAATGCCTAGTAACATTAAAAAAGATGCTCACCTGTATAATATGAAAATGCATTAAAATATCATAACACAATAGTCTTGTATTCACCACATTGGCAAAATCTTAAGTCTGACAATACAAGTGCAGGCAACAATATAAAGTAATGGGAAGTCAACTAATGGGAGTACAAATTAGTATAATCACATATAGAGTCAACATGGTATCACCTAATAAGCTGCAGATGCATGATATGGTTTGGTTGTGTCCCCAACCAAATCTCATCTTAAATTGTAGTTCCCATATCTCCACATGTTGTGGGAGGTAATTAAATCATGGGGGCAGCTATCCTTGCGCTGTTCTTGTGATAGTGGGTTCTCACAAAATCTGACGGTTTATAAGGGACTTCTTCTCCGCACTTCTCTTTGCTGCTGCCATATGAAGAAGGATGTGTTTGTTTCCCCTTCTGTTATGATTGTAAGTTTCCTGAAGCCTCTTGGGCCATATGGAACTATGAGACAATTAAACCTCTTCCATTTATAAATTACCCAGTCTCAGGTATGTCTTTATTAGCAGCATGAAAACAGACTAACATAGTAAATTGGTACTGTAAGGCTGGCTGCCTCACAGAGGGTTAAGCGGACTCATCCATCTCTCTCTGCGTCTGATAACTGCGTCATCACCCAAGCTCGTTATCTGGCCTTGCCGCACGGCTTCCCCGCACCCGCCTCCACATACCAGACCCAAGTCCACATTCAGCACTAAATTATGCATTTAACCCCCAGCCCGCTGTTAATAAACATTGCAGGAAAATTTTTTAAAGAAGCCCCATCAGACCCTGCCTGGTAGCAGTCTGCTCTGTATGCCCCCAGAAGGCCCACTTACCTAAGGTACCACCCGCCTACCCATGACCACTAGCTCCAGGCATTTCCTGCTTCTTAATAGCCAATAGGATTGCCTTCACTTTGTTTCCCCAACAGCCAATCAAGACCCACTTGCCCAAAGTCCCGCCCACCTATCAATAGCAACTAGTTTCAGGCACTTCCTGCTTCCTGACAGCCAATGAAATTGCCTTTGCTTTGTTTCCCCAATGGCCAATTGGTCGCCTTCCCTTCCCATAAAACCCCATGACCTAAACAGCCAGGTGTGACTTCTCTGGCCCCTTCCTGGGCCACAGAACCTCGCCCGGGAGCTGAATAAATTGGTTTCTCATTTTCTCATACTTGCCTCAGTTTCCTCATTCTACATTGGCAATAAACCTTACAGGTACCAGGAATGGGGTGCTGCTGTAAAGATATCAAAAAATGTGGCAGCGACTTTGGAACTGGGTAACAGGCAGAGCTTGGAATAATTGGAGGGCTCAGAAAAAGATAGGAAAATGTGAGAAAGTTTGGAACTTCCTAGAGATTTGGAGGCCTCAGAAGACAGGAAGATGTTGGAAAGTATGGAACTTCCTAAACACCTGTTGAATAGCTTTGACCAAAGTACTGATAGTGATATAGACAATAAAGTCCAGGCTGAGGTGGTCTCACCTGGAGATGAGTAACATCTTGGGAACCATAGTAAAGGTAATTCTTGCTATGCAAATAGACTGGAGGTACTTTGCCCCTGCCCTAGAGATCTGTGGAAGTTTGAACTTGAGAGAGATAATTTGGGTATCTGGAGAAAGAAATTTCAAAGCAGCAAAGTGCCCAAGAGGAAGCAGAGCATAAAAGTTTGAAAAATGTGCAGCCTCACAATGCAATAGAAAAGAAAAATTCCAGTCCCGGAGAACCGGTTGGGAGGGAGGAAGGTAGCAAGATGGTGTTGGAAAGCACTATGGTGTGTGTGGACAACAGTGAGTATATGTGGAATGGGGACTCCTTACCCACCCAGCTGCAGGCCCAGCAGGATGCTGTCAACATAGTTTGTCATTCAAAGACCCGCAGCAACCCAGAGAACAACATGGGCCTTATCACACTGGCTAATGACTGTGAAGTGCTGACCACACTCACCCCAGACACTGGCCGTATCCTGTCCAAGCTACACACTGTCCAACCCAAGGGCAGGGTCACCTTCTGCACTGGCATCCACGTGGCCCTTCTGGCTCTGAAGCACTATCAGGGCAAGAATCACAAGATGCACATCATTGCCTTTGTGGGAAGCCTGGTGGAGGACAATGAGAAGGATCTGGTGAAACTGGCTAAACGCCTCAAGAAGGAGAAAGTAAATGTTGACATTATCAATTTTGGGGAAGAGGACGTGAACACAGAAAAGCTGACAGCCTTTGTAAACACGTTGAATGGCAAAGATGGAACCAGTTCTCATCTGGTGACAGTACCTCCCGGGCCCAGCTTGGCTGATGCTCTCATCAGTTCTCCGATTTTGGCTGGTGAAGGTGGTGCCATGCTGGGTCTTGGTGCCAGTGACTTTGAATTTGGAGTAGATCCCAGTGCTGATCCCAAGCTGGCTTTGGCCCTTCGTGTATCTATGAAGAGCAGTGGCAGCGGCAGGAGGAGGAGGCCTGGCGGGCAGCTGCAGCTTCTGCTGCTGAGGCTGGGGTTGCTACGACTGGGACTGAAGACTCAGGCGATGCCCTGCTGAAGATGACCATCAGCCAGCAAGAGTTTGGCCACACTGGGCTTCCTGACCTAAGCAGTATGACTGAGGAAAAGCAGATTGCTTATGCCATGCAGATGTCCCTGCAGGGAGCAGAGTTTGGCCAGGTGGAATCAGCAGACATTGATGCCAGCTCAGCAATGGACACATCTGAGCCGGCCAAGGAGGAGGATGATTATGATGTGATGCAGGAGCCCGAGCTCCTTCAGAGTATCCTAGAGAACCTCCCAGGTGTGGATCCCAACAATGAAGCCATTTGAAATGCTATGGGCTCCCTGGCCTCCCAGGCCACCAAGGATGGCAAGAAGGACAAGAAGGAGGAAGACAAGAAGAAAGACTGGGGGGAAAGGGCAGCTGAGCCTGCTCAGGGGACTACATGGGAGGCACAGAATACAAGGTTAGATGAATGTTACCTTGTAACCATTACAGCCTAAATAAAGCTTGGCAAGTTTTTTTCCTTTTTTGCTTCAAAAAGAAAAGAAAAGAAAAATTCCTATTCTGGGGAGAAATTCAAGCCAGCTGCAGAAATTTGCATAAATAACAAGGAACCAAATGCAAATCACCAAGACAATGGGGAAAATGTTTCCAGGGAATGTCATAGAACTATGAGGCAGTCCCTCCCATCACAGGCCCAGAGGTCTTGAGGGAAAAAATGGTTTCCTGGGCTGGGTGCAGGGCCCCCCTACTGTGTGCAGCCTCAAGACTTGGTGCCCTGCACTCATGCTGCTCCACCTGTGGCCAAAAGGGGCCAAGGCACAGCTTGAGCCATGGCTTCAGAGGGTGCAAGCCCCAAGCCTTGGCAGCTTCCATGTGGTTTTGGGCCTGTGGGTGTACAGAAGTCAAGAATTGAGGTTAGGGAACCTCCACCTAGATTTCAGAAAATGTACAGAAACACCTGGATGTCCAGGCAGAAGTTCGCTGCAGGGGTGGAGCCTCATGGAGAACCTCTGTTATAGCAGTGTGGAAGGGAAATGTGAGATTGAAGTCCCTATACAGAGTCCCTACTGGGGCACCACCTAGTGGAGCTGTGAGAAGAGGGCCACTGTCCTCCAGACCCCAGAATGGTAGATCCAATGACAGCTTGCACTGTGCACGTAGAAAAGCTTCAGACACTCAACACCAGCCCATGAAAGCAGCCAGGATTGGGACTGTACCCTGAAAATCCACAGAGGCAGAGCTACCCAAGTCCATGGGAGCCCACCTCTTCTATCATCATGCTCTGCATATGAGACTTGGAGTCAAAGGAGATGATTTTGGAACTTTAAGGTTTAATGCCTGTGTTATTGGATTTCGGACTTCATAGGGCCTGTAGTCCCTTTGTTTTGGCCAACTTCTCCCATTTGGAATGGGTGTATTTACCCTATGCTGGTACCCCCACTGTATATAGGAAATAACTTGCTTTTGATTTTACAGGCTCAAAGGGAGAAGGGACTTGTCTCAGATGAGACTTTAAACTTAGATTTTTAAATTAAAGCTGGAATTAGTTAAGACTTTGGGGAACAGTTGGAAGGACATGACTGTGTTCTAAAATGTGAGAACATGAGATTTGGAAGGGGAAGAATAATATGGTTTGGCTGTGTCCCCACCCAAATCTCATCTTGAATTGTGGTTCCCATAATCCCCATGTGTTGTGGAAGGGACCTGGTGGGAGGTAATTGACTCATGGGAGTGGTTACCCTCATGCTGTTTTCATGATAGTGAGTTTTCCTGAGATCTGATAGTTTTATAAGGGACTTTTCCTCCATTTTGCTCTGCACTTCTCCTTGTTGATGCCATATGAAGAAGGTCATGTCTGCTTCTTCTTCCACCATGATTGTAAGTTCCATGAGGCCTCCCCAGCCATGTGGAACTGTGAGTCAATTAAACCTCTTCCCTTTATAAATTACCCAGTCACAGGTATGTCTTTATTAGCAGCAGGAGAATGGACTAATACAATGCATATAGCATATAATTCAGTAATTCAATACCTAGGTTTATACTCTGGAGCAACTCTTTGTGGCAGGCAGAATTATAAAACAGTCCCCAAGATACCCACCCTCTCATCCTTTGCATAGTCCCCCAGTGTGGATGGGACCTGTGAAAATGATGGACAGTCATCTGCTTCATAGGTTGAGACAAATATAGACAAGCTACATCTCCTTCATGTAATGTTGAGAAAACTATAGACAAGCTACAGAAGAGTACACATATATAATATGATTCCATAAATATGATGTTCAAAAACATTTAAAACAATTTTTTATTTATCTAAAAAGGAAAGAGGGATCTGGGAATCATCACGGGCACATAAGAAATGTCAAAGTTTTAAGTAATATTCTGTCTCTTTTTAAGTTGATTATAAGTATATGGGTGTTCATTTTATAATTGTTATTTGTATATTATGCTATGTTACTTGTAACATAGCATAAAAGGATTGATATTCTTTTGAATAAATATTGTTTAAAATAAGAGGATAAGCTTGCAAGCTTTACCTTTAAACCTAAATCTTTCTGAAAACTTCGTATATGCATGAATATACTATGTGTTCAGACACACATCACTAAAATATAGAGAGGAAAGAAAACAAGAACCAAACTTGTGGTCAACAGCTTCAATAACTTCAAAATAAATGTCCAAAAGTGACTTGCACCTGGACTACTACAATTACCTGCGAAGTGGTCTCCTTATATTTCACTCTTGTTCTTGATGCTGCAGCCAAGTATCTGTTTAAAAAGAATGTTATATCACTCTAATGGTTTTCCATCACATTTCCACAGTTTCACATGGTCTGACCCCTACCTACTTCTGGGATCTGACTTTATTCCCTCTTCCCACATGCTCTAGCCACATAACAAATCCTAACATTCCTTAGCACTAATGTATAATGCTGATGTGCACCTTTCATAAAATCCAGGCATTGCTTCTTTGATATCACATCATGTTTCCAATTTGTTTTGAGGAGTTTGGGAATATTTATTGTGATTCTGCTTTATTAGGATTTCACTTGATTCTTTTCTTTTCTGCATCCTTAATATCCACTATATCAGAAGTCCTGTCAACTCTATTTCCAAAATATATCTTTAACTTTGTTCACTTCCTACCATCTCTCCTGGTACCACTCTAATCTAAAACACTATGATTTCTTACCCGGATGAATGCAATAGCCACCTGTCACCTTACAATTAGTCTTGCCCCCTACAATATATTTTCCACACTGTAGCCATAATGACCTTTTTATAACACAAAATAGATCATGTCACTCCCCTCTTCAAAGCCTCCTATCACAACAGAATAAAATCCAAAATCCCTTACCATGGCCTACAAAGCTTGACATGTCTTGGTCCCACCCAGCTGCTCCAAGTTTACCTCCCTCCTGCATGCTAAAGAGCCACACTGGCCTTTTGACAGTTTTTGACTTGTTATTATAAGCCTTAGGGATCCTGAACTCAAGCATCCGTTTGCCTGGACTACTAGATTGTTGCAGATTGGCTCCTGCTCATCATTCAGGGCCCAGCTTATCAGTATTCTCTTCAGAGAGTCCTTCCCTGACCACTCTGGCTAAAGCAGGGTGTTCAACCACCCTGTAGCACATCAACCTGTTTTATATTCTTCACAGCACTTATTACTACCGAAAATCGTATTTTTTCATCTATTTATTTATTGTCTATCTCCTCCCATATATAGGGACCCTATCTATCCCGTTTACTGCTATACCCTATGCCAAAATTTTTCCCTGCCCATTGTGGATGGAAAACAAAAACATGTTGAATAAATGACTTCCTATAGCTTGATTAAAATAGTCTCTGAACAAATGTTTAAGTTTAATACCTTGAGTATTTTATATATTTATTCAGTTATATAATGCTTCTTTAAACAAAGTATATAAACAAAAAGCATTTTATTAACTTTTGAATTAATAGTTCTTCTTTCTTGTCTTTAAAATATCATCGCTAGGATGGTTAAGTATTCTGTAAACACAACACAGACAAAGAATGGAAAAAAAACAAGAACCAATATTTGTTCTATGCCCAAAACTAAGAGAAGTCATTTTCCAATCATAAAACTATATCTGTTTGCATCATTTTACCTTCAACAAATGGAAAATATCTACAGGTAGAAGTCTTAAGGATTTAAGTTTGAGAGTTATTTATTAATATTGTGACTTCCTACTGATTTAAAGAATAAGTGGAGACTAAATCTGCATCTAAGCTAAAAGTAGCTGCTATTGTCAGGTATGGTGGTATATGCCTGTAAACTCACTACACATCTCAGCTACTGAGGAGGCTGAGGCGGGATGATTGCTTGAGCCCAGGAGTTCAGGACCAGTCTTTGAGATTTCTTCTCAAAAAATAAAATAAAGTAAAAGAAGTACTTAGCTGCTGATAATAGATTCTATACAAACATACTGTTTTTTCATAGTCCATTCATTCAACATACATACGTATTAACCACATTTTAGGTAGTATAAAGGAGGTAGAATTATATGTGTGTGTGTGTGTGTGTGTGCGCGCACGCGTGTGTGTATACACTATATATATGCATATATACATTATACATATATAATGTATCTTTGTATATGTACATGTGTGTGTATATATATATATATATGTGTGGTTTTTTTTGTTTTTTTGAGACAGAGTCTTGCTCTATCACCCAGGGTGGAGTGCAGTGGTGTGATCTCAGCTCACTGCAACCTCCGCCTCCCGAGTCTAAGTGATTCTCCTGCCTCAGCCTACCAAGTAGCTGGGACTACAGGCAGGCGCCACCATGCCCAGCTAACTTTCGTATTTTTAGTAGAGATGGGGTTTCACCATGTTGGCCAGTATGGTCTCAATCTCTTGACCTCGTGATCCACCCCACTTAGCCTCCCAAAGTGCTGGGATTACAGGTGTGAGCCACTGCGCCCAGCCTAGAGGCAGAATTATAGTACTACTCAGTTTCTGCCCAGGTTAGTTGGGAAGACAAATCACAATTCTAATAGACAATTCTAATAGAGTGCCACAACAGTGTACAAAGTAACATAGAAGCACAGAAAAGACTACTAACCAAGCTGGAAGAGTTAGGAAAAGGGTCTCAGTGGAGCTGTGATACCTGGGATGAGTCTTGAGATAAAACTTATAAGAAGAGAGGAAAGAAAGCTTCAGATAAAGAAAATCCCAAATATAAAGGCATATTGGCTTGAGAAAGTCCACAAACATGTCAGAACAACAAAAGCAAACATGAGGGATGGTCAAAGAGATGAGGCTGAAAATGTGGGCAAGGTGAAGATAATGAAGTGCCAGGCATTCTAACCAAAGAGATTCAGATTTTGTACTATAAGGTAACTATGTGAACCCCTAGGGATTTTGTACATGTATCCTCAAGGCTATGAGAGTTCTGTAGAAGAAACCTTTCAATTTCAATTTGATAATAATCTACAAAAAAAAGAATATTAACAAAAGGACACTCTGGATCATCTGAATGACCACTTCTTAATTGAGTGCTATCACAAGATTTGAGTTCACATATGTGTGTTTAGGAGTGTATTGTTAAACAAGTGGTGCCATTTGTCATTGGTATATGTTAATGAGAATGAAATGGGGACTATTGTATGTAAATTATGTTGTTTGTCAACTGAAGGACAAATGAAACCATGAAATATTGAACAAAGGAAGGTTTTGTGGTGATTTAAATAAAGAAAAGTGGTGAAGACATCAAGTAATCTCTCCAACGCAAGGGCAATATGGACAGGCCTTTCTGTAAGGAAGGTATGCCACAGAAAATATCCACTTTTAAAGCTTTTCAGGTCCAGCTAAAGCCTCATTGCTCACAATCATTTGAATTTATTGGTTTTATTGTTCTGTTTCATTTAACTTGTAGATGTTTGGGTGTTATCAGTATATAAAAGATACAACACACACACACACACACACACACACACACACACAAATCAAAAAGACAAAAAAAAAAAAAAAGGAAGAGACAACATAAGGAGTTTATACCTAATTTTATCTTTGCATATATGTAACATACTAAAAAGATTTTAAGTTAACAATGGAGGATCCTGGGTATCTTACTTGGGTGTAAGAAATTCTGCTATAGGCTGGGGGCAGTGGCTCATGCCTGTAATCCCAGCAATTTGAGAGGTCAAGGTGGGTAGATCATCTGGGGTCAAGAGTTCAAGACTAGTCTGGCAAACATGGTGAAACCCTGTCTCTACTAAAAATATAAAAATTGTCTGAGTGTGATGGTGTGTGCCTGTAATCCCAGCTATTGGGGAGGCTGAGGCAGGAATATCCCTTGAAGCTGCGAGTGGAGGTTGCATTGAGCTGAAATCGCACCACTGCACTCCAGCCTGGGCAACAGAGCAAGACTGCATTTCAAATAAATAAATAAATAAATAAATTCTGGTACGGGTGTTGGGAGCTGCTGAAAGAATGCAACAGCCAAGTGACAGCTTATGCTTTAGGAAAATTAGTCTGGCAGCAGTATGGAGGAGGGTTAGAATTAAAAGTACCCAAGTAATAGGAGCAGGAGGGAGACAAATCCTAGGCAGGTGGGGGTGGGTCCTCAGTGAAACCCGACCTTCAAGCCAAAGACAGCTTAAAGCCTAGCTACATGTCCTTGATAAATCTATGGACCAGACTGAGAAATGCTCTTCCCATTTGGCATACTTTTCTCTGATTGATCCCTATCCTTTACATATTTTACATATACCCACCCTCCTCTAATTTGTTTTTTATACTGTTGTGCCCACTTTTGAGTGGTACCTTTGTTTTAGCCTCTTGTGCATACTCACAAACCAATCAGCATGCACTTCCCCATTCTGAACCCCTGAAAGCCCCTGGACCCAGCCATTCTGGAAGAGGCCACCCCACTTTGGGTGGGGGAACCACCCTCGTGTCCCCCCTCAGCTGAGAGTAAAAGGAGTTAGCCAGCTTGCTTTAGGCAAACAGTAAGGGAAGAGTCCCCGAAGAACCTATGACCTGACTCACAAGTGCTTACACCAGATGTTTTGTGTAGATAAGGGACCTTGCACAGGGGGCTTGCCTAAACATGCCCACAGTAGAAAATTCCATTCCTTAACACATGTGCAGTAAGGGAAATAATCAATGCGGAGTAGCTGAGACTAAGAGCCCACAAGCACATTGGAAGGATGGGGTGGAGCCTCCAAAATTTGCACCTTAAGCCCAGGTATTCAACTGTAAAGAGGGCAACCAGGAACCTGCTTTCAGGACCCCCTTTTTTTTTTTTGCTGAGAGATTCCTTTCACTTGATAAATTCTGCTCTACTCACTCTCCACACACCTAATTCTTCCTGGTTGTGAGACAAAAAGTCAGACCTAGCTGAGCTGAGGAGCAAAATTCCTGCATCAAGAGCTATTTTGTCGCTCAATAAAACTCCTCTGCCCTCCTCACCCTCTGGTTGTTAATCTTATCCTTGGACGCAGGACAAGAACTCAGGATGCCACTGAACATGGGTTCGAAGAAATCAATAACACTGTAGCTCTCTGCCCCACCAGCGGCACTGGTGGCCACCCCACACAACAGGAAGCAGGGCGGGGGGCAAGGCCAGTCCCAGAGCTGTGGGCTGGAGCAGGGTAACAGGACTGATAGAGCTGTTAACATGCCCCTGTTCATCGGGCTGCAGACAGTGGGTCTAAAAGGGCTGTTAGCACGCTGCAATACCCACCTCTGGGGCTTCTGGGTTGCAGGCACCCCTGTTTGGTTGGTTACCACCTTCCCCAAGTCTGGATGCCAGAGACCACTATGGGAGTCACTTGTGACATGCCTGTTTCAATTGCAAGCCCTGCATGGAGCCCACTCCTGTGCTGGCATTTGGAGCAACCAAGTGGACACCACATGACTGCACACTCGCTTCCTCAGACACTCTCTCCCGCCAGGGGCTGAGCCTGCGTCAGGTGGCCACAGGATCCATGCCTGAGTGCAAGCCAGGAATAGCCCAGAGGGCCAGTTGGCAAGGCACCTCCTGTGGCAAGCCCAGACCAAGCAAGGCCCAGGTAGGTCTCTGGCTGCAGAGATCTCCAGCTGGCAAAGCAACACACACACACACACACAAAATCCTGTGTCACAAGTAAAGCAGAAAGAATAATTAGGAGGCTACTAAATAATGTGATTAAAAAATCACATTATTAGTAACTTTATCTAAGTTACTTAGATAAAATGCGCATGAGATGGATAAGAGAATCAAAAGGACTTGGTTGTGGGTGAGCAACAGCAAGGCATCAAGGCTGATTCTCCCTTAGTGATGACTTGGTGGTGAAATAAAGACCACAGGAAGGAAGACAAACAAGTAGGGGCAAAGAGGAAGAAGAAATGAGAGAGCTGATGAATCCAATTCAGCAATGATTTGAATTTCATTTAAGCCAAAGAAAACCCAGTTATCTTTTCTGGGTTCCAGTTTTCTCAGTGACAGCTGCATTCATGAATTACCAAATTAACTATTGTAGCACTCTCTAAAAATATACAAAGCACTCTATCATATGCTGTAAATAAGTCATGAAAAATCAGCAAAAGCTCGGGTCCTGAAGGAAACTCAGCAGGGTTAAAAAGAGATATGGCCAACTTTTACTAAACACTTAAATTCTGACCCAACACATTCACCAGTACTGTAAGTACTCACCTAACGTCATCAACAGATTCTTGGAAACTGTGACTGTAAGCAAAATGACATATAACAAAGCCATTTTTTACCAGAGGCCAATTGATGTAAACAAGAGTGAAGTTCCTATAACATATATTTCTAGTCACAAAAACATCACCAAACTTCTAAATAAAGACCAAAACACTTCTAATAGTAAACACTGAAACAAATGGAAGCTATACATACATTTAAAGAAGATTAATAAAAACAAGTAAGATAGTTATTTACCCAATTATTCCAGTTCAGGGTAGAGGGTGGCTGGAGCCTATCCCCTCAGCTCAGGGTGCATGGTGGGAACCAACCCTGGACACTAGGACATTCCATCGCAGGCGCACTCACACCCACACTTAGGAACCACACAGACAGGCCAATTCACTCAGCCTGCACTGATATGTGGGACGCAGTACCCTGGAGTACCTGGTGAAAATCCATGCAGACGTGGGGAGAAGGGGCAACCTCCACACAAACAGTATTCCCTGGTAGGAACTGATTTTTTTTTTCTCATCAAGTTATAACAAAATGACATTGAACGAAAGAATGCGATTCGAGGACCTGCTGTACTGTACTTTTTGCTCTGCCAGTCGGATGCGATCGCTCGCTTTCCTCAGCGCCCTATGTACAAGCATGCTCAAGTCCACGTGGGAGATACAACGACACCACCCTCAAGGGACTTACAGCAAGGCGGTGGGACACATGCGGCGCACGCCTGCTGAAAGTTTAGTGTGCTAGGAACTTTGAACATACCGGCAGGACTAGTTAACAAAGTATATCTTTTACTTAGAGATGTCGACGAGGAATATCTTAGGCCGTCCAATAATAATGTAAGCATCTCATATTTTATTCCCTATAAAGAAAAAAAGAATGGAGGAGAGAGCAAGGAAAATGCAGCAATTATCGCAAAACCACCCAGTGTCCCCGCAGGACACCAAAGGACAGGCCTCCGGGAAAGAGTAACTCAATCCGAGCTTGGAAGGTGAAACTAAGAGTGAATGCGAAGCCAGCATCGTCCTAATACAAAAGCACAGTTTACCGTCCCCCTCAGCCAACGTGCGGCTGAAGAGAAAGCCGCGGGGCGTACCTTTAGCACAGGACGCTGCTCTGAGGGGTCGCCCTTGACACAGCGCCCCGTCCGGCACCTGGCCAGAACCTCCGAGGGCGAAGGTCAGGGGCTGAGAGGCGTGGGGGTACCAGGACAGTGAGGGACAGATTCCTAAATGGAGGGCGCAAATACGCAGCGGACAGCTGGAGGAAGCAGCACCACGCCCTCTGAGCTCTGTCCAGCGAGTCCCGCGTAGCTCCGGAAAAGCGCGCCCGCCAGACAGCGCAGCCTCCGCGGGCCGGAGGAGGCGGGGCCACGGCGGTAGAGGCGGGGCCGAGCAAGCCCTCGCTTCCCGCCGTCTGATGGGAATTGTAGTTCCTGGGAGAAGCCAGGCTGCCTCACGAGGCACTGGGAACTACATTTCCCGGTGAAAGAGGGGCTCCGGCTGGCGGCGCAGTAGCGGAGCGTCGCACTCTCTGCGGCCAGAGAGCCTGTGAGGAGCAGGTCGAGAAGGGAGTGCTTCTTCCCTCTTCTCCGCGCTCTGCCGGTGCATCGGCTGTGCTTTCCCTAGCCCCGTCGCAGGGTGCTCCCGGCCCGGCTCCCCGTGTCAGCTTTTCCTGGGCTTCCCCGGGGAAGTCGGGGCCTCAAAATTCGGAGGCAGCTGCGGCTGCCCAGCACGGGAGTGTGGGGCGCGCCCCTCTGCGGCCCAGCCTATCCAGCGCCCGGCCCGCGCCTCCATGGGCCCGACCCGGAAGCCCAACGTGTGCAGCCGGCTGAGTCGCCGGGCGCTGGGCTGCTTCTCGCGCGACGCAGGCGTGGTACAGAGGACCAACCTGGGCATCCTACGGGCGCTGGTGTGCCAGGTGACTGCGCGCCGGCCCGGGCGGAACGGAGGGCTACCGGCACCTGACGGCCCAGCCTCCTGTGGGGGTGCGGTTTTAACGCACTGTGGCCCCTCTTTTCAATAGGGTCACAGGCGATGGGGAGGAGGATACAAGTCCCGGAATCTGGGGGATTAGTCAATAGGTGGTTATGGGGCTGCCAGATGCTTTTAGTTTTATGCTTCTTATGTCTTCCCTGCAAACAATTATTCTAAAAGTTGGTCACCTCATTAAACCAAAACATGAGGGCAGAGTGAAGGAAGGATTCAAAATAATGTTTTTAAATAACGTAGGTGAGATTATGTTACTTTGAAAAGTTAAAATCCAACTTAAAATTGGTACACAGTGGAAGCCTAAGTTCTTTCCTAAACGAAAATTTTTTGTGTGTTTTAGGAAAGTACTAAATTTAAGAATGTCTGGACAACTCATTCCAGGTCACCTATAGCCTATGAGAGAGGAAGAATATATTTTGACAATTATCGGCGCTGTGTCAGCAGGTAACTTTTTTTTAAAAACTGGAAGTTTGTATTTATATATATATCACACTTAGGTTCTGGAGTACATGTACAGAACATGTAGGATTGTTGCATAGGTCCGTATTTGGCAATGTGGTTTGCTGCCCCCATCCCCCCATCACCTACATCTGGCATTTCTCGCCATGTTATCCCTCCCCAACCTCCCTTTCCCTCCCCTAGTCTCCCCTAAGAGACCCCAGTGTGTGATGCTCCCCTCCCTATGTCCATGTGTTCTCATTGTTCAACACCTGCCTATGAGTGAGAACATGCGGTGTTTGATTTTCTGTTCTTGTGTCAGTCTGCTGAGAATGATGGTTTCCAGGTTCATCCATGTCCCTGCAAAGGACGCGAACTCATTGTTTTTTATGGCTGCATAGTATTCTGTGGTGTATATGTGCCACATTTTCCCTGTCCACTCTATTATTGATGGGCATTTGGGTTGGTTCCAAGTCTTTACTATTGTAAACAGTGCTGCAATGAACATTCCTGTGCATGTGTCCTTATAATAGAACAATTTATAATCCTTTGGATATATAACCAGTAATGGGATTGCTGGGTCAAATGGAATTTCTGTTTCTAGGTCCTTTAGGAATCGCCACACTGTCTTCCACAATGGTTGAACTAATTTATACTCCCACCAATAGTGTAAAAGTGTTCCTATTTCTCCACATCCTCTCCAGCATCTGTTGTCTCCAGATTTTTTAATGATCACCATTCTAACTGGCATCAGATGTATCTCAATGTGGTTTTGATTTGCATTTCTCTAATGACCAGTGATGATAAGCATTTTTTCATACGTTTGTTGGCCTCACATATGTCTTCTTTTGAAAAGTATCTATTCATGTCTTTTGCCCACTTTTGAGTGGGTTTGTTTGTTTTTTTCTTGTTAATCTGTTTTAGTTCTTTGTAGATTCTGGATATTAGCCCTTTGTCAGATGGGTAGCTTGCAAAAATTTTTTCCCATTCTGTTGGTTGCCAGTTCACTCTAGTGATTGTTTCTTTTGCTGTACAGAAGCTCTAGAGTTTAATTAGCTCCCCTTTGTCTATTTTGGCTTTTGTTGCCAATCCTTTTGGTGTTTTAGTCGTGAAGTCCTTGCCTATACCTCTGTCCTGAATGGTTTTGCCTAGATTTTCTTCTAGGGTTTTTATGGTGTTAGGTCTTATGGTTAAGTCTTTAATCCATCTGGAGTTAATTTTAGTGTAAGGTGTCAGGAAGGGGTTCAGTTTCTGCTTTCTGCACATGGCTAGCCAGTTTTTCCAACACCATTTATTAAACAGGGAATCCTTTCTCCATTGCTTGTTTTTGTGAGGTTTGTCAAAGATCAGATGGTTGTAGATGTGTGGCGTTACCTCCGAGGCCTCTGTTCTGTTCCATTGGTCTAGATCTCTGTTTTGGTACCAGTACCATGCTGTTTTGATTACTGTAGCCTTGTAATATAGTTTGAAGTCAGGTAGCGTGATGCCTCCAGCTTTGTTATTTTTGCTTAGGATTGTCTTGGCTATGCGGGCTCTCTTTTGGTTCCATATGAAGTTTAAGGTGGTTTTTTCCAGTTCTGTGAAGAGGGTCATAGGTAGCTTGATGGGGATAGTGTTGAATCTGTAAATTACTTTGGGCAGTATGGCCATTTCCACGATATTGATTCTTCCTAACCATGAGCATGGAATGCTTTTCCGCTTGTGTCCTCTCTTATTTCCTTGAGCAGTGGTTTGTAGTTCTCCTTGAAGAGGTCCTTTACGTCCTTTGTTAGTTGTATTCCTAGGTATTTTATTCTCTTTGTCGCAATTGTGAATGGCAGTTTGTTCTTCATTTGGCTCTCTTTAAGTCTGTTATTGGTGTATAGCAATGCTTGTGATTTTTGCACATTGATTTTTGTATCCTGAGACTTTGCTGAAGTTGCTTATCAGTTTCAGATTTTGGGCTGAGACGATGGGGTCTTCTAAATATACAGTCATGTTGTCTGCAAATAGTGACGATTTGACTTCCTCCCTTCCTAATTGATTACCCTTTATTTCTTTTTCTTGCCTGATCGCTCTGACTAGAACTTCTAATACTATTGAATAGGAGTGGTGAGAGAGGGCATCCTTGTCTAGTGCTAGATTTCAAAGGGAATGCTTCCAATTTTTGCCCATTCAATATGATATTGGCTGTTGGTTTGTCGTAAATAGCTTTTATTATTTTGAGATATGTTCCATCAATACCTAGTTTATTGAGAGTTTTTAGCATAAAGGGCTGTTGAATTTTGTCAAAGGCCTTCTCTGCATCTATTGAGATAATCATGTGGTTTTTGTCTTTGGTTCTGTTTATGTGGTGGATTACATTTATAGACTTGCGTATGTTGAACCAGCCTTGCATCCCTGGGATGAAGCCTATTTGATTGTGATGGATAAGCTTTTTGATGTGCTGTTGCAGTCGGTTTGCCAGTATTTTATTGAAGATTTTTTCATCTATGTTCATCATGGATATTGGCCTGAAGTTTCTTTTTTTGCTGAGTTTCTGTCGGATTTTGGTATCAGGATGATGTTGGTCTCATAAAATGATTTGGGAAGGATTCCCTCTTTTTTGATTGTTTGGAATAGTTTCAGAAGGAATGGTACCAGCTCCTCTGCAGGTAACTTTTTATTGATAATTTTTGCTGTAATTCGCCTCACTGTTGATATTAACTGTAATTTGTATAGAACCACATGCCTATGTTAGTGCCTAGTGAAATAGAATGGAAAGATGGATCCAAAATTAGACTAGGTAGTAAAAAAATGCATGTAATTTAAAAATCTTGTTAAATCCCAAGCTGCAGGTTTTATTTTTGTAAATATCAACTTAAAGCAAAACTACTTTATAGTGTAGGCAAAACCATAAAGTGTTCAGAGCACTGTTTAGTATTTTATTCTGCCTACACCACAGTCAAGAAATACAGGGCCAGGCACGGTGGCTCATGCCTGTAATCCCAGCACTTTGGGAGGCTGAGGTGGGTGGATCATCTGAGCTTGGGAGTTCGAGACCAGCCTGGCCAGCATGGTGAAACACCATCTCTACTAAAAAAAGAAATACAAAAATTAGCCGGGCATGGTGGCAGGTGCTTGTAATCTCAGCTAGTCAGGAAGCTGAGGCAGGAGAATTGCTTGAACCCAGGAGATGGAAGTTGCAGTGAGCCAAGTTTGTGTCATTGCACTCCTGCCTGGGCAACAGAGCAAGACTCCATCTCAAAAAAAAAGAAAGAGAAAGAAATCCATTTGCCGACCAAATAATTACATGCTGCTTTGGAGAATTGATGGATTGTTTTGGAAGTACTTGCGTTTTTTTTTTTTTTTTTTTTTTTAAGTGAAGTTATTTCAAATAAAAGCCTACTATTTAGAGATCCAAAATGTTTAACAGTCAACCTCATCCACAACTGTCCAACATGAGGCTGGAAGGAAAGCCAAAATGCATCCCCAGATACTCATTACCTAAATTCAAAAACTATCAAGATTTGCCACATTTGTTTTATCCAACCCACTTTTCCTTTTGCATTACCCCTTTTAAAGCATATTCTAAACATACATACTTCAATTTGTATTTTTTAAAAATATGGACATTTTCTTTTTAAAGACTTTATTAGGATTTAATTCACATATTGTATTATTTACCCATTTAAAGTGTACATTTCAATAATTTTAGTAATTCACAGATACGTGTAATCACTACCACAGTTAATTTTAGAGCATTTTCATCACCTCAAAATAGAACCATGTACCTTTCAGCAGTCACCCTAGTACCACCGTTACCCTCAGCCCTAAGCAACCACTAGTCTGTTTTCTGTCTATAAATTCACCTATTCTGGACATTTCATATAAATGGAATCATATAATATGTGGTCTTTTGTGACTGGCTTTTTCACTTTCTGTGTTTTCAGGGTTCATCCATGTTGTCACATGCATCGGAATTTCTTTATATAGTTGAATAATACTGCATTGTATCAATATACCACATTTTACTTATCCATTTGTCAGTTGTTAGACATTGGTGTTTCTACCTTTTAGCTGTTAGGAATAATGCTGCTATAAACATTTCCATATAAGTTTTTATGTGGGCATTTATTTTCAGTTTTCCTGGATATACACCTAGGGACGGAATTAGTGGGTCATAAGGTTATATTGTAACTGTGTTTAATAGTTGGAAGAACTACCATACTCTTTTCTAACATGATAGTACCATTTTGTGTTCCCATAAGTGGTATCTGAGGGTTCTGATTTTTCCACATCCTTGTCAGCACTTGATATGTGACTCACAGTATCTCATTGTGGTTTTTATTTCATTTCTCTGACGACTAGTGATATCAGGCATCTTTTCTTGTACATATTGGCTATTTATATGTTGTTCTTTGGAGAAATGTCTGGTTAGATCATTTGCCCATTTTTAATTTTTTTTTGACGAAAATCTTTATATATTTTAAATACGAGTCCCTTATCAGATATTTGATTTGCAAATACCTTCTCCCATTTTGTAGATTGTCTTTTTACTTCCCTGATGTTATTGTTTGAAGGACAGAGAGGTTAATTTTGATGAAGTCCAATTTATCTAAATTTTTTTTTATTGCTCACGCTTTTGGTGTCATATCTAAGAATCCATTGCAAAATTTGAGATCATGAAGAATTGCCCCTTTTTTCTAAAGGGTTTATAGTTTTAGCTCAGATTTAGGTGGTTGATTCAGTTTGGGTTGATTGTAGTATATCGGGTAGGTATCCAACTCCATTTTTTTTTTTTTTTAACATGTAGCTATACATTTGTCCTAGCACCATTTATTAGAAAGACTTATTTTTTCTTCATTGCAAGGGCTTGCCACCCTTGTCAAAAATCAGTTGACTATAGACACTTTTGAGTTTACTTCTGGATGTTCAAGTCTGTTCCACAGATCTGTATGTCTGTCCTTATGTCAGTACCACATTGTCTTGATCACTGCTTCTGTGTTATTTCTTCCTTAATGCTTGGTGGAATTCACCATTGAAAGCATCTGCACTTGGCACTTTCTGTTTTTGAAGGTTGTTGATTATTGATTACATTTCTTTTATCTATTACTTTTCTGTAATAGATACAGGCTTATTCAAGTTATCTAATTCTCCTTGGGTAAATTTTGATAGATTGTGTCTTTCAAGGAATTCATCTAAATTATGCAAATTTGTGAGCCTAGACTTAGTCATAATGTTTCTTTATTATTGTTTTAATGACCATGAGATTCAGTAGTGATAGCCAGTCCTCAGTTTCTCATGTTAGTAATCAATTTTGTTGACCTTTTCAAAAAAACAGATTTTGGTTTTGTTGATTTTCTCTATTGATTTTTAGTTTTCAACTTTATTGCTTTCTGGCCTAATTTTTATTTATTTGCTTACTTTGTTGTATATGCATTTTCATTTAATTCAAAATATTTTTAAATTTCTCTTGAGACTTCTTTGACCCATGTGTTATTTAGATGTGTGTTGTTTACTCTCCAAATATTTTGGGATTTTCCAGTTATCATTATTTTATTTGTGGTTTAATACCACTGGAACCTGAGAGCATGCTTTGTATTCTAGTCTTTTAAAATTTGTTAAGGTGTCTTTTATGGCCCAGAACGTGGTCTGTCTTGGTGAATGTTTCATGTAAGCTTTAGAAGAATGTGTATTTTGCTGTCGTTGGATGAGATATTCTGTTAGATCCAGGTGACTGATGGTACCTTTCAGTTTAAGTATATGCGTACTGACTTTCTGCCAGCTGGATGTGTTAATTACTGATGGGTGTTTAAATCTCTAACTATAATAATGAGTGGATTTGTCTATTTTTCCTTGCATTTCTATCAGTTTTTGCCACATTGTATTTTGATACTCTGTTGTTAGATGCATATATATTAAGGATTATTATCCCTTCTTGAAGAACTGACATCTTTTTCATTATTTTATGCCCACTTAATCCCTGTTAATTTTCCTTGCTGAATTTGACTCGTCTGAAATTAGCATAGCTACTCCAGCTTTCTTTGTTTCGTATTTGCACGTTGTATCTTCACAATTCTTACTGAGCAGTAATAGGTTTTTTTAAATAAGTGTTTCTTCACATGCCATATGTCCCCAGGACCGTCTACAGAGACGTTAAATAGTTGTCCTTTTATGATTTTCATCAGTTTTGCCAAAGAGTTTGTCCACAGAGCTCTTCATACCCTCATGCTGGACATTTTCTTATCTTATGTCATTACCACACCTAGGAAAATGAGCAACAATTCTTCAGTATATTTAATGTCCAGTTTATAACTTCCACAATTTGGAGAAACCTGCTTTAACTTAAAAAAAAGTTTAAATTAGAGTAAGTGGTGTTTATTAGTGTTCTAATGATTAAATATTATTGAGTAATGTCCAGGGGTGTTTTACCTACAGGTTATAATCACACATGAAGTTGCCTTCATTCCTGCGAAATTCTGTTTTGTTTAAACTTTTGAATCAGTGAGAGAATGTCAAAGAGATACAATAAAATTGTCACCTGAAAATTGTTTCTTTTTGAACAGTAATTTTAATTTCAAAGTTCATCATTTAAAAAAATGAAAAGGGCCAGGTGCAGTGACTCACACCTATGATCCCAACACTTTGGGAGGCTGAGGCAGCTGGTTTACTTGAGTCCAGGAGTTCAGGACCATCCTGGGCAACATGACAAAACCCTGCCTCTATAAAAAATATAAAAATTAACCAAGTGTAGGAGCATGCGTCTGTAGTCCCAGTTATTTGGGAGGTTGAGGAAGGAGGATCACATGAGCCTGGGAGGTGGAGGTTGCAGTGAGTCAAGATCATGCCATTGCACTCCAGCCTGGACAACAGAGTGTGAGACTGAGAAAAAAAGAAAAAGAGAGAGAGAGAGAAAGGGGAAGGAAGAAAAGGAAGGATGGAAGGAAGGAAGGAAGGAGAAAAGAAAAGAAAAAACATTTATGATCACATCTCAACTAATCAGAGAAGTGCAAATTAAAAGTAAGAGACTCTTTCACATCAAAGATACAGCATTCAATATTGGCAGAAGTATAAACTTACTCAACCTTTCTGAAAAGTAATTTGAGAGTGAAAAAAGCCATAAAGCATTTTTTTTTAATTCACTAGTTTCCATTCTAAAATAATGGAACCCTTTTTATCCAGTAATTTTCATTTTAAATATCAGAAGAATAGTTTTTGATCTTGATGGAATTCAACAGAGATATTCCTAGTAAATGTGCAGGGGTAAAGAAAGAATTTAGTATGAATCAGTTTCGGAAAACAACGTCCAGGTACATATATGTATATAAACCAGAAGAAAATGAACCAAAATGTTAATAATGGTTATTTTTGGCAGTTTTATAGTATTCAAACAATTTTAATCTTGTTATATTTTTTTGTTGTTTTTCTATGAATTAGGTGATCAGAAAAAAATATTAACATTTAGTTAAAAGGAAAGCAAACATGTTTTGGTATTTCAAATCTCTGAATAAAAATAGCCTCTCAGAACTGAACAAATACTGTCTTGGTTATCAAAAATAATAATAATTATTTTTTCCCAGTGTTGCATCGGAGCCAAGAAAACTTTATGAAATGCCAAAATGTTCCAAATCAGAAAAAATAGAAGATGCTTTGTTATGGGAATGTCCAGTGGTAAGATTTGTTTTTAGAGCATTTGTTTCTAAAGCATTTTTAGCCTAGAAGAACTGGTTATTATTAACATATTGCATAAAAGAATAAAACAAATATCATAGTGATTCTTGCATCTTTAAAGCGTCAAGATGAGAGCATATCTTTTATTTTCTTCATGAAATAATTTCTATATTAAAAATATTAGTATTATGAATGTATTTTTAAAATTAGAATTGTTTAGATCCTGAAAACTAGAAAGTTATAAATCAATTAAAAGTTATATAAGCAGCATAAGATAATGTATAATTATCTTAGTGTTTAGGAGATCGTTCCACTCAATATACTGCAACAGTAACAAAGTATTTATTTAGTGCAATAGTTATGCTACATGAATGTTGTTAGGAAAATAATAGGATAAGCTCATTTCATAAGACTAGCTTTGCCTGGGTGTATATTTTCCAGAACACTGTTTCCGTGGAATGTTAACAGATGCCAGAGGAGTTGGGGGGAATTGGGCTGTGAAAAAATACGTTTGGGACATTCTGAGTTTGAAAGCTTAAACATATTTATTCATAGAATTACTTCTCAGAGCCTTTGATAATAATAATAATAATAATACAGTAATACTAATATATATGATGATTGTCAAGCCATTTCCCCAAATTCTTTTGATCATAGAACTTCCTTGTTTTAGGAATATTTCTGAATACAAGTTGAGCATCCCTACTCTGAAAATCTGAAATCTGACATGCTCCAATATTCAAAACATGTTGAATGCCAACATGACACCACAAGTGGAAATTTTACACCTGACCTCATGTGACAGGCACAAAAGTTAAAATATTATATAAAATTATCTTCAGGCTACATGTATAAGATGTATATGAAACATAAATGAATTTTGTGTTTAAACTTGGGTGCCATCCTTAAGATAACCTCATTATGTATATGCACATATCCCCAAATCCAAAGAAATTTAAATCTGAAACACTTCTGGTCCCAAGCATTTCAGTAGGAGAAGGGATAATCAACCTGTATTTGTCTTCTGTAGGATCAGTGCTTATTCTAAGAAATGCATCTTACTACAACAGATTAATCAGGTCTTTAAATCTGATTGGTTGTCCTTTAGGAAAAATGGAACTCACAATATGTGACCAAAAATAATTTTTAAAGGATAAGAGGCTATACGCTAAATTTACTATTTCTTTTTTCAGCCTATCATTTTTACATAAAGTTTTAGTTTTCTGGAGCTGCTGCTTTCTTTTTCTCTGAATACTTATTGTCTGTTCATTGAAGGCTCCTACTTAAAAATTAGAAAGCTTTTAAACCTATGTTTCCTTCCTCAACTCCTTATTGAAAGCTAAAAATAACTGTTGTGCCTTTAACAATTTAAAGCTCTTTGATCCGTTTTCATCAGGGAGTATGAGGGAAGATGACAGATTTCCTAATTGAGAAAGGTTTTAATACACTAGTGTAAAACACCAAAAATTTGGTAACCTAGTTGACCAGGCTGGAATGCTGTGACATGCTCTCAGCTACTTCAGTCTCCATCTCCCAGGTTCAAGCAATTCTCTTGCCTCAGCCCCTGGAATAGCTGAGATTACTGATGCCTGCCACAATGCCTGGCTAATTTTTGTATTTTTTAGTAGAAGCGGGATTTTGCCATGTTGGCCAAGCTGGTCTCAAACTCCTGACCTCAAATGATCCACCCACCTTGGCCTCCCAAAGTGCTGGGATTACAGGCATGAGCCAGCATGCCTGGCTCCTATTCTCACTTACTTTTAAACATTTTATTCTCATTTGAAGTGCAGCAAGATTTTCTCTTCAGAAAAACCAGGAAACATTGAATTGTTACTAACATACTGATGTGAAACTACTTTTAAATCAGTCTCCATCTTTTTCAAGACTCTGTGAATTACAACTTTTTGTTTAAGAAAATAATTCAAATGTATTATATTTGCTGCTTCAAATTATTTTGATAGGCAAGATATAAATAGTTTATTTTTTAAGACAAGGGCTCACTCTGTTGCCTAAGCTGGAGTGCAGTGGCTCGATCACAGCTCACTGCAGCCTCTACCTCCCGGGCTCAAGTGATCCTTCTACTTTGGTCTTCTGAGTAGCTGGGACTACAGGTGTGCACCACCAAACCCAGCTAATTTTTGTATTTTTTGTAGAGTTGGGGTTTTGTCATGTTGCCCAGGCAGTTCTTTTCTTGGACTCAAGTGATCTGTCCACTTTGACCTCCCAAAATGCTGGGATTACAAATGTGAGCCACCATGCTCAGCCAAAAACTTTTAAATCTCCTTGAAACAACATTTAGATATAAGACATTGTAGAATAAACATATTTATATCATCACCTGGAATCCAGTGTAAGATTTCAAGGGTTAATAAACTTAAAAAAAAAATAGCTAAACCACAAACAAAAATTATTTTTTTCTTAACATTTGAAAGGCAAGACAAATTTTTAGGGAGCAGATATAAAATAACTGTGCCTTCATTCTTTTCTATTCACTTTTTGGCCTAAGCAGATACTAGATTAATTTCAGCTTCTTTTTTCTTTTCTTTCTTTTTCTTTTTTTAAACTAGAAACAGAGTCTTGCTATGCTGTTCAGGCAGATCTTGAACTCCTGGGCTCAAGTAACCCTTCTGCCTCTGTCTCAAAATCCTGGGATTACAGGCAGGAACCACCACGCCCTTTTAGTCTATGAATTAAAGTAGAAACCTTTGCTTTTCTTTTTCTTCCTGACTTAGACTTCCACCTTGTGGTGGCTCCTCAGTGACAGAGGTGCCCATGCAGCTATTCTCCCTTTTCTAGGGTAATTCATTGGTGACGTAGATCATCTTTCAACCAGGTCCATCTTCTGTACTCTGGCTGTCTTCATTGGTTTCTAGCTTTTCATTTGAGCTTAGGTCAGAACCACAGTGAATAATGGAGTAATTTGCATTTTGTGAGTTTTTACTTCCATCTAAAGGAAATAAGTCCTGTGGTAAAGGAAAAAGGAGGCAGTATGAATGTCTATTCTAGCAGAGAGCTCTTTTTTTTTTTGAGACAGCATCTCACTGTCACCCAGGCTGGAGTGCAGTGGCACAGTCGTCACTTGCACTTGCTGCAGCCTTGACCTCCCAGCCTCAAGCGACCCTCTTGCCTCAGCCTCCGGAGTAGTTGGGACTCCAGGCACTCACCACCATGCTGACTAATTGCAGAGGACTCTTAATCGCTATGCTATTATACGTGATTTTAAGAGCTGTTATTGTTGTTATTGTTATCACGGAAGTAGCATCATTAATTCTCCTACTGTTATTATGACTAACATTTGTTGAATACTTAAAAAACAATAACTAATACATAATAAATTATTTCAGGCCATGTTTAAGTGCTTTATGTGAATAAACTCAGTAAGTGATAATGAAAATTATCACCCACAGTCTTATTTTTTCTTGTCTTAACTCTCTGTTTGACCATTTAAACTTTCTTTTGTGATTTATTTATTTGACTGTTTAAGTATTTAGCTATTTTCTTTGGATATTGATTACTGCGAATTGTTCATGGCCAAGCAGTTTCATTTTTATACCTCATTTTTTTTTAGGGAGATATACTTCCCAATTCAGCTGATTATAAGTCCTCACTCATAGCACTAACTGCTCATAATTGGCTACTTCGTATATCAGCAACTACAGGAAAAATCCTTGAGAAAATATATCTTGGACATTATTGCAAATTCAGGTATTAACTGTGAGTTTATTATTCAAGATTTTATTTTAAAAATTTGAAACCTGTGGCCCAGGAAATTTCAAGCCTTTTTCCCCTGTCACTTTTCTAGTCGATATCCAGCTCTCAATTAATAAACCTATTTTCTTTTTCTCTCCTCATGACTGCATTTAGAGGTCTGAGTATAGAGACTCTCTACCATTTATCTTTATTTTTTTCTTTTTTGAGACAAGGTCTTTGTCTCCCAGGCTGGAGTGCAGTGGCACTATCTCTGTTCACTGCAGCCTCCACCTACAGGGTTCAAGCGAGTCTCCTGCCTCAGCCTCCTGAGTAGCTGGGATTACAGGTGTGCACCACCACATCTAGCTAATTTTTGTATTTTTAGTAGAGACGGGGTTTCCCTATGTTGGCCAGGCTGGTCTCAAGCTCCTGACCTCAAGTGATCTGCCCACCTAAGTCTCTTAAAGTTCTGAGATTACAGGCGTGAGCCACTGTGCCCAGCTGCCTTTTATCTTTGTATCCCTAAAAAGTAACTAACTTGCAGTAGTTGATAAGTAAACTTTAAAAAAATTCCCTGTATTCAACAAATAGTATTTTCTATGTAAGATGCACTTTATAGTAGATTTTCCTGAAGACTAGTCTGTTTCAGTTGAATTATCTGATGAGTACAATCTAAGAACTGTTATTTTAACTATTAGTTTTATAAATTAGTTGTAAATATTTGGAGTATGTTCATAGAATGTGTGAAAGTAACATTTTTAGTGCTTTCTATAACTTCCATTTTAAAGTAGAAATGATTATTTTGTTTTCTAAGTTTTGAATACTCTTAGATCAAAAACAATTTTTATTCACCAATGCTCTAGAAAGATTAAAATTATATATATAAATAGAAATATGTTCATATAGGGATATAGAGGAAACATTTTTGGTTATTTATTTTTTAAAATAGATCACTTTTAGCCGGGCGCGGTGGCTCACGCCTGTAATCCCAGCACTTTGGGAGGCCGAGGCGGGTGGATCACGAGGTCAAGAGATCGAGACCATCCTGGTCAACATAGTGAAACCCCGTCTCTACTAAAAATACAAAAAATTAGCTGGGCATGGTGGCTCGTGCCTGTAATCCCAGCTACTCAGGAGGCTGAGGCAGGAGAATTGCCTGAACCCAGGAGGCGGAGGTTGCGGTGAGCCGAGATCGCGCCATTGCACTCCAGCCTGGGTAACAAGAGCGAAACTCCGTCTCAAAAAAAAATAAAAATAAAAATAAAAAAAATAAAAAAAATAAAAAAATAAAATAGATCACTTTGCATTTATAATTTAAATAACTAAAAAATAATTTACTTATTTGGATTTTAAGTATAAGGAAACTGACCTAAACAAATAAATTTCTCATCATTCTTTTAAAAGATACTTGAGCTGGGACACTCCTCAAGAAGTCATTGCAGTCAAGTCAGCACAGAACAGAGGCTCAGCAGTGGTCCGGCAGGTATACATTTTTAAACATTCAATAAAATGAATTTTTTTCATAGAAATTTGTCTGCAGATTTGTTATGAAAAAACTAATGATCTTTTATTTCTGAAACGTGCTGCAGATTTGTTATGAAAAAACTAATGATCTTTTATTTCTGAAACGTGCTATAAAAGTTGATAGGATTCACGGCAACCTGGATGGTATCGGAGACCATTATTCTAAGTGAAGTAACTCAGAAATGGAAAACGAGGCATGTTTTCTCACTCATAAGTAAGAGCTAAGCTATGAGGATGCAAAGGCATAAGAATGATACAATTTACTTTAGAGACTCAGGGGAAAGGGTGGGAGGTGGGTGAGGGATAAAACACTACACATTGGGTATAGTGTACAAGGCTTGGGTGAGATGTGCAGCAAAATCTGAGAAATCACCACTAGAGAACTTATTCATGTAACCCAATACCACCCGTTCCTCAAAAACCTATTGAAATAAAATAATAATAAAAATATTAAAAAAAAAAAAAGTTGATCGGTAGTTTTTTTTTTTTTTTTCTGAAGCATGCTATTGAAATAGACTTTTCTCTCTTTCTCAAAGAAATATCCAGGATTTATTAGATTTTATAAAGTCTGGAAATTTATATTAAGAAACTTTTTGTTTCTATTGGTGACTTATGGGGCAATACAATGGAAAGCATTTATTGAGCACTTAAAAAATAGATATAGACTGCTTTTAGGGTTTTCTGTTTATTTATACACCAGGATACCTAGAAAAAACAAATACTTGCTTTCTGTCTCCCCTGTTGTAGTTCTTTCTCATTTTAAATTTAAATGACTTCAGTTTTTTCTCTCTAGTGTCCTTGATTGCAGAAAAGGCAGGCACTGATCTGAGTTCTTTACCTGTATTTACTAACTTAATCTTCAGCACATTCCTTACAGTAGATAGTTTCATCATCCCATTTTACAGATGAGGATTCTGAGCCCCAGAAAGACTAAGTAACTTATCCAACATCGTAGTGTTGGTAAGTGGTAGAATCTAGACTCAAGCTCAGGCAGTTTAGCTCCAGAGTCCCTGCTCTTAGGCACTACAGCATTTCTGTAACATGGACTGGCAGGTGAAGCTTATATAGAATTTTAGCATTTAAAAAAAAAATTAAGTAGTTCCTCTAATTTTACCTTGTGTAGATAATCACATCAAGCATTTCCTTATCAACCCTCCAGTGTATTCCCACACACTCCGGGTCTGTGAACTGTTTTTCATTCCTCTTTCTTCTCTGTTGTCTCCTTTTTCTGTATCCCGCTGAAGCCGAGTAAACTATGTTTTGGCTACTTCTACTTACTTTTTATCATGGTTCTCTAAATGTTTTCCTACCCTTTACCAATCCTGCCCAGTCACATTAATAACTGCCTGCCTTTTATTGGAATTTCCTTACCCTTTTCCTAATTTATTTAGTATGACAGCTAAGTAAGAGAAATGCTGTCTCTCTCTTAGTAATACTTCTCTCTTTATACTCTTACTCACTATCTGGCCTTTACTTTGGTAAAGGAAAATTCAGAAAAGTGGGATTGTATAACAAAGTAGCAAAATGTTTTGCTACTTTGAGAATTCTAAAAGTGTCCTGTCTAATGTACCTTTTTAATAATTTAAATTGCTAAATATCAATATGTTTAAGTTTAATTCTATATGTTATCATATATTAATATTTTACATTTACCATCTGATAATAAAAGTCTTGTCAGTGTTTCTATATTCTGGACTGTTTTCCTACAGTCTCCAGCCAACAACTAGTAGCTCTTAGTTGGGGTATATAAACTGTACTTTTCCTTTGGGTTTAAGGAACACAGAAGGAGTCTGATTTACCTTGAAGGTACTAGTTAATAAAAATGTATCCCTTTCAAAGCGAGAATCTTTTGGGCTTTAAACATTACAATGTTTTTTGTTTGTCATTTGTTTGTTTTCTAACTTTTAGTTATAGCAGTTTTGATTGGTGTTTCCAGGCTTAAAAGGTTTATTGAAGCAGAGACTGGCTGTGATGGGGCAGACAGCTTTACCTCACACAAATTTTAAAAATTCCCTTCAAATCTGTACTGGAGAAATAAAACAGATTGTTTGACATTTCATAGTGGCAAGAAATTGACTGGACCTTGTTCTTCAAAGTAGAGGGGCTATCCTCTTGAAGCAGAAAGTCACTCAAGCTTTCATTGATGATATTATTTCTCATTTCCTGTAGAGGAGTCGGCACAACACTACTTTTATGATATATTTATTTATTTAGAGACAGTGTTTCTGACACCCAGGCTGGAGTGCAGTGGCATGATCAGAGTTCACTGCAGCTTCAGACAACTGGGCCGAAGTGCTCATCTCACATCAGCCTTCTGAGTAGCTGAGACTATAGGCATGCACCACCATGCCTGGCTAATATTTTTTATAGAAACAAGGTCTTGCTGTGTTGCCCAGGCTGGTCTTGAACTCTTGGCCTCCCAAAGGGCTGGGATTACAGGCGTGAGCTAGCTGATCCAGCAACTTTCAAATGTTATGACCATGATAACTACATATCTTTTGATTAGGATCTTTTTTGTTCAAACTCCAATTCACAATATAAATGCATGGTATTTTATTGCTAAGAGATGTTTACTTTTGTGGATCTTTGTGTGTATGTATGCGCATGTGTGTGTCTAAAGGGTTGAAGCTTTAGTGGACATGTTTTGAATATGTTGCCTTCCTGTTTAAGTAACTTTGCAATCTAGATAGATGGATGTTTTCATAATATGAAAACGTCTGCATAACTGCATGCTAGAACAGATGGATGTTTTCAACTAATGAAGACAGAGTGTTTCCGAAGTGATTTTGAGAGCTGCCTGTAATTTTAGTCTTTCCCTCTAGGCAGGCATTCAACAACCCATTTTGCTGTACCTTGCAGTGTTCCAAGTTCTACCTTTTTCACTTATAGGGATTCTAGAGATCAACAAAAAGGTAAGAACTCATTTCTTATTTAATTGCAATATTAATTTTATTGACAATAAGATGTAGTGTCATTATTTATTTATGAAATGTTTGATTGGAAATGCTCCTTCACTATAAAAAGTTCACTAACCTGGTTTATGTTGTAACAAAACACATGAGAACATTTGACTTGGGACGAGAGCCTACTAATGTCCCTTCGTCTTTTTGTATGTTTTTATGCCTCTCAAGTGGATTGTATTGGATACCTGTGGTAATTAACAAACTACTATCTTATAAAATTACAAAATGAGTAAGGTGTTTTTTTCCCCCAGAGGGAACATTGCAAAGCTTGTTAAAATGATCATTAAAGGAAGATGAAAAGTTGCAACAAAATATCTCATTTTAATTGCAAGGAATAGGTCTAAAATTTGCTTTATGATATATAACAAGCCTTGTATTTAAATATGTGAATTTCCAGTTAATTCAGTTTTGGGTTTTATTATTGTTTCCATTTGTTCTTGACTTGTGGAGCAGTTATATGGGAGGAAAGAAGGAGCAAATTTCCTTTGAGTAAAAGAATGAATAGAATTCTACTTTTAAAAAATGTTTCTCTTGGTGAATATTTATTGAGCTCTTCTACAAGTCTTTAATTCAGCATCTGAAGTGTTGTAGAGGACAGTATCTTGAGGATCTACTGATGTTCATAAGCAAACAAGATGAATGTATTAAAATTTTACATTATGTAAGCATTGTATACTAAACTGCATAATGGCTAAAGAATAATATTAATTACCCTTTACTGCTTATTTTGTGCCATGCACTTTGAGTATTTTACAACATTTTAACATATATATTTAAGAAGTTAAGCAGCAGTCCTAGCTACTCAGACGGTTGAGGCAGGAGAATGGTTTGAGCCCAGGAATTCAAGATTGCACCACTGCACTCCAGCCTGGGTGACAGAGTGAGACTCTGTAAAAAAAATTAAAATAAAAAAATAAAAAGCAGGTACCTAAATCCTAAAGGCAGCAAGTAGAGGAGCTAAAATTTGAACCTAAATTTGACTCCAAAGTATAAACCAAATTTTAAAATAGGTTGGCTGCTTTATTATAGCACTCATTATTTTAAAATATGTTTGAATTGGCTGGGCACAGTGGCTCACACCTGTATTTTCAGCACTTTGGGAGGCTGAGGCAGTCCAATCCCTTGAGGTTAGGAGTACGATACCAGCCTGGCCTACATGGTGAAGCCCCATCTCTACTAAAAATATAAAAATTAGCTAGGGATGGTGGTGCATGCTTGTAGTCCCAGCTACTCAGGAGGCTGAGATGGGAGAATCACTTGAATTTAGGAGGTGGGTGTTGCAGTGAGCTGAGATTGCACCACTGCACTCCAACTTGGGCAGCAGAGCAAAACTCGATCTCAAAAAAAAAAATTTGAATTACGCAAGTCCTCTTTTTTTCTTTTTCTTTCTCTGTTTTCTAAAAATTTTCTTTATATATCTACATTTTAAAATTTTAAGTTCAGGGGTACATGTGCATTATGTGCCAGTTTGTTACATAGATAAACATATGTCATAGGGGTTTGTTGTACAGATTATCTTATCACCCAGGTTTTAAGCCTAGTATCCATTAGTTATTTTTCCTGATCCTCTCCCTCCTCCCACCCTTCACCCTCCATCCTCCAATAGGCCTCAGTGTGTGTTGTTCCCCTCTATGTGTCCATATGTTCTCGTCATTTAGCACCCACTTATAAGCAAGAACATGGACTATTTGGTTTCCTCTTCCTGTGTTAGTTTGCTAAGGTTAATGGCCTCCAGCTTCATCCATGTCCCTGCAAAGGACATGATCTTATTCTTTTTATGGCTGCATAGTATTCCATGGTGTATATGTACAACATTTTGTTTACCTAGTCTATCATTGATGGACATTTAGGTTGATTCCATGTCTTTGCTCTTGTGAATAGTGCTGCAGTGAACATATATGTGCATGTGTCTTTATATTTATAATAGGATTTATATTCCTTTGGGTATATACCCAGTAATGGGATTGCTGGGTTAAATGGTATTTCTGTCTTTAGATCTTTGAGGAATCACCACACTGTCTTCCATAATGGTGACACTAATTTCCACTCTCACCAATAGTGTATAAGTGTTTCTTTTTCTCCACAACCTTGTCAGCATCTGTTATTTTTTGACTTTTTAATAATAACCATTCTGACTGGTATGAGATGGTACCTCGTTGTAGTTTTGATTTGCATTTCTGTAATGATCAGTGATGTTGTTTTTTTCATGTGCTTGTTGGCCACATGTATGTCTTCTTTTGAGAAATATCTGTTCATGTCCTCTGCCTACTTTTTAATGGGGTTGTTTTTTTTTCTTTTAAATTTGTTGAAGTTCCTTGTAGATTCTGGATATTGGACCATTGTCGGATACATGGATTGCAAAAATGTTCTTCCATACTGTAGGCTGTGTGTTTACTCTGTTGATAGTTTCTTTTGTTGTGTAGAAGCTCTTTAGTTTAAGTAGATCCCATTTGTCAGTTTTTGCTTCTGTTGCAATTGCTTTTGGTGTCTACATCATGCCCATGCCTATGTCCAGAATGGTATTACCTAGATTGTCTTCCAGGGTTTTTATGGTTTTGGGTTTTACATTTAAGTCTTTAATCCATCTTAAGTTAATTTTTATATATAGTGTGAGGAAGGGGTCTAGTTTCAGTTTTCTGCATATGGCTAGCCAGTTATCCCAGCACCATTTATTGAATAGGGAATCTTTTCCCCATTGCTTGTTTTTATCAAGTGTCAAAGATCAGATAGTTATAGGTGTGCAGTCTTATTAATATTTCTGGGTTCTCTATTCTGTTCCATTGGTTTTATGTGCCTGTTCTTGTACCAGTACCATGCTGATTTGGTTACTGTAGCCCTTTAGTATAGTTTGAAGTCGGGTAACATGATACCTCGAGCTTTGTTCTTTTTGCTTAGGATTGCCTTGGCTATTCGGACTCTGTTTTGGTTCCATATGAATTCTAAAATAGCTTTTTCTAGTTCTATGAAGAACATCAATGATAGTTTAATGGGACTAGCATTAAATCTATAAATTGCTTTGGGTAATATGGCCGGTTTAATGATACTGATTCTTCCTTTCCATGAGTATGGAGTGGTTTTCCATTTGTTTGTATTATCTCTGATTTCTTTGAATAGTGATTTGTGGTTCTCCTTCTAGAGATCTTTCACTTCCCCAATAGCTCTATTCCTAGGGATTTTATTCTTTTTGTGGCAACTGTGAATGGGAGTTTGTTCATTATTTAACTCTCAACTTGACTGTTGTTGTACAGGAATGCTAGCAATTTTTGCACATTGATTTTGTATTCGGAGACTTTGCTGATGTTGCTTATCAGTTTAAGAAGCTTTTGGACGAGACGATGGGGTTTTCTAGATATAGGATCATGTCATGTGAAAAGAGGGATAGTATGACTTCCTTTCCTCCTATTTGAATGCCTTTTATTTGTTTCTCTTGCCTGATTGCTCTGGCTAGAATTTCCAATACACTTGAATGGGAGTGGTGAGAGTGGACATCCTTTCTTGTGCTGGTTTTCAAGGGGAGTGACAAGTTGTCTTTTCAAAGTGAGAAACTAGGATCAGTGAATTAAAAAGTCATGAACTAGTCAGTGTCAAAGTAAACAATACTTAATCCTTCTAAGAGATGACAAAAAGTAAAACTCATAATTTAATTGTTCTCTCTGTGCTTGTAGATTAAGTAATTATATGTACTTATTGCAGTCTACAACAGAAATGAACACTTGGCAAAGTCATAAACTGTTTTTGTTTATTCCTGTATGTCCAAGGTAATTGGACATGTTTCTATATTCCTATATTTCCAAGGTAATTGGACAAGGACATCTTCATTTAAGTAGTTTGTTTTTTATTAAGCTGGTAAATAGTATAAAAATAAGAATAATAGAAAAATATGCAATTTGAGAGATTTGGTTTTGAGTATTGTTACTTTGGGTTGAAAAACATTTTTCACTTACTATGTATCAAAGACTATCCAGGGGCTGGGCACATCTAATTAACTAAAAATGTATCTCTTTATAAAAAACATTTTAGCATGAAGAATGGGTTCTTGGAAGAATATGAATAGTAGATTAAATACTCATTTAGAATGACATGGCCCTGGTGTATGCCAGTGTCTATGAGGAATAGGATTTGGTATTAATAGATATTGACAATGCTATGAATCAAACGAATGCTAGTGCATCATTCCAAGGGATATGTGCTGCACTTCCATCAGTGCTCCAGTTG
The DNA here is from genome assembly GCF_009761245.1 of Sapajus apella. Classification (NCBI taxonomy): domain Eukaryota; kingdom Metazoa; phylum Chordata; class Mammalia; order Primates; family Cebidae; genus Sapajus; species Sapajus apella. The sequence goes on along the minus strand of NW_022436968.1, from coordinate 23,245,802 downwards.
GAGAATCCAGTGCCTTACTCTTCACCCCTAATAACACCTTAGCCTCAAGGTGATAAATTATAATTAGCTTTTAATGCTAGGCAGCAGTTTTATAGTAGTGACATGAATATTAAGCAAGAGTACAAACCATTGTGAACATTTAGAGGGTTGGACTTCCAGTCTTTTCTCAGGTGATATCTGTCTTTCCTCCCACCCCCAGATTTTTGGGAACGTTACAGATGCTACCTTGTCTCATGGAATACTGATTGTGATGTACAACTCAGGACTGGTCAGACTCTATAGCTTCCAAACCATCGCTGAACAGGTAGAGAAAACTGAAATAATTTGTCATATTACTGTTAGCATGAGGTTTCGACTAAAGTATGATTTTTTTTTTTTTTTTTTAGTGAGATGCTTTTAAAGTAAGGCATTGTATAGATTTCAGCTCTAAAAAACTGTGGAAATCTAGAAAGGCAACGTAACTTTTAAAGCAGTGGTGGGAAAGATAAACAGAAAGGCCATTGGAAAAAGACATTTTCTTTGTCATATACATGTGAATTTTATTTTTGTTCTCTCCAGATAGCAAATAAATAGGTGCTAAAGCCACCATTTTTGTTTTGTTTTGTTTTTAGTTCATGCAACAGAAACTTGACTTAGGGTGTGCATGCAGATGGGGTGGGACTACTGGAACTGTAGGAGAGTCTCCTTTTGGCATTCCTTGTAATATTAAAATCACAGGTATGGCTACTCTATAGTATTTTTTCACCTTAAAAAAATAAGTGATCATATAAATAGTTATTAATTATAGTCATCCAAATGTTTTTCTCATTTCTTTATAAACTCAATTTATTTTACTCCTATATATAATATTCCTTGCTATTCAATAACAAATAAATATTGAGGAAAATCTATCAGTTATTCATTGAACCGAAGGCCTGGGGATGCTGAGCATTGCTTGTCCAGAGACTTTTAGCAATTCACTTTACTTTTCTGATCCTTGATTTCCTTATCTGCAAAATGAGTTGCAGCAAATGATACCATCTTAGCTTTCTTACAACTTAATATTTTACAATTTGATGAAATTTACCCTCTCTCTCAGAAAGGTGTTTTCCAAGAAAAATATTACCATGCTATCTGAACATAGAGCTCAGACACAGACAGAACTTCCCAGTATACTTAAAAAGGGCCAAAGCACAAAAAAGAAAATTATATAGAATTCTATAAATATAGTAAAAATGTTCTATGTTTAACTAGTTTATCAAATTCAGTTGTTAGAAATCAGGTGGCTGAGTGTGGTGGCTCACACCTGTAATCCCCGTACATTGGGAAGCCAAGATGGGTGGATCACCTAGGGTCAGGAGTTCAAGACCAGCCTGACCAACATGGAGAAACCCCATCTGTACTAAAAATATAAAATTAGCTGGGCGTGGTGGTGTATGCCTATAATCCCAGCTGTTTGGGAGGCTGAGCAGGAGAATTGCTTGAACTCAGGAGGTGGAGGTTTTGGTGAGCCAAGATCACACCATTGCACTCCAGCCTGGGCAACAAGAGCAAAACTCCGTCTCAAAAATAAAATAAATAAATAAATAAATAAACTATTAGTCAAATTCAGTAGTACATTAAAAGAAATAAATCATGACTGTTCAGAGTTCATCTCAGGAATTCAAGGATGGTTTAATGTTTACAAATTTAGTAGATGTAAAAATCACATGAGTAAACTAAAAAAGAAAATACATTTTTATTATCCTAATATCTGTCTTAATTCTTATTCATTAAGAGTCATTCCTTATCATTTTGAGGACATTTCTCTTATTTATAACCAGCGTATAAGCATTATATTTTTAGGTGAAACTCCAAAGGATTTTCTGATATATTCAGAATAAGATAAGAATGTTTTCTGTCATTTTTCTTTAACATTGTATTAGTAATAGACCAAGAAACAGAAATGAAAGATGTAATTGTTCAAAAGGAAAAAGATGTCATTTTTAGCAGTAAATGACAAATTATAAAAACTACTGGGAGTTCAAGTAAGTTATTCATGAAGTTCAAAATAAATATTTTTTAAATTACTCAAGTTTTTAGATACCTTGGACAAACTGAATTAGGCAGTTTTATGAAAATTCAGCCCTAGCAGTACCTCCTATATTCAATACAAATACATTAAAGGAATCTATTAAGAATTTTAAAACTGCAGGCTCTAGTGGTAACTGGGTTATTTTGAAATGGGTTATTTTGAACAGTTTTTCCAAATGGTAGCATTATTCTTGTTGAAGTGCAAATAAAAAGAAAAAGTTACTCAAAAGAAAGAACAAAGATGATAAAGACAAAGCACATATAGCCTAAAGGATTGCCCTGGAGTTTTGTCCCTGTTTGTAGAAAGAAGACTGAATTTGGGATCAGAATCTTAGTCTGCTGACTAGTAGGGGTGACACTGCTATTAATTGGTGGTATGAAAGTGAGCAAATTGTTATTATTATTACTATTATTATTATTTTGAGATGGAGTCTCACTCTGTTGCCCAGATGGGAGTGCAGTGGCAAGATCACAGCTGATTGACATTTCCACCTCTTGGGCTCAAGTGATCGTCTTACGTTAGCCTCCCAAGTAGCTGGGACTACAGGTGCGTGCCACCACACCCAGCTAATTTTAATAATTTTTGTTTGGTAGAGATGGGGTTTCGCTATGTTGCTCAAGTTGGTCTTGAAATCCTAGGCTCAAGCAGTCTGCCCACCTTATCGTCCCAAAGTGCTGGACCCACTGTGCCCAGCTAATAATGGGCAAATTATTTAACTTCTCTGGGCCTCACATTTTGAAACTTTGAAATAATAATGTTTGAAAACATGATCTATGAAATCATTTGTCATTGTAAAAAAAAAAATCAATGATTTCTGTACATTTGGCTAAGAAAAGTAGTAAGTTATATGGGAAGTTTTCAGTGTTAATATTGTAGAGACTTAAATCCCATTCATTTCTCCAAAATTTTTTTTCAGTCATAAGGTCTATACAAATATTTATTTTAACTTGAAATAATTTTTTTTTAATGCAAAAGCAGTTCCTTTGCATTATCTAAAAAATTGGGAAATTGGCCAGGTTGGTGGCTTATGCCTATAATCCCAGCACTTTGGGAGGCTGAGGCAGGTGAATCACTTGAGGTCAAGAGTGCAAGACCAGTCTGGCCAACACAGTGAAACCCCATCTCTACCAAAAATACAAAAAATTACCTGGACTTGGTTGTGCATACCTGTAGTCCCAGCCACTTGGGAGGCTGAGGCAGGAGAATCATTTGAATCCGGGAAGTGGAGGTTGCAGTGAGCCAAGATTGTGCCACTGCACTCCAGCCTGGGCAACAGAGCAAAACTCCATCTCAAGAAAAAAAAAGAAAAAAAGAAAAGAATTGTGAAATAAAGATAAGCAAAAGAGAAAATGTAAAACATTTATAGTCCTCTTACATGGGGTTAACTATTATTACCTTGATGTGTTATTTTCTGATCTTATAATGTATATATTTCTATATGTTTAAAACCAAGAAAAGAATTATACCATAATTGTTCTTTCATAATGCACTTGTTAAGAAATCAACACTATTGAGGTATAAGTTAACAGGTAATTGAAATGTATCCATTTTAACTGTATAGTTTTGAGTTTTGTCAAATGTATACACCCAGGAAATCACCACTACAGTCAAGAGTCTTTTCCTCATCCCGAAAAGTTCCCCTGTGCCCTTCCCACTAAATTTCTCTCTTAACCCAGCCCTAGGCAACCAACGATCTGCTTTTTTTCCACTATCGATTAGATTTACATTTTCTAGAGTTTTATATTAATGAAATCATATGGCATTTTTTTTTGTTTGGCTTCTTTCACTCAGGATGTTATATTTGAGATTCGTTTCATGTTGTTGCATGTATCTATAGCCTAACCCACTTTTTGATGTTAATATATTATAAATGTTAATTTCTATCTGGATTATTTAATAGGTGGCTTTATGAAAACAGTAAAGTTGTAATCCTGTCTCACTTTTTACACCAAAATAAATAGTGGATGGATCAAAGACTTAAAAGTTTTAGAAAAAAACTTGGGAGAATCTTTTTATCTCAGTGTGGGGAAGACCTTTTTAAGTATGACACAAAACCCAAAACCATAAAAGAAGATATTGATAAATTTGATTACATAAAAATAAAGTTCTGCATGGCAGAAAAATCCCCAGGAATATACAACATAAACAAATTTAAATAACAGGGGACATAATTACAAATCGTACCATAATGGGGCAGTTTCCTTAATATATAAAGGGTTCTACAAATCAATAAAAGAGCAATAACACAATTATAAAAGGATCAAAGGATATTGTTCAAAAGAAACTAATATAAATGACTTTTAATTAGGGGAGTGCAAAGCTCAATGACACTGATAAGAGAAATGTAAATTAAAATTATTACACATCTCAAGATTCTTAAATATCAGAAGTTAGAGCTTTTGATACAATATGGTTGGTAAAGGTTTAGAATAGCCACTTTCATTTATTGTTACGACCCTTTATGGTCCCCAGCAATTTGTCAATATGACATTTTGTTAACATATATCAAATTTTAAAGGCATGTACTCCTTGAGCCCAGCAACTCCAGTACTAGGAATTTGTCCCAGATATATTCACTTGTATAGAAAGTGATAAATGTACAATTAAAACATTGTTTCTAATAGCAAAAGATTGGAAACAATGTATACATTGGTAAGTGACACTAGTATTAATATATCATTGTATATTTGTATTCTAAATTTAATTGCAAATTGTTAAAAAGAAAGAGGAGTTTTAGCAAGGAATGGTGGCTCATGCCTGTAATCCCAGCACTTTGGGAGGCCAAGACTGGTGGATCACTTGAGGTCAGGAGTTTGAGATCAGCCTGGCCAACATGGCGAAACCGTGTCTCTATTAAAAATCCAAAAATTAGCCAGATGTGGTGGCATGCACCTGTGATCCCAGCTACTCAGGAGGCTGAAGCACAAGAATCACCTGAACCCAGGAGGCAGAAGTTGCAGTGAGCAAGATTGTGCCACTGTACTCCAGCCTGGGCGATGAAGTGAGAATCAAAAAAAAAAAAAGGAATTATTTTTGCACTGGTATAGAATAACTTCCAGGATATATTATTAAGTGGAAAACAATGGGCGCAAAACTGTGTATATAAAAATCCTCATTTGTGAAAAGTATTCATAATCATGTATTAAAGGGCCATATATGGTAATGTGCTTTTGGATTTGCTTGGTATATCTGAAAGGACACATAAAAACTTGATAAGTAGTTATATTGGAAGAGATACAGATCAAAGGAAGACTTAGTTTTCATTATATCTTCTACTTTTAAAATGTAGTGCTTGTATTACCTGTGCCAAAAAGTGGTTCTCTGTGTGTGTGCATCTCCTTGAGGCGTTAAGAACTTGACCTATATGCCATTTTATAAATGAACCTTAATTTACTTAACCAGTTCCCTACTTTGGTCATTTAGTTTGTTTCTAATTTTGTGATTACAAATAGCATAAGAATATTTCTGTAACCATTAGTGATCCTTGCCTGAATCAGCTATGTCGTGTGAGTTGCAGAATGGCAGTTCTTAAAATTCTGTTACTCCTTTTACCTTTAATAGCTGGCATTTTTCTAGAAATAAAAGCTTTAACTCATCAACTGGAGATAAACTGTAATTCCTTACAAAAGGCAAGGTAAAGTCTTACTTCTTCCATTTAATTATCAATATTCAGAGCAAGGAGTTAGTTTAATAGTCACTTTTGATGGTGGCAAAATGTTTTACAGATAAACACATGTATGTAAACACAATAGACTCATGGATTTTTATTTGTCCAATATTATATATTAAAGTTATTATTCTTCGTGATGCTCAGATTGTCCTGAATTTGGCCAACAGAAACTCCATTTTGACACACCCCAGTAATCTTAGAGAATTTCCTCACTTCCCAGAACAATAATGTGTCGCAGGCTTACCTTTTACTTTCCTATTTCTGACAGGCAGCTGTTTTAGTAGAGAACATCATTAGAGACTATCAGTTTCCTAGAGAGTAACACTACAAACTGGGCAGCTTTAAACAATGGCAATTTAGTCTCTCACCATTCTGGAGGCTAGAAATTTGGAATTAAGGTGTTGGCAGAGGTAGCCTCCCTCTGAAGGCTCTAGGCAAGAATCCGTTCTTACTTCTTCTAGCTTCTGGTGGTTGCTCGCAATCTTTGGTGTTCCTTGGCTTTTGGCAGCATAACTACAGATTCTGCCTCTTGGTTTTCCATGGACTTTCTGCCTCTGTGTCTTCAAATCTTTTTCTCTTTTTAAGGAATGATCTTAACTTGATTATAACTGCAAAGATCCTATTTGCAAATAAAGTCACATTTACCAGTACCAGGGATTAGGACTTGAACATATCTTTTGAGGGAACACAAAACAGCTCACAACAGAGTCCCAGATCTAGTTGTGTTCATTGCAGTTGGATGTCTTTACTTTTAGGTCCTTTTAATGAACAGAGCTGAAATGTACATTAAAACAAAAATCCATTTGCCCATTTTCATATTTCCAAATTTAGCCATTCTTTTTAGATTTCGTATTTGTATTTTTTTAACTCGTACTGAACTTCTTGATTTCTAATAAAACTTTATCCTGCAATATACATATGATAGTCTTAAAATTGCAGTACCAGTGTTACTACTAAGAACTAAAGTATGGGCCAGGTGCATTGGCTCACACCTATAATTTCAGCACTTTGGGAGGCTGAGGTGGGTGGATCACTTGAGGTCAGGAGTTCGAGACCAGCCTGGCCAACATGTTGAAACCCCATTTCTACTAAAAATACAAAAAATTTAGCCGGATGTGGTGGCATGTACCTGCTGTAATTCCAGCTACTCGGGAGGCTGAGGCAGGAGAATCACATGAACGCAGAAGGTGGAGGTTGCAGTGAGCCAAGATTGCACCACTTTACTCAGGCCTGGGTGACAGAGTGAGACTCTGTCTCCAAAAAAACAACAAAAAAACAGAACTATGGCCTTTCCGGCGGTGACGACCTACACACGAGAACATGCCTCTCGCAAAGGATCTCCTTCATCCCTCTCCAGAAGAGGAGAAGAGGAAACACAAGAAGAAACGCCTGGTGCAGAGCCCCAATTCCTACTTCATGGATGTGAAATGCCCAGGATGCTATAAAATCACCACGGTCTTCAGCCATGCACAAACGGTAGTTTTGTGTGTTGGCTGCTCCACTGTCCTCTGCCAGCCTACAGGAGGAAAAGCAAGGCTTACAGAAGGATGTTCTTTCAGGAGGAAGCAGCACTAAAAGCACTCTGAATCAAGATGAGTGGGAAACCATCTCAATAAACACATTTTGGATAAAAAAACAACAACAACAACAACAACAACAACAAAAAAAAACCAAAACAGAACTATGGATTGAAGGTTAAGACTCTCCTACAGTTTCTTTTCTCCTTAGTATACAGCCCAGTAAGCATATACATGGAGTGATGTGTTCAAAGGCAATTCGAAATCATTCTTCTATAGGATTAAGCTACCAGCATGATTTAATTAGATTCGTTTGTTTGATTTTATTTTCGATTTTGGGGTTTGCTGTTTTCTTTTTCAGTTTATCCTTGAAGTTGTGAAATGTATATGTAGTTGAAAGATCGAAGCTGTATAAAAAGATATACTCTGAGAAATTTTTTTCCTTGTTTTGTTTTGTTTTGTTTTGTACTATCACCCAGTTTGGAGTACAGTGGTGCGATCTTAGCTGACTGCAACCTCCACCTCCTGGGTTTAAGTGATTCTTCTGCCTCAGCCTCCTGGGTAGCTGGGACTGCAGGTGCACACCATCATGCCTGGCTATTTTTTTTTTCTTAGTGGAGGTGGGGCTTCGTCATGTTGGCCAGGCCGGTCTTGAACCCCTGACCTCAGGTGATCTACACGCCTCAGACTCCCAGAGTGCTGGGATTACAGGCATAGGCTACTGTGCCCAGCCCCATTTTCTATTTCATTGCTTTCTGTTTTTATTTTTTATTATTTCCTTTAGTCCTGTTACTCCCATCAATAACCATTGTTTTTAGATTCTGGTTTAGCTTGCTGTTGTTTCTTTTTGCAAAAATAAGCAAATGTGTGTTTGTAAACATTTAATCTTCTTTCTTACATCGAATGCAGTATATTATATCCTTTATTCTATACCTTATGATTTTATTTAACATGTATCTAAGTATTTTTAGTTTTTTTATTTTTAGTAGAAATGAGGTTTTGCCATGTTACCCAGGCTGGTCTCAAATTCCTGAGCTCAAGCAATCCACCCACCTCAGCCTCCCATAGTGCTGGGATTACAGGCATGAGCCACCATACCTGGCCAAATTTTCTAAGTAAATATTTGGTAGAAAAAATATGTAAGGTTAATTATCCCCTACATTAAAAATTTCTAGAAAAATATATTATATTACAGGTATAGCCCTTCTTCTTTGATAAATAATACAGTTATTTTGTACATTTTATGTTAAAATAGTCTTTTAAAATATTATTGTTTGACTTTTCACAGACTCATAGTATTTTAATTAATCATATTTATTTTCTTTGTAAGGCCCCCTTTTTTCTTTTCTTTTTTTTTTTTTTTTGAGATGGAGTTTCGCTCTTGTTGCCCAGGCTGGAGTGCAATGGCACGATCTCAGCTCACTGCAACCTCCGCCTCCTGGGTTCAGGCAATTCTCCTGCCTCAGCCTCCTGAGTAGTTGGGATTACAGGCATGTGCCACCATGCCCAGCTAATTTTTTGTATTTTTAGTAGAGACGGGGTTTCACCATGTTGACCTGGATGGTCTTGATCTCTTGACCTCGTGATCCACCCGCCTCAGCCTCCCAAAGTGCTGGGATTACAGGCGTGAGCCACCGCGCCCGGCCCAGGCCCCCTTTTTTCACAGTGTAGCAAGTGGAAGCCCTTTTGCTGGCTCTCCTACTCTTAATACTACCCTCCGTATCCTTGTAAACATCCTTGCGTTCTCAAAACAAGGGATGGTCCACACCTATCCTAAAATTTTCTCACCACAAGACGTGGAATCAGCTACACTGAGAACTTTTAGGCCTTTTTCATTAAGAATAATATTAGAGATCAAAATTGGGGTTCTTAATTTGCAGGGCACATCAGAGTTGTGGGCAGAGTAATATTGCTACTTTTGGGTCATTTTTTGCAGTTGCTTGGAAAAGTATTTCTTTCTAAATACGTCAGTTTATACTGATTGTTTTCCCTATTTTGAATAACTATTTCATATTCTCTATAACATACCTAGTTGATTTTGAGCCCCAAATTCAAACTCTAATTGTATGCTTTTCTTTTATAAGTCTTCTCTTCTTCACCGTATCATCACATACAATGTTTGTATTTCTCTTATAATTTGCCAACTCATGCCTTTCATACATTTTTCTGTTGGGGTGTTTATATTTTTTATTGCTTAAAAGGATCCTTATATATTAAAGATACTACCCTTTTATTAAAAGGTTTTAAAAAAAGCACTTGACATACATTTTATATGTTTATACCTGTCTCTTCTTTTTCCTCAAGATTGTTTGTGAGCTACTTTTTATGGAAAGTTGACCCTTAACACAGGTTTGAACTGCACAAGTCCACTTATATATCTAAGAATAGATCTATTATGCTCTACTTAAAGTTGTGATCAAAGAAGAAGGCTAAAAAGCACCAACAGAAATTTACTTTACAGGGCCAGTCTTCAAAAGAAACAGATTGGATATATCTGAACTACCTTAAAGTTAACTTGTCTGATGGTAATTGTAGTAGTAGTGACTAACCTGTAATAAAGCTTTCATTGTGACAGACTCTATCCTAAGTGGTTGCATTCATTGTGACTAATACTGTCTCTGTACTAGAAATATTAAGCAAGATAGATGTATATCTGATGTATAGATATATATTAGATGTATATTAGATGTACTAATGCCTATTAGTCCAGGATGTAGAAGATCTCTTCCTCACATTTGAAGGAATTATTAGACCTAATTATCTTGTTGGATTATTATGAGAGTTGGAAATAGTATCTAACCCAGAGTCTTTTCCATAGCAGATGTTCAGTAAATGGCAGCTACTTTTATTAAATGTACTTTGTCATTCCTTACCATCATAAACACCTTTAGCCCAGTTTTAATCTCTGCTCACATGCAGGCCACATATACCTACCCTGAAAACAAATGCCTGGGAAGTTGATTCAGCCTAATTTTAGTTCTGACTAGCTTTTTCTTTTCTCACAATAAACTCCTTACCTGATTGTACTTATTTTCTTGAACATTGTAATTTTTCATTAGTAGAAATTAATAGATGTTGCATGCAAAGAAAGGTTGAATTCAGTTAATGAATAGTCCAGATGCCCCAGGACAGTGCCGCTAATGAATTCCTTTTCCTGTCTCTACAGACACACCGCCACTGCTCTTTGAGGTGTCATCCCTGGAGAATGCTTTTCAGATTGGAGGCCATCCTTGGCACTACATCATCACACCTAATAAGAAGAAACAGAAAGGAGTTTTCCATATTTGTGCCCTCAAAGACAATTCCCTGGTAAATGATTGATCAGACTTTTTAGTAGCAAATTTGTATCAAATTCTTTATTTTCTCCCTCTCGAATAGGCCCACATTCCTCAGAATTACTTTTTTCTGCATTTGTTTTAATAATTTGTGAACAATTTATAATACAGAAGAATACAGACAATATAGCAAACATTTATATGTTTGACCCATAATTTTAAAACATTAACATTTGAAGATTCTTATGGCACCAAGAATTTTATATATATTTTTTTATCTCACCAATATCCCAGCAAGGGATCTCAGGTGAAACCTCTCCACAGTGGGAATCACTGATGGAATGTGTTCACGTTGCTTCTGAAATTGCTGGTGGAATGTGTTGTTGGTTCTGCTTCTCCGTGGTTTGTTTCTCTTTGCCTTCCAGAGCAGAACCAGATGGAACTTTGGTGGTCACAGTGTATGTAACTTGAAGCACTTTGAATTTTTAAGGCAGAAGAAGTAGAAATGGTACATAGTAAAACAATGGAAATTTCTACCATTCGAATTCAGTTTTCTTTTTTAAAATGGCTTAGGCATTGATTTGTCATTTAATAAACATTTATTGAGGACCTACCATGTGCCAGACATGACTAAGGACACAGTCTTTTCCCTCAAGTTATACTCAAAGCAAACGTAGAAAAACAAGATGCAGTGTATTAAGTACAGTGATTGTAGTAAGTGCAAAAAGTGAGTTGGGGAGGGTTTCCATTTTTGTTTTGTATCGCTGATTATGTTTTCTGTTGGTTAGTTTGTTTTTTGAGACAGGATCTCACTCTGTCACCCAGTCTGGAGTTCAGTTCAGTGGCAGAGTCATAGCTCACTGTAGCCTCAACCTCCTGGGCTCAAGTGATCCTCCTGTCTCAGACGCCTGAGCGTTACAGAAAAATCATTCAAGCTTTCATTGTTGATATTTTTTCTCATTTCATGTAGATGTGTCAGTGTAACAAACAGTACTTCCATTTTATATTTATTTATTTAGAGACAGAGTTCCACTCTGTTGCCCAGCCTGGAGTGCAGTGGCACAATCAGAACTCACTGCAACTTCAACCTCCTGGGCTCAAGTGATCCTCCCACTTCAGACTCCCGAGTACCTGGGACTACAGGACCGCACCACCATGCCTGGCTAGCTTTTTATTTTTTGTAGAGATCACAGTCTCACTGTGTTTTGCAGGCTGGTCTTGAACTCCTGGCCTCAAGTGATCCTCCCTCTTGATATATCAGAAGAATTTGCAGTTTTTTTGAGGCAGGTTCAGCTTACACTACACTCATGTCTCCAGATCTTGCTTAATCAGTCACTGTTGGCTCCAGTGGCTTTAGAGTCACAGATCATCTTTCACCGTGTTGCAGATCACCTTTTACCATGTTGCAAGTCAGCATAGTGTTGGGTCCATTTATCCACTTCCCTTGATTTCATGGCCATCAGGGGACAATGCGTATAGTGTCTTCCCATTTTCTTTTGTAGGAGCATTGTTCCCTTATATTTTTCCAAATATTTACCACATGGCAGCTTCTATTTGGCCCAGCCCAGTGACATTCTCTTTTATAAAAGACTCTCTAAGGGCTGTTTTCCATTGTGACAAGTCTTGGTTTGATTGGCCATCTCCCAGCCAGTGAACATCATTCAGCCACCAGGACCTGTCACATCTCTTTTTCACTTAACTTTACATCTAGTGAATTCCTGCACAGTTCACATTCTGGACATTTAACACATATCCTTTTTTATAAGAATTGATAATACCTATTATTTCATACACAAACACACACACACACACACACATACAGCCAGCCCTCTATACCCATGGGTTCCACATCTGTGGATTCATCCAACTATGGATTGGAAATATTCAGGGAAAAAAAGATGGTATATGGGATGATGTGCATAGATTGTATACAAATACTGTGCCATTTTATATAAGGTACTTGAGCATCCGTGGGTTTTGGTATTTGTGAGGGATCCTGGAAGCCATCCACTATGGTTTCCAAGGAATGACTTTATATCTAGATAATGGCCTTCAACGTGTATATCAAGCATGCTTGTCACATACTCTCCTTCTATAATAACTGATTATAACATTTATCCAAACCTATATTTCAGCATACTCTTAAATAACTGCCAAATCCAGGGGAAGTTTTTAGTCCTTTTAGTGAACAGTTTTATTACTGTGACATTGCCTTAATGACTCATATACCTATTAATTCCCTACCTGTTAATCCGAAGATACCTAAAAAACATATAAACAGCCAAACTTAAGATTTCAGAAAGTGTTTCATAGCTTACTCTATTAAACTGAGCTTTCAAATCTAACATTCGAGCAAATAATAAAAACAATAGAAGCTAGTAATAAGCTGCCTAGTGTTTCAAAGATTTTTGTTTTGCATGTTTTAATTAGATATTACAGTAAAGAGAACAATCTAAAAAAAGATATGTATAGTATATACATATTTTGTATAAAACAAGCATCTGGAGCTAATACCATCATGGACATATTAATTTCAGTGCTTACAATCATCATATTTATTTACTTTAATTTTCTTTTATGTAAAATATACTAATGCCACTATTAGATATAATTAGAATTCTTGTAGAAATTCTTGAAAAATTGAAATTCATAAATTTGATACATAAAATGTATTACATTTCAAAAATTTAAAAATCATGAGGCCAGGCACAGTGGCTCACCCCTGTAATCCCAACACTTTGAGAGCCCTAGGCAGGCAGATCGCTGAGCCCAGAAGTTCAAGACCAGCCTGGGCAACATGGCGAAACCCCATCTCCACAAAAAATATAAAAATTAGCCAGGTGTGGTAGTATGCACCTGTGGTCCAAGCTACTTGGGAGGCTGAGGTGAGAGAGTTGCCTAAGCTCAGGAGGTCAAGGCTGCAGTGAGCCGAGATCACACCACTGCACTCTAGCCTGTGCAACAGAGTGAGACCCTGTCTCAAATAATAAAAAATAAAAATAAATCATAGCATACAAAGCACTTAAAATATAGCTCCACCTATCTCTCCATTCTCATGGCTGGATATTATACTTTTCAATTTAAATTATACCTGCTATTCATGTTTATGTGCATACTATATGGATTCACTTCTATAATTTTGGTTTGTTTTGTTTTGAGACAGGGTTTCGCCCTGTCACCCAGGCTGGAGTGCAGTGGCACGATCTTGGCTCACTGCAACCTCTGCCTCCTAGGTTCAAGCAATTCTCCTGCCTCAGCCTCCTGAGTAGCTGGGATTACAGGTGCATGCCACCATGCTGACTAATTTTTGCACTTTTAGTAGAGATGGGTTTTCACCTTGTTTGCCAGGCTGGTTTCAAACTCCTGACCTCAAGTGATCCACCTGCCTCAGCTTCCTGAAGTGCTGGGATTACAGGCATGAGCCACCGCCTTTGGCCTATTAACACTTACGTATTTTTTATTTTACTGTCTCCTATTTGTAGCTATTTTCTGCTTATCCCTAAGGCTCATTTCAACCTTTTTTTGACTCCCAAAATTCTGCTCAACTTGGGTTGAGTGCTTGATAATTAATAATCTGGTGGATGGCTCAATCACTTATTGAGCCACTGCCTTATTTTTTATGTTTCTGCCTCCACCCAGACTATAAGCTTCTTGATGACAAAGATTATGTTTAATTTATGTGAGGTCTGAATGCCTATTCCGATACCTAGAACATAGTAGCCTATCAATATATGCTAATGGAATTTAAAAGCTTTAGTGTTACAAAACTCATAAATATCTAGTAGGAAATGTGGCATCATTTCATTTTACATTAGAGAAATTAAATTAAATGGCTTCTGTAAAGCCAGTGAAGTTAATATATCCAAATTGGCATTCATTCCCAGTGCTCTTGGATATAAGGTAAAACATTTGTGTACACATGTTATAGCATAACAGGTGGTTTTTTTCTTTATTTTAATATCTAAATATACTACAGTGAAATCTCTTCTTGCCTTAAAAGCTAAGCAGTATTAGGTCATTTCCTTAGATATTACAGCAACATTTGACTTATCTAAGATTTTATGACCCACGTCTGAGACTTTAGGTTTGTTTACACGTTCATTTTTTTGTTATCTGCTCTTCTGATTGAAAGATTGTTGGGGATAGGAAGAGAGGAAGACATTGTGGAGAAATGCATATGCATGATTATGGCAGAGTTATATAATAGAAAGTCCATGAGTTTTGGAGTCAGAACTGCTGTCTTGTAAGTTCAAAATATTGAACAAGGCAGGTGCAGTAGCTCACACATGTAGTCCTAGCAGTTTGAGAGGCCAAGGTGAGAGGATCACTTGAGGCCAGGAGTTTGATACCAGCCTGGGCAACATAGCAAGACTCTACTTAAAAACACACACACGAAAAAAACATTGGGCAAATGATTTATTCTCTTTGTATATCAGTTTTCAATACTTCCTTTGAGTGTTGTTAAGATCAAACAAACAATGACTATAAAGCATTGAATGCAGTTCTTGACACAAAGTAGGTGCTTGAGATATGGTATCTCTTGTGTTATTACTACTGTATGTGATGTATAGGGTATGTTACAGAGCAAATCCATTACATTTCTGAATTTAAATATTCAGAATTTCTCAAAATTGCATGTCCTCATTTGGCCCTCAGATACATTCCACTTTAACTGGTTAATATTTTTTCTTCCCTGTACCTTTGACCTACTGATGTATCACTTGGGTTAGATTTTTTAATTATTTGATTTTTCCCTTAATCTTTGTCTTCAATATTTTTTTCCAACTTCAGGCAAAAAATGGGATCCAAGAAATGGATTGTTGTTCTCTAGAATCTGACTGGATCTATTTCCATCCTGATGCTTCTGGTAGAATAATACATGTTGGCCCAAATCAAGTCAAGTGAGTAATCTCATTAGCACTTGAAAGTTAAGAGCAGCTTTTAGTAGCATTTATTGGCATCTTTATTTTTGCCAGCAAACTAGTGAGCCTGAGCCAATTAATGGAAATAATTAGCTTGTTGGTGGGTGCTTCCTCAGAGACT
Source organism: Sapajus apella (assembly GCF_009761245.1). Lineage (NCBI taxonomy): Eukaryota > Metazoa > Chordata > Mammalia > Primates > Cebidae > Sapajus > Sapajus apella. The sequence continues at coordinate 23,230,244 of NW_022436968.1, read as the reverse complement.
GGCATATAGAAAACCTGACTTAATTCTTTCGGCCTCAACAATACTGTTTGTAAGTATTAGATTTGGATAAGTTATTTGATGGATGATATGCGAGTAAAAGGAAATTACAGACTGACCCTCTCTCATCAGGTCTTAATTAATTCTCTAGGATTAATAAGAAATAAGATTGTTTGTTCTGAAAGGCAGCCTTGACACAGGAAAGGTAGTGGATTGCTTGAAGTAAACCTTGTTTTATTTTTATTGCTTTCGGGGCACACACATCTCCCACAAGCTGACCTCTCCTTCCGTTAAACACTTTTCATTTGACATTGCTGACACCACAGTCCGGAATATTTTCCTCTTTTATCTATCTATTTTAGTATGCTTTTGTACTCTTCCTTCTCTACCCAGCCTTTAATTGTTGGATGTCCTCAATCGGATTTTAGGCCCTCTTCTCTTCTCACTCAGTATTTCCATTCTGCATGATTCTGTTTATTCCCTTGGCAGCAAGATCATGTATACATGAGAACTCCAAAATGTGTATACTAGCCCAAACCGCTCATTTCAACTCATTCCAGAAATCTTGAATCATTCTTAATACCTTCTTACCAATTTGTCTTTCATCAGTATGCATACATTTAAATACTTACATGCATTCTCTTTCTCTCATACGTACACACCATATATCCTCTCAATCCAGTTTATTTTGCTATGAATTATTTCTTAAATCTGCCTATTTCTGCCCTTGGCCACTGTCATCGTCTTGGTCAAGTCACTGTCATCACTAGCCTAGGCTACAGTAATAGCCCACTCCAGGGCTCCAGGATCCACTCTTGCACTGTTTTCTTCTTAGCAGCTAGCATGATTTTTAAGAACATGAAGAAATATAAAAAATATGCAAGTGAATTCTAGTGCTTTACCCTTTTTATGGCTTTTCATTGCTCTTAGGATAAAAACCAATACAGTTGGCATGGTCCAAAAGACCCTCCTCCAACTCAGTTTACTCTGGTCATGCTGCCTTTTCAGAAAACTAAGGGCCTGTTTCCTCTGTTTGGAGTCTGTGTCCCCTACCTGTTCTCCTGCCTAATTTCTATTCATATTTTATGGCCCAGCTTCAATGTCACTTTTCCACAGACCTTCCCTGATGCCCCTTGTTAGTTAGATTTGCTTGCCCGTCATATTTTCATTGCACCCGCTGTGTCATCTTCCATTGTAGCACTTAGAGTAACTTAATTAATTTGTGATTGTCTGCTTAAATACCTTATTTTGGTATCATAGACTCTATGACAACAGGGAAAGAGCCTATAACCCCAGCACTAAGCATAGTCCTTGGCACAGAGTAGATGCTCAGTAAGTATTTATTGAATAAGAAGAGAAGTGGCTGGACATGATAGTTTAGGCCTGTAATCCTGCACTTTGGGAGGCCAAGGCAGGAGGATCCCCTGAAACCAGGAGTTTGAGACAGCCGGAACAACATAGTGAGAACTTGTCTCTACAAAAAATAAAAATAAAAAATAGCTAGGCATGAGGGTGGGCAATCATCTTAGGGTCCTAGCTCCTTAGGAGGCTTCAACAGGAGGATCAGCTCAGCCCAGGAGTTCAAGACTGCGGTGAGCTGTGATTGTAGCACTGTACTCCAGCCTGGGCAATGGAGTAAGACCCTGTCTCTAAAAAAATTGAAAATAAAGAAGGGAAGTGTCTGCCTTCTTTATTTTTTATGCTTCCTGGTAATCAGTCTACCTCTCTGGATCTATTATTAATATAAGGAAAATGAAAGGATTTAATAAAATAAGATTATTAATTTTTACACATCTTAAGCTGTGCTTCTGCTTTAGAAAGCCTTACTTTTAATGTTTGTTACCACCCATATTAGTTTGAACTTAAGAAAACAAGGCCCACAAAGAGTATATGGCCTTTTGCCAGATTTTAAAAGATAAGCATTTAAAAATATTGGCACTACTTAAGAAAACTAAGTGAGTAATTTAAATTATTATTTGATCTCTTTGTCTTCAGAAATTCTGAGGCCTCCTGCACTCTCGGGCCATGTAGCTGCTTCTCTCTGCTGTTCTTTTTTTCTGCATTTGAGACTTTTGAGGTTGTAAAACATTGTGCTTTTGAAGCTTGTTAATGATGTGAACAGGTTTCTGTGGGTGGTGAGCAAATTATTTTATTTTCTCTTGCTTAATAGGCTTGATCCATGAGGCCATTGCATTCAAAAAGCCCAAATCTTTAAATATAATCAATCCTAAGAAAAAACAGTATTTTCAGTTGTTTTTAAATATTACTCTATCATGAAAACTCTTAGTTTTGATTTAGATATAGATTTCGTTGCTGATTGAATTTCTTTATAGTTAACCCTAAGTGTTGCTCATAGATAGCTCATTCTACTTCAGAAGTAAAAATGCAAATATCTGTTATAATTCTTAGAGCTGAAATGTTAGAGACCTGTTACAGCATAGCAGAGACAAGGTTCTTAAGAGTAACTTTCATTAAGCCAGTTTGGAAAATAGCTTAGGCCTCAGCAAGCTGATTCATTGCCTACTTCAATAGCACCTGTTGTCACAGTTCCCGTGTTTTTCTGTTTAACAGACTCTCGTGACTTTGAAGGAGTTCATGGACGTTTAGTGATCACATATTAGTATTGCAGACTAATCAAGAGAACCACCTCAGTGTTGTACTATAATTTTTATTTGTAGAGTTTTATTTCAATACTTAAACTTTGGCACCTTGATAGTGTTTTGAAATCTTAGGCTTTCAAAATTATTTTTCCTTCTCAGAGTTTTGAAGCTAACTGAAATAGAAAATAATAGTTCTCAGCATCAGATCTCTGAAGATTTTGTCATTTTGGCCAACAGGGAGAACAATAAAGTAAGTAAGAGTACTTTAAAATCCTTTGTATATCATTGTCTTTCTACATAAGAATATAGTATGCTAATATATTTGCCTTTGCGTGTAGCTAGAAACAACAGCACAGCCCTATAAAAGTCTGTGCATTTTGTCTACATGAGTAGCCAGTTTTAGCCCCAGGTACATTTGAGATTTGAAGAAAGTTGACTATATTGAGTTTATCTTTTGCTGATTTCTGTTTTCTTTCTTAATTTCTCTTTTTTATTGATGAATTGTCAACCTTTGGGTCTAATTACTTGTGCAAAGTTAAATTTAATTGGAGTACATATAAATCTTTAAAAATCACATACCATACTTTAACTCCATATGGTACTTTTTCCTTTAGTGTATAAATTAAGACCACAAAGAAAATTATGGGGAGGGAAATTTCTAAAAACAGATCCACTTTTTATTTGCTGTCCCATATACTAAGGCAAAAGTCAGGTGAATGAGGCAGCTAATCTCTAATCTTTTAAATAATTGATTTTGTTGCCCATTCTGGTGTTTTAGCCATTAAAAACTTTATTAAAGTATTTTTGGACCAGGCGTGGTGCCTCACACCTGTAATCCCAGCACTCTAGGAGGCCAAAGCAGGCAGTTTGCTTGAGCCCAGGAGTTCGAGACCAGGCTGGGTGACATGGTGAAACCCTGTCTCTACAAAAAAATAGAAAATTAGCCAGGCATGGTGGCATATGTGTGTGTATATGTGTGGGGTGGGGCGGTGTTTTTTTTTGTTTTTTTTAATTAAATGGAGGATCAGAAATCTGATTCAGAATTTTCTCAGTTGAGGAAAGAATTGTGGATGTGCGAAAAGTGTTGGGAAATTTTACCAAATTTGTTAAGGCAATTTTGCCTTTGAGCGCATGTAATGGAACTTGTAATATCTTTTTATTTCTCTCCATGTGATAGAATGAAAATGTACTCACTGTTACAGCTTCTGGACGGGTGGTAAAAAAAAGTTTTAACCTTCTGGATGATGACCCAGAACAAGAGGTATTACTTTGGCCAGAGATGACAAACCAAACCAGTGTGTCCTTGCATTGTGAATTTCATATTAATACTTCCCATGCCCTGGGGTAGAGGTTGGGGGTGAAGAGTTCCAAGCAGGCCAGTTGGGAAGGGTTGTGCATGCTATCTCAACCAGTGCAACCCAACCATTCTCTCCTTTCATATTGTAATTATTCATAATGTTCTATTTGCAGAAAAGTTCATAGGACCAAAATAATTTGAAAACACTATTAACTTTTTGTTTTGTTTTGTTTTGTTGATATGTAGATTTTCTAGGGAAATCTCTTCATGGAAAATTCTTGAGTTACATCCTGATGACTTTATGGTTTTTGACTTTTTTTACTTGCTAGACTTGAATACGTTTGTTAATGTCCATGGGTCAGAGGAAGAGGACATGAGGGCATGATAAATCAGTTCAACTGTTATCTTCCACTTGGCTTTACCAGTCACTAAGCTAATACATTTTTATCCCCTTCCTTTAAAGAGGCATTGGAAGTATGTATGAAATCAACTGATAGTGATCATGCTTTAAATATTTAAACCGTTGCATAAATTCTAAATTTATTTAGCCTATCTATTATTTGTGTCATCATTTTTAGGTAGAAACATTAGAGTGGCCTTCTAAGGACAGTTTTTGAACTTCTTTTAAAATAGGTTAGAGGTGGCCCAGTATGTAGCTGTTCTCAAAAAAAAAAAGGCACAAAAAATTATTATTTTGGACTATACAAACCTATTGAGAACAACGAAGAAAGCTACATACTCTGCATATAAAACTATATTCCTGAAAGATGTACTAAACTTTCCAAAAGGTAGCATAAGTCATTAAGCGGGGAAAGGTGGTAGCAAAAAGAGAGATGCTTTGTATCATGAGATTAAAAAACAAAATCTTTTAGCCTATAAAGGAAAAGTTTGAAGAAATTATGACTAAAATCTATAAGATCACTGGCACCAAGGCAAGAAGTCACCCTTTGAAGTTTGACCATGGTAAGATGAAGGCAAAAAGGAAATAAAGCAAAAGTAAATTTCAAAAATCCCAGCTAATAAATACATATAAATTTTTATGTCTTAAGGTGGTAAAGGCAGAAAATGTCAATGGATTAAAGAACAGTTTGACCAAACATAGGTGAAGAATTAGTGCATAGTGATAGAGAGAAACACGCTATGCCTGTCTTTAACGTTAATGCCAGGCATTCAGCCAAGAGGTACCTCCCTATGGTCCATTCCTGGATGGTTGGGCTCTGATCTGCTTTCCCTGCAAGGTTTCTGAAGTCTTGGGTTTTATTCCTTGAGATGGAGTTCTGGGAGTTTTCTCTCTTTACCATAGCTAACTCTCTTTACTCAATCCTATTCTGTGAGTTGGACTTCATTTCCTAATATTCTCCCTCAAGTATAAGCAGCCATTTTTGCTTTATTTAAAAAACCAAAAAGGATTTTTTTTTTTTTTTTTTAAAGACAGGGTTTCACCATTGTTGGTCAGGCTGGTCTTGAACTCCTGACCTCAGGTGATGCGCCCATCTCGGCCTCCCAAATTGCTGGGATTATAGGCTTGAGTCACCACACCCGGCCAAAACCAAAAAGGATTTTTTTTGAAGAGGTGGTAAAAGTCATAAGTAGTGTATGATGGGTTACCCATCCTTCTAGAAATGACTGTGTTTTTCTCAGGTGAGAACTTTTAGAGCTCAGTGAGCAGTCATCAGGTTTCAGAACTGAGCTCCATGTGTTTAGTCCTGTCCAGGAATCAGCAAACACACTTGTCAGAGACAACAGTCGAATACTCTTTTAAATTTAGAGAAGCTCTGATTTGCTGTCACTGTAGAGAATTTCATTTATACTTTGGCTCAGATCTATGTAGACTTTGTTTTGTTTCTTAAAATCTGTAGGATACTGCTTAACTCTTGAAAATCTTGGAACTGATGTTTTACTAGGCATATAAACAGAGATACATTTCTACCTGTTATTCTTCCCTTTCATTCATTCTTCTCCCATATTTTTGTAAGTAATAGAATACTTAAACTATAAATGCAGAAATAAGCCTACTTGAATAACTGGATTTTGCCTCTTTTCCTATTTTATCCATCTCTCCCCAAGACTTTCAAAGTTGTGGACTATGAAGATGAGTTAGATTTGCTTTCTGTGGTAGCTGTTACTCAAATAGATGCTGAAGGAAAAGCTCACCTGGATTTCCACTGTAATGAATATGGAACTTTACTTAAAAGTATTCCACTGGTGGAGTCATGGGATGTGGTAAGTAGAGTTCATGGAATATGAAGTTGTAAGCGTTTTCTTTATAGGTGCCATTTATTAAAACAAATGTTACTGTGTTCATGGCAGTCCAGACTCACCTATGCCAATGACCACATGAAAGAGGTTATTGTCCTATACCCAGGACAAAATGAGTACTTCTTAATCCTTCCTCCCCTGGGAACTAGGGGATGCCTCCTTACCAGTGGACTTAAAACTTCATATGTTTTCCTAAGACATGTTATCTCTTTCCTTACCCTAGCCTTTGCTTTTCTTTCAATTATAAGTTTGGAAAAATGTTTTAAAATAAGAGAATACTGTAATAAATCCCCACAATTACTTGAGACCATATTTAAGCATATAGGAGTCCAGGTACTCTTGTATATGTGATATTTCAACTATTATTAGAATATCAAAGTTATAAAGAACAATAAACATCATTTTATCCAGGTCTTGTTTAATCAGTGAAGAACCTGGGAAGTTTGGCAACTCATCCATGATCACACAGTGAGATAGATAGTATCAGCATTGGCAATAAAATCTGGGTATTTAGACTCCTGAGTCCAGAGCTCTTTTTATTCTCTATATTTTGTAATGTCTTTTTTGTTAATAATCTGCACGTCCACAAATAATGAAAAATGAATCTCTTTCTAGCAACTATTTTCTTCTGTGTTATGTTTGAAGATCCCTAACATAGGTACATGACATTTTAGTAACACAGTAGTGAATATGGCTATGTGAAAAGGAGAGTGTGTATGATTGTGTTTTTGTTACAGACATATAGTCATGAAGTCTACTTTGACAGAGACTTGGTGCTACACATAGAGCAGAAACCCAACAGAGTCTTCAGCTGCTATGTTTACCAGATGGTATGTGACACTGGGGAAGAAGAAGAAACTGTAAACAGAAGTTGTTAAAAAGAGTGAGATAATTGTAACCTAAGAGACTTTTAGCCAAACACCCTGGCAGCTGTGTCCAATCCTTTTTATTATCTGCATAGCACATTCGCCAGTATTTTCCAAAAAAGTCTTGTGTTGACTTCGGATGACTATGACTTCTTTTTTAAACTCTTGCTATATAAGGTGGTGAGGAATTCATTTTATGTTAAGGTTTTTTTAGAATACTATTCCAAGAAGTTTAGTGTTTTGCAGCTTTGAGCTAGCTAGTAATGCAAACATTAAAAAGGACAGGTTAATTCCAGTTGTTGAGAAGCAAATCATTGATGGGGTGGTGTTTAACATGGTTCTTAAAGGATGGTATGGAATTTTGATTGCTAAGGCTAGGAAAGACAGGGAGAGATAGAAATAAGCATGCAGAAAGAAATCTTACATCCTCTATACGAAACTTTGCATAAGGATGAGAAATGAGATGTGTTATGTGAAAACATTATTTTGAGCCAAAAATGTGTCATCACAGGTTTTTTTAAATCTTATATATGTATTTATATATGTTTTGTATTTGTATATAGTATCAGGAATTGGTTTTAGTTCCTAAATTATCTTTTCTTCCTAGATTTTGTTCTACTGGTTTGATGTTCCCATTGAATATTTGTGTTTCTGTATAGACTAATGTAAAAGATTCCAAGCAAACCTAAAGTGAATTTTTTTTCCTGATATGTATCCTGTTTAGCTCACTGTCTCTAAGGATGGTCTCATCTCACCATTCTATTCATCTAGTGAGTTTTCTGATCTTGTTTAGGCAATATTTTCCTACTTAACAGAGTAAGATAAAGGTACCCTTGACTCCAGTAGTTCTGTTTCCTGTAGAAGAGTAGATAAAGTCCCAGGAGGAGCTCTTACTAGCTTGGGAGTTGTCTGATTAACCAGAGAAAATTTTGGGCTTACTTATGAAACAAGCATTTTTTCTTCCTTGTTAGGAAAGATCTAAATATGATCTTTGAACTTTAATGATTATTCTTTAGAATGTTAAATCAAGGCAACCCAAGTAAAGGGAGAAAATGTTTCTTTGTGACTTCTGTTTGAGAAATTCAGTTGCTTCCAGTTTGCATGTTCTGCACTTTATCTGATTCAACCTCAAAAGAATAATAAGCAATAAAAGGGAAGGAAACAGCGGTAAAAGTCATTGCTGATTCAAGTTTAAGGTTAAAATATGGAATTTTTAGCTTGGATGATTTACATTAAAATCTTTCCACTTTTTTCTTCAGTTTTGGCTTGATGCCATGTTAAGAATGATGTGAATTCTTCCCAGTTCTGCCCTGGTGCTAGATATTGCCCCAGACTTTCATTTAGATACGAGCTCTATCTAAATAGTTCCACTCAGTAAACTTACGTCTTGATAAACAAGACCAGTAAGAGGACAGTGAAAGTACTGAAGGAAAGAAAGAAACCAATGTTGTGTGAGTTTCAAAGCAGATTCAATGCTGTGTAACAGCAGAATGTTCATTCTCCATTTCCAAGAGTGTTTCAGAACAGGATGTCTTTAGACTTCAGTTATGTCAGAGGTTTTTTTTTAGGTAATTATTGAGTTTCTCCTTCTCCTTTAAGTCATCACCTTCCTTTTAATGAAACGATAGTAAGGAACTCATCTACTCTGAAAGGTATTTGAAAAATATCTGAGATTCCTAGCTGTTTTTTTGCTGGGAGTAGAGGGTAGAATACTTCTGGTCTAGGTAGAACTTAACACTAAGAAACCCCCAATATGTCACCTCTGCCTAAATCTAACTAGACCAGGGTCCAAATGTCATCCAGGCCAGGCAGGAAATATACCTTGTGTGAAAGACAGTAAGGAGTTGTGGGCAGTGTAACAAACAGGAGACCTGTGCCCCAACTAAAAGGAGAAGCTGTGACTATGTACTTAGTTTCAGCCAGTTGTAACAGTATGTGGGAATGTAGGCTGCATGATGGTCAACAAGACACAGGTATTAAAAAGATGCCGAAAGATACAGAAGATAGCACAGAATGTGAGAAAGTTGGATACCACACATAGCGAGAGACAAGCATGCTTCCTAGCTCACCGGAGTGTCACATAGCTGCTCATTCTGCCACCTGCCAGACATTAGTTAATACTTTCCTGCCCTACCTAAACCCCCTCTTTACCTAACTTTTAATTCGAAACTCTAGCTACATGCCCACCTACTTAACAGATATTAGTAACAGGTACAAAACATTATGGGTAACAATTCTGAGTACTTAATGCAAGCCCAGGTGAACCAGGGTAGCTTCTATCAGCAGGTACAGACATTCAGCTGAAAAGAGGTGCATTCTGCATTGTGCTCCTTGATCTAAGTTTCTGTATTCTCATAGCGTCAATGCAGCAAGCTTATTGTTCTTTAATTTTTTACAATGTTTATGACAACTCTGGGAGAAAACAAAACAAATCCTATCATATCATATTTGTGCTACTTAGTGAGGAGATACTGTTCTATTTAGACAAATTAAGGCACTTCACATTCTTCCACCAATTACGTTTTGTGTCTTACAGTTCTTTTTTTTAACAATACATTTATTGAGTGCTCTCTATCTGCTAATTATTGTAATACAGTATAAGTAAAATGGATCGTCTCATTTAATATTCAGAATAACCACATGAAGTAAGAACTGCCATTATCTCTCCCCTTTGTACAAATGAGGAAAGTGAGGTTTATAGAAGTTAATTGGTCCAGGGTCCCACAACTAATAAGTGCAGAGGTGGGAAACATATCCACATTTGTTCAGCATAAACTTAACGCCAAATTTCCTCCAAAGCTCTCAAAAGGCAGTGCATGTTAATTTATCCTATATATAGCATATAGACAACTATAATGCTGGGTACATGGGAAAGTGTTTAATAAGTGTTTTTTACTGATGATTCAATGTCTAAATTTTGAACAAAGTTTGGGTAAAATACAAGTCACAAATTGACAGACAATGTAATCTTCAGTGGTTAGCAGTCCTTGAATGGTTCTTTCCCTTTGTGGTGATAATAACTCCTATTAGTCTTCCTATTATTTGGCTTCCTTATTAATTTTAAAAAATATTTTTGTCTTACCGTGTTTACCTATATCAGCCATCATTTAGAATCCCAGGGAGCTAATTTCTGGTCCCTGTGTTGCTGTCAAATCTGCATCTTGCAGAAAGAATAATTTATATCAAGCAAAGGACATATAATAGAAAGATGAGACCTACTGAAGTCTTTTTCCCCTCATTTTATTATGAAAATTTTTCAAACGTACAGTAAAGTTGAAAGAATTTTATAGTAAATACCGTAAGACCACAAGGATTCTGTATGTTACTCTACTTCTTTTATTGTTTACCTATCCAGCATACTTTTTGGTGCATTTCAAAATAAATTGTGGTTGCATATATATGTCCCCCTAATACTTCAGCTGCATATCATTAAATAGAGTTTAATATTTATTTAGTTTTTAAATTTTTTTGATTTAAGATTTATCTGCAATAAAATGCACAGATCTTAAGTATAAATTTACTGAGTGTTTGCAAACATATACACCTGCGTAACCCAAACCCTTTCCAAAATTTAGAACATTGCAGTCATCTTCAGAAAGTTTCCTAAATCTCTCTCCCAGTCTATCCCTTCCCCACCCCTCAGGTATAACTGCTATTCTCATTCTTCTATATCAAAGGTTAAATTTACCTCTTTTAAAACTTCATATAAGTAAAATCATACAAGGTGTAATGCTTCTTTCACTTACATAATGTTTTTGAGATTTATTCATGTTGTTGCATGTGTCAGTGGTTCCTTTCTTTTTATTGCTGGGTACTCTTTTGTGTGAATATGTCACAGTTTTTTTTTTTTAATCTTTCTGTTGATGGGCACTGGGCTCTTTCTGCTTTTAACTGTTACGAATAAAGCTGCTATGAACATTCTTAGAGAAGTTTTTTGTGAACATGTGTCTTTATTTCTCTTCGGTAAGTATCTAGGAATGGATTTTTTTGGTCCTTGGGTAGGTGTATATTTAGTTTGCCCAGACTTTCTTCCCAAAGGATTGTACAATTTTACATGCCTGCAACAATGTAGGAGACTTCCACTTGCTCCACACATTCTCGAACATTTGTGGTTGTTAGTCTTCTTTATCTTAGCATTTATGGTGGGTATGTAATCATTTCTAGTTGATACTCAGATTGCTTCTACTTGTGCTTAGCAACCCTCTTGTCAGCTTGACCTCCTTCCTTCCCCAGGAACTGCTGAAAACATTCTTTGTGATAATAGTTAAGATACCCCAAAACTCAGCTTGGGTTCTTTTTTTTTTTTTGACAGAGTCTTACTCTGTCACCCAGGCTGGAGTATAGCGGTGCAATCCTGGCTCACTGCAGCCTCTGCCTTCCGGGTTCAAGTAATTCTCCTGCCTCAGCTTCCCAAGTAGCTAGGACTACAGGCATGTGCCACCACACCCAATTATTTTTGTATTTTTTTTTAGTAGAGACAGGGTTTCACCATGTTGGCCAGGATGGTCTTAATCTCCTGACCTCATGATCCACCCACTTCGGCCTCCCAAAGTGCTGGGATTACAGGTGTGAGCCACCACACCTAGCTGCTTGAGTTATTCTTTCTCAGACATGGGATAAATTGCTCATCAAAGAACTCTGATTCCTTTCATGGAGATTATAGTTGGGAACAAACCTGGGTTCTAAGAGCACGTGTTCCACTGTTTCACATGACTACTGGAGCTGGACAGAGTGGCACTGGAGAAGAGGTCACAGCAATCATTGTAATAAAAGCAGAAAGGCAACTTTTTTCTTTAAAGGTTGTGAGTTCATGTTATCATAAACATGCTAACAGGTGAAATCAGGTGAATTTTTTTTCTCTAATATGGAAGCATATTAAACAAGCTGTATCCTTTTCTCACTAACTGTAGCATTCTAGGCTGCATATGTTGTGATAGCAAATTAGTATATTTAAATTTTAGAGGTGCTCAAAATTTCAGAAGTATTTATTTATTTATACTCTTTTTGACTCTCAGTTCAAGTGTCTTAGAATTTGTGCTGAAGTTTGCAGGTTCCGTTCCTTTCCTCATTATCACCTGAGTCATGTATAAGGGTGAAGGTGGAAAGGAGGGGGACTCTCAGCCTCCTATATAGGCACATTAAAAAACACCATGCTCAGGACACTAGGCTCTCAGGTAGAACCCACTGAGATTAACAGACAATAGCAAGGAAAGGGAGAATTGAGATCAGCAAAAGCCTGTAAGATTTTTCTGATACTTTCCTGTAACTCTTTGTTTTCATGGATACTGGAGTTATTCCTTATGAGTGGCAACATTGAATTTGAGTTTCATAAATAATTTTGGCTACACTTTTTTTTCTCAGAATTAGAATAACCAACGTTGCAAAGGTGGCAAATCTTATAAAAAGATGTCAGCAGCCAGGCACGGTGGCTCAAGCCTGTAATCCCAGCACTTTGGGAGGCCGAGGCGGGTGGATCACGAGGTCAAGAGATCGAGACCATCCTGGTCAACATGGTGAAACCCCGTCTCTACTAAAACTACAAAAAATTAGCTGGGCATGGTGGTGCGTGCCTGTAATCCCAGCTACTCGAGAGGCTGAGGCAGGAGAATTGCCTGAACCCAGGAGGCGGAGGTTGCGGTGAGCCGAGATCGCGCCATTGCACTCCAGCCTGGGTAACATGAGTGAAACTCCATCTCAAAAAAAAAAAAAAAAAAAAAAAAGGTGTCAGCAAATAAAATCAAATTTTACTTAGAATTATCAGAGATCTTTAAATTTTCTTTATAAACTTATTGAAGTATAATTGACATACAGTAAACTGCATTTTTTTTTTTTTTTTTTTTTTTTTAGACAGAGCCTCGCTCTGTTGCCCAGACTGGAGTTGCAGTAGCGCGATCTCAGCTCACTGCAACCACCACCTCTCAGGTTCAAGCGATTTTCCCACCTCAGCCTCCAGAGTAGCTGGGAGTATAGGTGCCACCACACCCACCTTATTTTTATATTTTTAGTAGACATGGGATTTCACCATGTTGGCCAGGCTGGTCCTGAACTCCTGACCTCAACTGATCTGCCTGCCTGGGCCTCCCAAAGTAAACCCTACATATTTAAAGTTAACAATTTGATAAGTTTTGCCATAAAACCATCACCACAATCAAGATATTGGACATACCCATTACCCAAAAAAGTTTTCTCCTGCTCCTTTTTTTTATTTTCTTTGTCCTGCTCCTTTGTGATCTCCTGCTCCTGTCCTTCTGTTCCCACTTCCCAAGACAACCTCGGATTTGTTTCTGTAACTTCAGATTAGTTTGCATTTTCTAGAATTTTACAGAAATGAAATAAAACAGTATTTTTATTTTCTGGCTGCTTTCAGTACAGTTATTTGGAAAATCATATGTATTGCATGTATCAATAGTTGATTTTTTTTATTGTGGTGTAATCTCCATTGTATGGATATGACTACAGTTTGTTTATACTGTTGCCTTTTGATGGACATTTCAGTTGTTTCCAGTTTGGGCTACTACAAATGAAGCTATGAGGTATAATTATTTGTATGGACATATGCTTTATGTGGAATAAATACTGAGGAGGGAATGGCTGGCTTATGTTATGTGTATGCTTAACTTTTTAAGAAGTTTCCAAACTGGTTTTCCAAAATGGCTGTACCACTTTCTATTCACATTATCAGTATATGAGAGTTTGAGTTGCTCTATATCTTTGCCACCACTTGGTATGGCCAGTCTTTTTAATTGTATGTGTGTGTATATATATGAAATTCTTTTTTATGATCTCAGGACTCAGGATTTAAAAATATTTTTAGACATTCTAATAGGTAGTAGCATCTCAATGTGGTTTAAATTTACATTTCCCTTTTGACTAATGATGGTAAGCACATTTTCATATGTTTATTTGTTATGTGTATATCTTTTTGATGACAGTGAAATCTTCTGCACTTTTTATTTTTATTTATTTTTTTATTTTGAGACAGTCTCGCTTTGTTGCCCAGGCTGGAGTGTAGTGGTGCAATCTCAGCTCACTCCAGCCTCTGCCTCCTGGGTTCAAGAGATTTTCATGCCAGTATATGCTGTCATGCCCAGCTAATTTTTGTATTTCTGGTAGAGATGGCGTTTCACCATGTTGGCCAGGCTAGTCTCAAACTCCTGACCTCAAGTGATCCACCCATCTTGGCCTCCCAAAGTGCTGGGATTACAAGTGCCCAGCCAAAATCTTCTGCAGTTTGAAAGAAATTTATTTATATGTCTATAAATAAATAAATAGGGAGAGACAGAGACAGAGAGACAGGGAGAGAGACAGGGTCTCTTGCCCTGGCTGTTCTCAGACTCCTGAGCTCAAGCATTTCTCCCACTTCAGTCTCCCAAAGTGCTGAGATTAAAGGTGTGAGCCACCACACCTGGTCAAAGGCACAAATATTAACAGACTCAAATTCTTTTCTTCCCAAGGCTTACAACCTTGGAGAAGCTCTGGGCATGTTGCCAGCCCTTCCCAATCTTATCTCAGTTCAGAAGGATCATATATAGTTCAGAAGGACCATATACTGAATAAAATTATATCAAAAGTACTTCATATCTAAAGTAGTATATCTAAATTATGTCTAAAGCTAGTTTATACCTGCTTTGACCTAGTTAATGCCTTAAACCTATTTTAGTTTATGTACTTTGAAACCTTGGATCACCATGGACGTAATGAAACTTCTAAATTTAGTTAACTAAGTTCATAAAGATAGTCAGTGACAGTGAAATTCATACACAGGATACTCCACCTGCCCAGGTAATGTGCATCCATAAATTGACCTCTTAAGTGAAATTTTCAAAAGAAAATTATTTACCAATAATTTAGCTATTTATTTATTTTAATTTTATTTATTTATTTATTTATTTATTTTTGCTGTAGAACATTTACCAGCAAATGCTCTGTAACAATAAATGTTTTATGGCTCAACTGAGTATTTTTTATTTTCTCCTACAAGGGTATGTGCTCAAGTAAACAACAGTCAAATCCTATTCTAAACACCACTTGTGTTTTTGAAAAGCACAAGCTTCAAAGGCACAGCTTTTCAAGTTTTTAATCTGTTAGAGCAACAAGACTAGTTAAAGCATGTTAAAAGAATTACACTTTAAAAGCCATTATAATGCTTAATTTTCCTGTCTCTAATCTGTCTCCCTGTCTTTAAAGAGCAAAGCCAGTGAGAATTAAAGGAATTCCCAACCCCTACCTCATCTAAAACCTCAGCTATTACACAACATGTGGTTGAAGATGTGCTGAATCCAGTGTGGACTTGAAAAGGTCCTTCGGCCTCACTGCCACATCTAATAGAACATCCCAAATGTCTCATTCCCAGAGTTTATCTTGCTTGGTCTGTCCTACCAGCTGGACGCAAGATCCAGTAGTTTCCTGTTTCAATTTCTATAGAAAGTTTTGAGTGCCTCTGCCCCTCTGGAGTGATCATTTAATTTATTGTCCAAACCCAGACACTTTTGAAAGTGAAAGGAGATACTAATAATCATTATGCCTGGACAACAGGCATAAACCAAACCTATTCTGAGCAAAAGGGGAGATATTGTCACCCTGGCTAGAGCTAATAAAAGTAACCAGGAAATTGTAAATCTGCCCATTTACAGATTATTATCTCTTTCAGTCTGGTATGCCAGACCTCCCATAATTAATCAGGGTGGTAATGGACGTAGTCTATTGAAACAGTTTTCCATTTTTATCTACAAACCATTTACAATCCCCTCTGCCAAGGGTGGTCCTATTGCCACACTGGTATTCCAGGATCATATTTTCTCCTGCAGTTTATCTATGTCTCCTTCAAATTAACCTGGTGATTAAGGTCTGCAGTCTTTATATTAGTCTCACTTCTGACACCAATTTGTATTATTTGTATTGTCAAGCAGGAAAGTGATACAAAGTAATATAAAGGCACTAACAGAGGATGGGAAACATTTCTAATAGAAAAGTATATGAAATGCACAGAGATGATCCTAAAAATGCAGGGAACAACATAGCATGCTGGAGGCACAGGGTTTACAAATTCTCACAAGGATGATGTTACCTGTTATGCAGAGTGATATTCATCCCGGCATGAGCTACTCAATTTTGCCCTGTTATAGGGAATTTTATACTTCCCTGGTTCTAAAGACGCTAAGCGCCTCCTGTTCACCAGGTATAACTAGTACAAAGCAATCTTAGCTCATTCCTCAGTTTTTACTGTGAGACTACATAAGATGAAGTCCAATTTCCTAGTTTTAATATCCCTTAGCAGGCCTACACTTCGCCATACCTGTGTGGAGTCCATTTCTACGAGGCTAATGTTGCCAGGTCTTGCAATTTTTTTAATGGTAGAAATCTTAATTTGTGTTAAATGTTCCTATTTTTAAGTGACAGCCCTTAATTCAAATCTTAAAATATTGCACAAGCCAAACAAAATTAATCTGCAAGCTCATGACTTCTCTCCAGCATACTCGTGGGCTGTATACCTAGCAAGGGCCTAGTGTGTTATTTCTAAACCTCTTCTTGCCAGTTATGTGTGTTATTGTAATTATATTTATGACATTAACCCATGAAATGTGATTAAAAGTTTGCTTTTTCTTTTAAAAAGTTTGAGTGCTTTGGAAAGACTCACTAAAATCCAGTCACTAAAAATTGCTGTCAAATGCAGTGTGTTCAAAATTGATATAAAAGATTGAGAGGTGTTTTAGCTTGGGTTCCCCCAAAAGGAGAGCCTGAGGCAAAAGCTTATATGCTACCTCCTTGGCAAGGAGTGAAATCTGAGAGAGCAAGAATGAAGGGTAAGCAGAGTGAAGCAGATCCAGAAGGAAAGTCAATATGAGGATGTGACATCAAGCTGGTCACCAGTAAGTGCAACAAAATGCTTAATCTCATGGTCACACCTCTGAAAAACCACATAACCACACCTCCAGACAGCATGTGTGAGATGGGTTGGGAAGAATTTATCATTCCTCAGCTCTTATCTGACACTCCTCAAAGGTTCACTCCAGAACGTAATATTTCCTGAATTTCCAGATTGCCCAAGGCAGAATTCACCTTGACATCAGTGGACAGGAAGCATGGAGGACTCAGAGCAAGATGATGTATGTGAAATACTGTTGACTTAGAAGGTCTTGCCAGCACAGAGTCCACCCAACAGTCTTGGTAGTAGTGGCTGGAACAGGAGAATAGTGAGGCCAAGAAGATCTGAATTAATGCAAGCTGTCTGATAAAAGGGGTAAATGAAAAAAAACTTGGATTCTGGGGTCAGAATTCTTCGTATATGTCTTTGTATTCTGATCCACTTTAAGAATAACAGTTTTTGGCCGGGCTTGGTGGTTCATGCCTGTAATCCCAGCACTTTGGGAGGCCAGGGCTGGTAGATCACGAGGTCAAGAGATCAAGACCATTCTGGCCAACATGGTGCAACCCCATCTCTACTAAAAATACAAAAATTAGCTGGGTGTGGTGGCACACACCTGTAGTCCCAGCTACTTGGGAGGCTGAGGCAGGAGAACCGCTTGAACACGGGAGGTGGAGGTTGCAGTGAGCCAAGATTGGGTCACTGCACCCCAGCCTGGCGACAGAGTGAGAGTCCGTCTCAATAAAGAAAAAGAGTAACAATTCTTGAGGCCAGGCACGGTAGCTCATGCCTGTAATCCCAGCACTTTGGGAGGTCGAGGCGAGCAGATGATGAGGTCAGGAGTTTGAGACCAGCCTGGCCAACATAGGGAAACCCCATCTCTACTAAAAACATAAAAATTAGCCAGGCAGGGTGGGATGTCCCTATAGCCCTAGCTACTCGGGTGGCTGAGGCAGGAGAATTGCTTGAACCCAGGAGGTGGAGGTTGCAGTGAGCTGAGATCACGCCACTGCACTCCAGTTTGGCAACCAAGTGAGACTTTGTCTCCAAAAAAAAAAAAAAAAGACACAATGCGTAACATGCAATAATGAGAGAAGGCCTCCGGTAAAACTGCAATCCACTATCTCTCCGAAAGGGCATAACACGGGTGAGGAACGACGCAGATGGAGTTAGAATTGTGCTGAAAGAGCTAAAGAGGCAAAATTCTTTGGGTGTTTTTCACCTGTTGGCCGTGGATGGAATCAATGCTCTTTGGGGAAGGACCACTCTGAAAAGAGAAGATGAAAGCCCGATTGCCCCAGAGGAATTAGTACTTGTTCACAACCTGAGGAAAATGATAAAAAAGGATTGGCATGGAGGTGCCATTGTGTTGACTTTGAACCAGACTGGGTCTCTCTTTAAACCCCAGAAAGCCTATCTGCCCCAGGAGTTGCTGGAAAAGGAAGGATTTGATGCCCTGGATCCCTTTATTCCCATTCTGGTTTCCAAATAGAACCCAAAGGAATTTGAAAGTTGTATTCAGCATTATTTGGAAAACAGTTGGCTTCAACATGAGAAAGCTCAGTTAAGGAAAATTGTTCAGTTAATTTTTAAAGTTAAAAAGGAAATCATTATTTATAGATGTATAAAACTTGCAAACATTTTATGCCAACTTATAAAAGGATAATTTCATGTAATCATCTTTGATATGAGGTCAGGAGTTTTTTATTCAAACTCAGGTAATATAGTTTATTCTTTCTAAAAGGTTAAGCCTTACTGCTTTTTTTATAATATAATACCTTTATTTAGCTCTGATCCATACGCCATAAAATATACCCTTTCAAAGTATACAATTCACAGAGGAAGTGGGGCTACTTGGAGTTGGCATAGGTTCTCTGCTCATACTAGCTCCACCCTGTCAAAGGTTTCATTTAAGGTCACTCTGACATCAGACCTGTGGCTGCTGTACAAGGTACTCAGTGTTTGTGAAAGTACACCATTCACAGCAGTCTTAAAGATTGCAGCAGAATTATTTGAAGTTCCTCCTGCAACAAGTACAATTATAGCCAGTGATGGAATATAAATGAATTCTGCACAGACTGCTGTGCAGAATTTTTCTTTCTTTTTTTTTAAATAGAGACTTTTCACCATGTTGGTCAGGCTGGTCTTGAACTCCTGACCTTGTCCGCCTGTTTTGGCCTCCCAAAGTGCTGGGATTACAGGCTTGAGCCACCATGCCTGGCCTGGAAATGTTTTTCTAAAACATGATTCAGAACTACAAAGTATGCCTAGAGATTATATTGGAAGGTAATGTCTGTTATTTGAAACATACAATTACTTTTCAGAATAAATATTGGTTAATTTTTTAAAGTGTACAATTCAGTGGTTTTTAGAATATTCACAAAGGTACGCAACCATCATCACTAATTCCAGAACATTTTATAACTCCCCCTCCAAAAAAAAACCCCTGTGCACATTAGTAGTCACTCTTATGCCCCTCTCCCCACAACCTCTGGCAACCACTAATCTGCTTTCTGTCTCCATGGATTTGCCTATTCTTGGCATTTCATATAAGTGAAATCACACAAAATGCGACCTGTTGTGTCTGGCTTTTGTCACTTAGCATAATGTTTTCAAAATGTCATCCACAGGGTAGCATGTATCAGATTTCTTTTTTTTATGTCCAAATGATATTCCACTTGATAAATGTATCACATTTTTTGTATGTGTATCACATCCATTAATCTGTTAATGGATATTGGATAATTTTCATCTTTTAGCTATTATCAATAATGCTGTTGTAGGCCAGGCACAGTGGCTTACACCTGTAATCTCAGCACTGTGAGAGGCTGAGGCAGGAGGATCGCTTGAGGCCAGGAGTTCAAGACCAGCCTGGACAACACAGCAGGACCCTGTTTCTAAAATAAAATAATACCGCTGCTGTAAACATTTGTATACAAATTTGTGTGTCGACATATGTTTTCAATTCTCCTGGGTAACTACTTACAAGTGAAATTAATGGTCATTTGGTAACTATGCTTAACTTTTTTAGCAACTGCCAAACTGTTACACCATTTTATGTTGCCAGCAGCAAGGTATGAGAGTTTCAATTCCTCCATATCTTTGCTAACACTTGTTATCTTCTGGTTTTTTATTATAGCTATCCTAGTTGGTATGAAGTGGTATTTCATTATGGTTTTGATTTGTATTTCCCTAATGACTAAGGATTTTGAGCATCTAATGTGTTTACTGGATATTTGTATATGTTTTTTGGAGAAATATCTGCTCAAATCTGTGGCCAATTTTTAATAGGATGATCTTTATGTTATTGAGTTGTAAGAGTTTTTTTAAATATACTCTGGATACAAATCGCTTGTCAGATATGTAATTTGCAAACATTTTCTCTCATGTTGTGGGTTGTCTTTTTCTCGATGGTGAAAAAGCACTTTAAGCACAAAAAGTTTTAATTTTGATGAAGTCTGATTCATTTTAAAAATTTTGTTACTTATATTTTTGGTGTCATATTTAAGAAACAGTTTTCTAAGTTCACAAAGACTTTCTCCTATGTGTTCTTCTAGGAGTTTTCAGTTAGTTCTTACATTTACATTGATTATTTTAATCTATAATCTTGGAACAAATGGAATTTAATGTTAACACTATTTACTTTCTTACTCCTTCCTTCTGTTATACAGGAAACAAATGGCAGTTTGATCTAAGTGTATTCACTAATGCAAGGCTGGGGACTGCCCCATGAGGGGTGAGCATAAGGACCATAAGAGATATTACTGGGAGCCCACTTTGAAACAGGATTGGGACAGAAGCAAGCCCCAGCCACTGGCCTCAATTAGAGCTGGAGGAACAAGATTTCATCCACTCCTAAGAGGAAGTATGGGAGAAACACAAAAATACTGCCAACACATCAGTACAGATTCACTGAGAGGGGCCATCTATTCTATAATAATACTTTTTTTTTTTTTTTTTTTTTTTTTTAGACTGAGTCTCGGTCTGTAGCCCAGGCTGGAGTGATTTCAGTTCACTGCAACCTCTGCCTCCTGGGTCCCGGTTCAAGAAATTATCCTGCCTCAGCCTCCTGAGTAGCTGGGATTACAAGCATGTGCCACCATACCCAGCTAATTTCACCATGTTGGCCAGGCTGGTCTTGAACTCCTTACCTCATGATCCATCCGCTGCAGCCTCCCAGGATTATAGGCGTGAGCCACCGCACCCAGCCTCTTTAATACTGAAGTTTATTTCCCCATCCTTCAGGTGGATATGGTTTTCATATGCTCCTATGGTAAGTGGAGGATCATACACATTCTATGATCCTGTGAAATTAATACCTGTTATTTTATAAATGTTGACACTAATAGGTGACAGCAAAATAGTCACTATAAGCTTGTATGAATTTCTGAGCAATTGTTAACCTTTTCTGCCTTTGAACCTATCAGAATTTCATCAATGTACTGTGATAAATATTTGTCATACATTTTGAACTTAATGCAAGTGTCTTAAGGCGTTTGAGTCATCACAGAGTAATAACTAAATCACAGAGTAATAAATACCATAGTAATAACTACATTATAAAGTAATAACTGCTATATTTAGACACAATGACCTGTGTGGCTATTTCATGACTTTAATCACTGAACTCAGTAGGTCCTCTATCTGCAAAAAAAAAAAAAAGAAAAAAAAAAAAAAAACAGCAGCCAATTGTGATTTAATGATGTAGGAATAAAACAAAATGCATTTTAATAATTATTGATACCTGCTAGAAGACATGTATATTAGATAGGGAGATGTAGTTAGAAAGTAGAATTTCCACATCAAAGAATACTAGGTATTTGATAGGTTTTGATGCTATGGCAAAGGGAATCTCTTTTAAATTTCGTTTTTTAATCATGCTTAACTAGGAATGCAAATAATTCAATTTTATTACTTCCTCTATCCTTAATTCCATTTTGTTGTTGGACTGGTTGGGACCTCCAGTATAATTAGTACTCTAATTGTTTAAACAATTTTAACCATTAAGTACAACGTTTTCTGTAGTATTAAAAAGTAGATTTCCTTTAACAAATTTAAGCAGTTTCCTTCTATCCTAGTTTGCTGAGGTTTTTTCACAACTATATGTAGAATTTTACGTTTTTACATCTATTAAGATAATCCTAATTTTTCTCTCTTTTCTGTCAATGTAGTGAGTTACACTGATTGATTTTTATATGTTAAACCAATTATATGCATGAAATAAACCCAGCTTGGTTGTGATGTATCATTTTATATTTTCTTAGATTTAGTTTGCTATTATTTTGTTTAATGAAGACTTTAACTTATATAAGCAGTTTATATTAATTTACAGTAGTCCAATGTTTTTGCTGCAACAATTAGAAAATAAAATGGATAAATTGCAAAATTATATTTTTAAAGATATCAGAGAGTTGTAGAACAAGGAGGAATAGATGAACTAAAATTCTAGAAGGGTAAGAACCCTCTCTAGGTGAGCTAACAATTGTCTTTGTTTTCTTCAGCTGTAGGCCTGACCCCCAGGCACAAAGACAACACTAGTAAAAAAAAGAGAAACCAGTAGAGCTTTTGACAGTCACACAGCTGTTGTGACCTATAAGAAACTGGAAGAGTCCAAATGCAAGGCTAGTTTCCCCTGTGAGACATTTGTTAAGTCAGAGGAAAATATGGAAAACATGGATGATTTCAACATGGATTTGAAATATATTTTTAAAAGTAGAATGAACATTCTAGAGCCAAAACACATAATCTGAAATTAAGAACTCACTGGATGGCTTTAACAGCAGACTGGAAACAGCAGGATTGGATTAGTGAATAAAAGACAGGCTATTAGAAAACGATAAACTACAAGGAAAAAAAAGAATGTAAAGAAACAGAAAATTATGTGCTTATTGGCCACTCATATCTTTTTTGGTAAAGTATTCAAATCTGTGGGCCATTTTTTTTTTTAAATGTGGTGTTTGTTCTTATGTTATTGAATTGTACATATTCCTTTTCTACCCTGGATACTAGAACTTTCTCAAGTATATAGAAAATTTTTTTCAGATCTTCAAATTTTTTAAAAATTGGGGTGAGGCTGGGTGCAGTGGTTCATACCTATAATCCAAACACTTTAGGAAAAAACACGAGAGAATCAGTTGAACCCAGGAGTTCGAGACTAGTATGGGCAACATAATGAGTCTCTGTCTCTACAAAAGTTTTAAAAAATTAGCCAGGCATAGTGGTGCATGCCCGTAGTACCACCTACTCTGGCGGCTGAGGCAGCAGGATTGTTTGAGCCCAAGAGTTTGAGGCTGCAGTGAGATAGTATCACACCACTGCACTCCAGTCTGGGCAACAGAGCAAGATCCTACCTCAATCAATCAATAAATAAAAATTCAAACTGAGGTAAAATATACATAACATAAAATTAACCATTAAAAGTGAACAAATCTGTGGCATTTAGTATATTCATGATATTTTACAACCAACATGTCTAATTGCAAAACATTTTTATTACTCTAAAAGGAAACTTTATAGTCGTTAAACAGTTACTCTCCAGTCTCCCTTCCCCACAGCCCTTGGCAACCACTAATCTGTATTCCATCTCTATGAATTTGCTTAATCTAGATATTTCATATAAATGAATTCATATATGTGACTTTTTGTGTTTGGCTTCTTTCACTGAGTATAACATTTTGAAAGTTCATTCACGTTGTAACAGGTTTCGGTATTTCGTTCTTTTTCGAGGCTGATTAACATTCCACTGGGTGTGTATGCCACAATATGTTTATCCATCCATTAATGGACATCTGAGTTGTCTCCACCTTTAAAGTATTGTGAATAGTGCTTCTGTGAACATGCATGTACATGTATGTCTTTGAGTACCTGTTTCCAATTACTTGGGGTATATTCCTAGATGTGGAATTGATGGGTCATATTCTATATTTAACTTTTTGATAAACTGTCACACCATTTTCCACAGCATCCATACATTTTACATTTCCATAAGCAATGTCTGAGGATCCCTATTTCTTCAAATCCTTACCAAAGCTTATTATTTTCCCTTTAAAAAAAATATAGCTATTCTAGTTGGTATGAAGTGATATCTCATTGTGCTTTTGATTTGCATTTCCCAAAAGACTAATGATGTTGATCATCTTTTCATATGCTTGTTGGCCATTTGTATATCTTCTTTGGGAAATAGCTTTTCAAGACCTTTGCCCATTTTTAAATTGGATTGTTTATATTTTCATTGTTGAGTAGTGAGAGTTCTTTTTCTAGATGTTAGAACTTAATCAGATGTATGATTTGCAAAATTTTTTTTTTTAGAGGAAGAAAGAGAGAAAGAAAGAAAGAGAAAGAATAAAAAGAAAAAGAAAAAAAAAATGAAGGAGAGGAAGAAATAGGAAGAAGAAGAGGGAGAGAGAACAGGGGTGTTGCTTTATTGCCCAGGCTAAAATGCAGTCTAAAAATGAGTATGCCTATAATTGTGTTTAATAATAGAGACATTAAAAAAAAAAAAAGAGGGAAGAAAATAACTAACAAGCAGCCAACCAATATTTCATTAACCTATAAAAAGGTATGATGTGGTACTGATAAGAGTGTATATTTTGTGTATTTAAAGTGGAGAGTTCTATAAATGTTAATTAAGTCTACTTGTTCCAGATCTGAGTTCAAGTCCTGGGTATCGATGTTAACTTTCTGTCTCATTGATCTGTCTAATATTGATGTTGAAGTCCCCCACTATTATTGTGTGGGAGTCCAAGTCTCTTTATAAGTCTTATATATCTGGGTATTCCTGTATTAGGTGCGTATATATTTAGGATCTTTAGCTCTTCTTGTTACATTGATCCTTTTATCATTATGTAATATCCTTCTTTGCTTCTTTTGATCTTTGTTGCTTTAAAGTCTATTTTATCAGTAAAAATTGCAACTCCTGCTTTCTATTTATTTATTTTTGCTCTCCATTTGGTTGGTAAATTTTTCTCCATCCCTTTGTTTTGAGTCTTTGTGTATCTTTGCATGTGAGATGGATCTGGATGTAGCATACCAATGGGTCTTGGCTTTTTTTGCCTGTCTGTGTCTTTGGATTGGGGGATTTCGTCGATTTAAATTTAGAATTAATAACAATATATGTGAGTTTGATACTGCCATTTAATGTTAGCTGGCTGTTTTGCCCATTAGTTGATGTAAGTTCTTAATTATGTTGATGTTCTTTATTTTTTGACATTTTTTAGAAAGGCTGATACTGGTTGTTCCTTTCTATTTGTAGTAGTTCTTTCAGAAGCTCTTGTAAAGCAGGCCTGGTGGTGATGAAGTCTCTGAGTGCTTGCTTGTTCACAAAAGATTTTATTTTTCCTTCGCTTATGAAGCTTAGTTAGGCTGGATGTAAAATTCTGGGTTGAAAGTTCTTTTCTTTAAGGATGTTGAATATTGGCCCCTGATTTGCAAATATTTTATCTCTTCTCCCATTCTGTAGGTTGTCTTTTTACTTTTCTTGATAATGTTCTTTGATGCACAGAAGTTTTTAATTTAGATAAAGTCCAATTTATTTTATTTAATTTTATTTATTTATTTTTCAGACAGGGTCTCACTTTGTCACACAGGCTGGAGTGCAATAGTGCCATTTCAGCTCACCGCAACCTCTGCCTCCTGGGCTCCAGCAATCCTCCCACCTGAGCTTTTCACATAGCTGAGACTACAGGCAGGCGCCACCACACCTGGCTAATTTTTTATCTTTTTCAGTAGAGTCAGAGTTTCGCCATGTTGCCCAGGCTAGTCTCGAACTCCTGGGCTCAATCGATCTGCCCACCTCAGCTTCCCAAAGTTCTAGGATTGTGTGAGCCGCTGTGCCCAGCCTTTGATTTATTTTTGTTGTTGTTGTTGCTCTTGGTTTGGTGTCATATCTAAGACTCCATTGCCAAATCCAAGGTAATAAAGATTTCTTCCTATGTTTTCTTCCAAGAATTTTATGGTTTTAGTTATTCTATTTAGGTTCTTGTCTTAGTCTGTTGGGGCTGCTATAACAGAATACTATAGACTGAGTGACTTATACACAACAGAAATTCACTTTTTTTAGTTCTGGGGGTTAGGAAGTTCAAGATCAAGGTGCCAACAGATTTGCCGCCTGGTAAGGGCTTTCTGGTTCATAGAGGCTACCTTCTTGTTGTGTTTTCACATGCTGGAAGAGGCAAGAGAGCTCTCTGGAGACTCTTTTATAATTGCAATTACTTTTGCACTAGCCTAATAGAAGGGCACTAATCTCATTCATGAGGGCTCTGTCTTCATGGCCTAATCACCTACCAAAAGCCCTGCCTCCTAACACTATCATATTGGGAGTTAGGTTTTCAATGTATGAATTTTAAAATGACACAAGCATTCAGTCAGTAACAGTTGTTGATCTATTTTGAGTTAATTTTATATATGGTGTGAGGCAGACTTTCAGTTTCATTCTTATGCATGTGGATATTCAGTTGTCACAGCACTGTTCTTTGAAAAGACTATTATTTTCCCTCTAGAATGGTCTTACCAACCTTGTTAAAAATCAATTTGCCATAGATGGATGAGTTTAGTTCTGGACTCTCAATTCTATTTCATTGATTTATGTGACTATCCTTATGCCAGTACCACACTATTTTAATTACTGTAGCTTTGTAATAAGTTTTGAAATCAGAGAGTGTAAGTCTTCCAACCTTTTTCTTCTTTTATATTATTGGATCAGCTTTTCCATTTATGTAAAAAAAGTTATTGGCATTTTGTTAGGGATTGCATCATATCTATAGATTACTTAGGTAGTATTGCCATCTTAACAACATTGTTTTCCAATCCATGAACAGAGATTATCAATTTCTTTCAACAATGTCTTATACTTTTCAGTGCACAAACTTTATCTCTGTGGAGGCCAGATCAACTCCATCTTGAATGCTAATCCACCACACGGGCTTTTGATTAATCCCAGTTCTGGAAAGGCCTCTAAGATTTCTAGTTTACCTATTGTTCCTTCTTTAAGAGCAGGTACTAACTGTAAATCCTGCCCTTAAGTCAAACGACTTTGAAGTTATTATACTTCAGTTGTCCTACACATCCCTTCTAATCACTCTTTCCCTATGGTAGATAAGTCCTGGGTCTGAGGGGTAATGGTGCAGGATCCACTATCTTGTCTCACCACCACCCAAGACACAGACATGACTTCTGTTAAGTTCCTATTAAATGTTTCTTTCCAAGAAATTGGATTTGTCAGTCTCTTTCTTCACCCTCTCAGCTTCCTCAGACTTTGGGGCAGATTTGAATAGAACCGCCCACTGCAGAACAACCTCCTTGGATAAAAATATTCCTAGGTATTTTATTCTTTTGTACATTCTTGTAAATGGAATTGTTTTCTTAATTTTCTTTTGAAATTGCTCATTGCTGATGTATAAAAACACTACTGGTCAGGCGTGGTAATCTGAGCACTTTGGGAGGTCGAGGTGGGTGGATGACCTGAGGTCAGGAGTTCGAGACCAGCCTGACCAAAATGGTGAAACCCTGTCTCTACTAAAAATACAAAAAATTAGCTGGGCATGGTGGGGGGCACCTGTATTCTCATCTACTCGGGAGGCTGGGGCAGGAGAATCCCTTGAATCTGGGAGGTGGCCGTTGCAGTGAGTCAAGGTCACCCCATTGCACTACAGCCTGGGCGACGGAGCGAGACTCCATTTCAAAAATAAACGAAGAAAAGAAACACTACTGATTTTTGTGTGTTGATTCTGTACTCTGCAAATTTGCTGACTTTATTAGCTCTAGTGGTTTTGTTGTTAGCTGTGGTGGTGGCATTTGTGTTTGCGTGTGTTCATTCTTTGGGATATTCTATGTAAAGGATTATGTCATCTGCGAATAACGATAGTTTTATTTCTTCTTTTCTAATTTGGATGCCTTTTCTTTTTCTTGCCTAATTACTCTCACTGGAATTTCCAGTACAATGTTGAACTGCAGCAATGAAAGCAAGCATCTCAATCTTTTTTTTGATCTTAAAGGGAAAGCTTTCAGTCTTTCCCCAGTGTGTGTGATGTTAACTGAGGGGTTTGTGTATGTTGGGAAGTGTCATAAATGCCCTTTGTCATGTTGAAGAAGTTCTCTTTTATTCCTAGTTCTCTTGAGTGTTCCTTATCATGAACAGGTGTTGGAGTTTGTCAAATGCTTTTTCTTCATCAGTTGAAATGATCAACTGCTTTTTTTTTTTTGCTTCATTCTATTAATGTGGTATATAGCACTGATTGATTTTCTTATGTTAAACTGCCCTCAGGTATACATTTTGGAAATATTCTTTCACAGTCTGTGGTTTGCTATATTTTTATTAATTAATTAATTTTTCATTTTATTATTTTTAAGACAGGATCTCACCCTGTTGCCCAGGCTGGAGTGCAGTGGTGTGATATTGGCTTACTGCAACCTCTACCTCCTAGGCTCAAGTGATAGATACTCCTGCTTCCGCCTCCCAAGTAGCTGGAACTACTGGCACGTCCAGCTAATTTTCATATTTTTTGTGAAGACCAGGTTTCACCATGTTGGCCAGGCTGGCCTCAAACTCCTGACCTCAAGCAATCCACATGCCTCAGCCTCCCAAACTGCTGGAATTACAGGCATGAGCCACCACATCTAGCGCTATGTTTCTCTTTAATTGTGTCTTTTGGTGAGCTAAAGTTTTTAATTTTGATGAAGTTTATCATTTTCTTATATGGTTATTGCTTTCTGTATCTTATCTAAGGACCTTTTACCTATCTCCAAGTATGAAGATACTCAATTTCCTCTAAAAGTTTTATGGTTTTAGCTTTTATATTTAAGTTAATAATCTGTCACAAATTAAGTTTTGTATGCTGTGAAGGAATTAAAAAGTTCAAGAAGCTAAAATAAGCTCTTTTGCTTAGAGATGCATACACAGATAGCAAATTTATAAAGTAGAGCAGGATAACTAGTATAATAGAAGTCAGGCCAGGCGCGGTGGCTCACGCCTGTAATCCTAGCACTTTGGGAGGCTGAGGTGGGGTGGATCACCTGAGGTCAGGAGTTCAAGTCCAGCCTGGCCATGATGGTGAAACCCCATCTTGTAAAAATAAAAAGAAGTCAGGATACTGATCATGTCTTGGAGGAGAGATCAAATTGTTATCAGAAAGGCATATGCATGTAGCCTGTAGGGTGCAGTCATAATCTAGTTTTTGACCTGGGGAATGAATTATGTGATTATTTGCTTTATTACAGGTCATGGCCTCAGAATAGTAAAGAATTTATGAAAAAAGATGCAAACTATGACAACCATAAAAGACCGATCAATTCAACCACATTAAAATTAAGAACATCTATTCCTCAAAAGACTCCATTGTTATTAGATATTATTACACATTCTCTTCTAAGAGCATTATTTTGCTTTTCTTAGCTAGGTCTTTCACATTCCTGGAGATGATTTTTGTGTTTTTAAAAAACTTTTTTTAACATTTTATTTATAGCTTTTCTATATTTTGTTTATTGTTTATGAAGATTCTCACTAATGATGGCTTGCTTTGCCTTCTCATGAACTTGATCACCTTTGATTGCAAGCTTGATCTGAATCTGTGGGTCCTATATCTCCATGGAAAGCTCTCTTCCAGAGAAGATTTATTCCTGCTTCTGCTTGTAACCAAAGATACTAGGTTGGTGCAAAAGAATTGCAGTTTTTGCAATTACTTTTAATGGCAAAACCACAACTTTTAAATTTTTTTATTTTTTGAAATGGAGTCTTTCTCTTGCCCAGGCTGGAGTACAATGGCACAATCTTGGCTCACTGCAACCTCCACCTCCCAATATCAAGCGATTCTCCTGCCTCAGACTCCTGAGTGGCTGGGATTACAGGCATCTGCCACAACGCCTGTTTTTGTGTTTTTAGTAGAGACACGTTTTCGCCATGTTGGCCAGGCTGGTCTTGAACTCCTGACCTCAGGTAACCCACCTGCCTCGGCCTCCCAAAGTGCTGGGATTAAGGTGTGAACCACCACGTGCAGCCAAAACTGCAATCTCTTTTGCACCAACCTAATACCACTTCAGCGTCTTAGCTCAATTCATCCTTCCCAACCGTGTGTTGGCCTAAACCTTAGTATCTTAATAGCAGTGCTACTACTATCAGCATTTTGCTCAGGACAACTCTGGTTTTGTTTTCTTTCTTGGAGGGGAAGTTTCTATGGAAACCTTCCCTACCACTTAAGATACAGACAGTCTCAGAGAAATGAGTTTGTCCAAGGTCTAACTAAGTATTCCATAGCAGAAGGGTGTCTCAGCAAACCTAGTCAGCCATAATAGGATATTTGAAAGTCCCTAATAATATATTTTGTATAGTCCTCCAGATTATTACATATATAGCTTCTTCATTTTATAAGGCCACATTGTCACCTGTTGTATAGAATCTATTTTGCTATCACGAGCAATGTTGCAGCATCATTTTATACCTGTGTGAGTATATCTGTATTACAAATTCCTAGAAATAGAATTACTGGGTCACATTTCCCCCATAGAGGTTGTATCACTTTATCATTTTATATTGTTTATACATACTGAAATTTACATGGAATAGTTGCTTTATATAATTTAAAAGAAATATACCCCATTACTTTTTGACAAGGAATTAATGCAATATTACAAGTTGGATATTTCATTTAACTCATTAAGAAGGAGATTTTACAAGATTTGGAGGAAAATGTAAATCTTTCCAAGTACACATGAAATTTCTTTTTTAATTATACTTTAAGTTCTGGTGTACATGTGCAGAACTTGCAGGATTGTTGCATAGGTACACACATGCCATGGTGGTTTGCTGCCTCCATCTCCCCCATCACCTACATCAGGCATTTCTCCCAATTTTTCTCTCCCCAACCTCCCCACTGCACTCTATCCCTCCCCTAGCCCCCAACCCCCAACAGACCCCAGTGTTTGATGTTCCCCTCCCTGTGTCCAACACACATGGACTATTAAGCAAAATTGATCAAATGCTGGACCATGAAGCAAGTTCACTGCTTCATGAGCTTCAAGTGTCTCAAATGCTATTCTTTACATGTGGAAGAGTATCTTGTTTTTCTTTCCCTATCAAGAACCAATCTTTACAAAGATTTATTACTGCCAAACTTTTAATCTACTCAATAAATTTGTGAATCATTTATTTGAAAGTAGGTTAAATAAGCATGCAAGTCTGAAGTGCCATAACAGATTAGACGTCATGGAATTGAAGGTATGTGGCTAAAACGGATAACAGATTCTATTATCTTACTTCCTTTGCACAGAGAAGTTAATAGCACCTTTCCATGATATTTTTATGATAGAAAATTCGCCCTGCCTCTTAAGCATTCATAAAAAAATAAATTTAAATGATAAGAATATAAACAATCATTAACTTAGTACATTAGCAATAGAACTGAAGTCCATTTCTTGCTCCAAGATTATAGATATAAGGTTTTGGGAGCAAATAAAGAAAAGGGATTTTCATGTCTTCCAAGTTTTCCAATTTAGAACACCAGGGTATGTAACGCAGAATATCTTCAAAGTAAAGCGAGTTAATGCTCACATTACTTGATGTCTTCAAGGACCTAATAACTTATATATATTTTACTAGCAGAATATATTCTTATACTTTCTTTGATTGAGCCACTAATTAAGTTACATTTGATTAAATAGTAAAGAAAGCCTTTATGATGTTACAGGAGGGAAGCCAGGTGGTTACTTATACCTTTTTAGTACTTTAGACCTAAGTAATCATCTTGATACACCTCAAGTGTATACAATCTTGATATACTACAAGACAGGAAGGTAGGCTTGGAATAATTTCTTGAAGCTGGGTTTATCATAGCTTGGAACATGGCTGGACCTGGACTTGGTTTGGTCAATGGCTATGATCTGGGTTGTGCGGCTTTCTATAGTTTCTAATTTCAGAATTAATTGGCCTACCAGCTTGAAGAAGACCCTGAAGGGATAGACCCAGCTGATGATGACCATGAGTGGTTGTCCAGCCCAGCAGTCAGAACATGGTATCCAAAGCTATCACCATCAACAACAGTTAGAAAGACCAAGTCAGTAGCAGGAAAATGCAACCTAGGGTATCATAAAATGGATCCAGTCTCCCACATGTGGGTGTCCAGATCATACACTGCACAACCCTAGATGATGCTATGTATGTAGTTGGTATGTCCTGACAAATGGACCAAGCATAGATTGAGAATGCAGGAATGGTAAATAAATGGTTGTCAAAATATGAAATATGTACAGTTGGAAAAGAGAGAAAACCTACCAATAGTTAAAGATTCAGAGGTACAACTCCAGCCTAAGAAGATGGACCCAAAAGGAAATATTTCTGTCTTTAACAGAAAACAGGATCTTAAAGGTTTTATCAGCTTGGGGTGTCATTAAGGAGTGATTCAGTAGATGTCACCTTGAATTTCACCTCCTCTGGATTCTTGCTATTGCCTTGGGCACTGTGGCTCAGTGGTGCACTACTCTGCCATTAAAGTTTTGGTACAAGTGGGCAAAAATACCTTCTTTGGATTTTTCTTGATAGAATAGAAATAAACCAGAATTTTTCTTTAAAAAAAGATTTTATTAAATACAAAAAATGAACAAAAAATAAATATTTAAGGAAATATAAAAATGAACTATCTTTACTTAGCATTTGCATGTCTAGGAATTTATCCAAAGGAAATAATTATGAATGTTAATTAAGGTTTGATCAGAGAAGCAGAACCACTGTGAGTGATCTACAGGGATCTGCACAGAGGACAGACCTTATATAGTAAGTAAGTCAGTATAGGAGTTGGTTGTGCAGTCTTTGTAAGACTGTGGTCCTTCATGTGATGCTGAACCTGAAGTCAGCAGGGTCTGTAGTTAGGAAGGGAAGATGCATGTGAAGTGGGAGTGAGCAAGGACAAACTGAGATTCACAGGATGAGCTAAAACCAATAAAGTGAAACTGAAATTTGCATCTGCCTCTCATTGCTTCCAAACATCTAACTTCAGTGATGTGGAAGACTTCGAGATGATCGAATGCATTTCACCACGGAGCTACACATGTACTTTGGCCAAAATCTGAGAAGTTGAAAGAGGAGATCCAGTGGGAGCTGGATCTGTTGGGCCCAGATACTATCTTCATGAAGATAGAGCTGGAATTGCTACTGGCCTAGTTGCTGGCTCCTCTAACAAGGGGAGCCAGCATGACAATGTACATGAGCTGCAATGGTGCCTGACCCTGCACCAGTCTTCCAAGCCTAAGCATAACTGCTGCTACTATTCCACCATCTCATGCAATTTTTTTGTGGTTCTCATTAGCTCAGAAGCATGCAGGGAGGTGGGGCCTGGGAAATGTAAAATCTAGTTTATGTGACACCATGCAAAGTCACTGTGTAATACGTGTCACAAATTAACTACAGAGACTTTTATTGCAGTGTTACTTGTAATAATAAATAGGATACAACCTAACTTCCAACAATACAGAAATAGTTAAAAATGTATGAAACATCCACACATTAGAATATAATATATTCCAAAGGGGGCCAGGTGTGGCAGCTCACGCTCACACTTTGGGAGGGCAAGGTGGGTGGATCACTTGAGACCAGGAGTGCAAGACCAGCCTGGCCAACATGGTGAAACCCCCATCCCTACCAAAAATACAAAATTGGCTGAGTATGGTAGCGCATGCCTGTAATCCCAGCTACTCGGGAGGCTGAGGCTCGAGAATCACTTGAACCTGGGAGGCGGAGGTTGCAGTGAGCTGAGACTGCACCACTCCACGCCAACCTGGGTGACAGAGTGAGACTCTGTCTCAAAAACAAATTAAAGTATGTAACAGGATGCTTAAGCCCATTAACCTATGTTCACAACACATTATTATTGTACCTGGTTGTGTAAATACGAAATGTTATTGAGACACGATGGTAAACAGACTAACAGTGTCTCAAAGATGTCCACTTTCTAATCCCAGAACTTGTGAATATGTTACCTTACACAGCAGAGGAGAATTAAAGTTACCGATAGAATTAAGGTTGACAATCAGCTAACCTTAGAGATTATTTTGAATTATCTAGGTGGACTATTTAAGAGTGGATAAAAGTGAAAGAGGGAAGGAGAAGAGGGTCAGAGAAAGAGATGTGACAATGAAAGAAAGGCTCAGAGAGATGCAGTATTGCTTGCTTTGAAGTGGAGGAGGGGGCCATGAGCTAAGGAATGTCCGTGGCCTATAGAAGCCGGAAAGGCAAGGAAATGGATTCTTCCCTAGAAACTTCAGAGAGGAGCTCAGCAGCCCTGTGACCCCTTGATTTTGGCCCAGTAAGACCCATATCAGAATTCTAAGCCCCACAACTGTTAAGATTTGTGTTGGCTAAGGTGCCATGTGGTCATTTGTTGCAGCAGCGATGGAAAACTAATACTGCGCCATAACATAGTAAATAGTCAAGTCCACCATACATGCCAGAATACCAAGTGGGAATTTCCAAGTGGATGACCTAGAACATAGGAGATGTGGCTCTCAAACTCAAAGGAAGATATAGAAAGATGGTGAAAGCGGAGATGGACTACTTTGTGAGGTTTTCTTTGGACAGAGCTGTGCAGTGACTTTGTACTCCCCACTCCCAGGGGGAAGGGACAGAGGGAAACTTCCCC
This sequence comes from Sapajus apella, assembly GCF_009761245.1. Taxonomy (NCBI): domain Eukaryota; kingdom Metazoa; phylum Chordata; class Mammalia; order Primates; family Cebidae; genus Sapajus; species Sapajus apella. The sequence goes on along the minus strand of NW_022436968.1, from coordinate 23,195,742 downwards.
TTCCCTTCACTAATTAGAGGGGCTTCAAGAGTTTAACCTTTATTCCCTTGAGTTTGAGGCCACAAAGGACTGAGTCTAACTGCTGCTCAGGAAACCTAAAGGGCAAGAAAGATGAGCTGGTGCTCTGCTCTGGTTTCAGAGGATGAAGGTCTGCAGCTGTGTTGGGCTCAGCCTGTCCTCCCAGAGTTTGTCAGGACAGAGTAAATAGGTCATTCCTGTGGAACAGGTATTTTGGCTCCTGCCTTAGGGAAGAGAAGCAGATGATGAAATTGCAATAGGAAGAGTCTGAATGAAAAACCCAGAGCTGAGTCGGTAACAGTAGCCGAGGCCGTACAGCAGTGATAGGGGAATTGTAGCTAGAGGGGCTCAGCAGGGGAGCCCTCAAAGAACCCATGGGTGTTTTTCCATGAGAGACTCAGCTTTGCATGTGTGCCAGCCTATGACAGTAACTCAAGTAAGAACTTCCCCCTCCTCCCTCCCTACAAAGTAACTAGGTTTACTTTGAAGACGTGCCGAGCATAATTGATAAATTGAGATATCTGCAACAATTCTGATGCAACATGAAATTATCAGTGATTTCTATTGGTGACAAAGTCACAGGTCCTATGAATACTAGTGGGGTTTGTTGTCTGCATTCATAAATAAAGAAATTGCTAAATTTCAGTTAGGAGTTATTGAAAATAAAGATGCAATTTCCCCTCATCCATATTCTGTCCACATATACTAGGTTAAGAACACTAATCTAGTTCCAAAGTGTTCTGTCACAGATTAGTGAACTTCGGCCCAGCTTTTGACCCCTGTGAATTGTTCAGTTACACAGTAAACTAGTAGCAGATTGAAGTCCTAGAACAATTCTGCTCCCTTATTCCAAACTGCTTCCTGTTGACTAGAATCTCAAGGATTTAGCATTAGAGGCAACATATAAATGACAGAAGTCAAGCTACATTATTTTGCAACAAAAGTAAAATTTTGGCTTATACCATTTGATTTCTCTTTTTAAAAAGCTTTATCTGCTAACTGAAATTGTAATCAAGCCTTCCTAAGATCCACTAAAGTGTAAGATAAGTTCGTAGGTAAAATTTATCTAGCCAAACACTGGACCTATTAAGAGGGCCTCTCTGGTCTACATTCAGAGTTCTTTTTGGATATGCATGATTCCTTCATACTTCAATAAGGTCTTTAGATCTATGAGCCAAAATTCTGAGACACTCTGCCTGTGAATGCCCTTTAAAAAAATGCATGTGATAGAGATTATAATTAGAACATTTATTCCTGTTATTACAAAGTCAAACAAGAAAGCATCCAATAAAAGTTCTTCAGAGGTAAAACAATGTTTCTGGCTACTCTATAATTAGAGTGTTAACCAAGGCTGGGCACAGTGGCTCAAGCCTGTAATCCCAGCACTTTGGGAGGCTGAGGCAAGTGGATCACCTGAGGTCGGGAGTTCAAGACCAGCCTGACCAACATAGTGAAACCCCATCTCTACTAAAAATACAAAAAAATTAGCCAGGCGTGGTGGCGCATACCTGTAATCCCAGCTACTCAGGAGGCTGAGACAGGAGAATTGCTTGAACCTGGGAGGCAGAGGTTGCAGTGAGCCAAGATTGTGCCATTGCACTCCAGCCTGGGCTACAAGAGCAAAACTCTGCCTCAAATAAATAAATAAAATAATAGTAGAACCCAATCCTTTACATACTATAATGTGCCATCCAAACAATCCAATGTCTTACAACATTTGGTTATAAGAAAAATGTGCCAGGGCATTTCTTTCCTTGCTAATTCTCTGTCTTAGGCTCTGTAAACTCATCAATCTGTCACTCAATGCATGCATGTGTTTTTAAAGGTGTCCTTTCTGTTGACAACTGTTCTATGCTATAATAACTACATCGTCTGTATTCTTAGATCCCTGGCATGTGGAGCCTTGTGGACCTGGGAAACCACCCCTCCCAGAGTTAACTAATTCCTAGAGATGACTATTTGCCTGCCAGCACGTCTTTGATATGCAAACCAACTAATTAGGGTTCCAAGCGCCAACCTACCTCCTTTCATCTGATCACTGCAGGGTCTGTCGAAATTATTCAAACTGTCCAATCATAAGGTTGTTCTGCTTGCTTACTTTGCTTTACCCTTTCCTCTTTTCAAAAACCACAATAAAGGCTTCTGCCCTTTCTGCCTGCCCATCTGGCTTCCGTGCTTCCCTGTGTGGCCCTGCCTGCATGCCTTGCCTCCTGTTTCTAGGGGACTGTGAACATAAAAAACCTCCTTCCTTCACGGCAATCATTTTATGTCTGTGTGTTGTACTATACCTGCTCAAAACAAATCCCAGGTACAGTTTTAGAGGATAGGGTGGAAGAACAGTGGCAAGTAAAACAGACCAAATCTGTCTTTGAAGAGCTGAAGATCCTTGAAGGAGCTTATATTTTAGCCTAGGGTTTATAAATTTGCATGAGCATGGGCCCTAAAATAAATAGAACCTAGGTGTGACCAAGCACCATTCTTTTCTTCCCCAACTGGGTATTTTCTGCTAACCTATGGGGTAAAGGTGGTAGATGAGAATTGGGGAATCCAGGATTTAATCCTAATTCTCTTCTGCCTGGATAAAGACTGGACTCTGTCTAAAGCAGACTCTACCTACTAATGCCTGGGCTAGGGAGAAAGGGCCAGGGTGGGGTCCTTTTAATTTTATCTGGCCACATGATTAGGAAGATACAAGATGATTAGGAAGATACAAGATGATTAGGAAGAGGTGTGGTGACTCACACCTGTAATCCCAGCACTTTGGGAGACTGAAGCAGGAGGATCCATGGAGTGCAGGAGTTCAAAGACTAGCCCAGGCAATTTAGGGAAACTGTCTCTATAAAAAAAAAATATGAAAAATCAGCTGAGTGTGGTGGTACTCACCTGTACTCCCAGTTACTTGGGAGGCTGAGGTGGGAGGATTGCTTGAGCACGGGAGTTTGAGGCTGCAGTGAGCTATAATCATGCCACTGCACTTCAGCCTGGTGACAGAGGGAGAACCTGTCTCAAAAAATAAAAATAAAAAAAAAAAGGAGAGGGAAATGATTAGGAAAACCTACCAATGTCTTTCCTGAGTGCTTCTGGCCTTGCCAGTTTTCCTTAAACCAAACTTGCACTGGATGGTGATGAAAGTGTGAAAGAAAATCACTAAGCTAAAGGGAAAAGTCAAGCTGGGAACTGCCTAGGGCAAAACTTCCTCCCTATTCTATCCAGTCATCCCACCTGCTCACTGAGATAAATGCATATCTGATCAACTCCTTTGAAAAGGCTAATCAGAAACAAACAAACAAAAAATGCAACTTTCTTTTGTCTCTTATCGACCTATGACCTGGAAGCCTCCTCCCCACTTCAAGTTGTCCCGCCTTTCCAGACTGAACCAATGTACATCTTACATACATTAATTGATGTCTCTTGTCTCCCTAAAATGTCTAAAACCAGGCTGTGCCCCACCACCTTGGGCACATGTCCTCATGACCTCCTGAGGCTGTATCACAGACACACGTCCTTACTTAACCTTGGTAAAATAAACTTTCTAAATTGACTAAGACCTGTCTCAGATACTTGGAGTTCACAGAAGTATTTTAAAATTCTTAATATATCATATTCCTAAGAAGGCATGGACAAAAAAAATTGACTGGAACCCGTCTCACATACTTGGAGTTCATAGAGGGTCAGGCAGGTCTTACAAAGCAGTATATAGTGTGTAGGGAACAGAAGTCATGCCTAGGTCCAACTTACTTTTCTTGTCATCTCCCATCTCCCCATGTAGCACGGAAGAGGCTCTACTGAGTTAGGTCTTTTGCTTGAATGCCTCTCACAGATGCTCTGCTCACTCCCTATTCTCCCAGACACCTTCCTTTTATCCTTGTCTGATTATCAGTCCAGTATCTTACTGTCTTCCTTTAGTAGGAGAGTTTCTTCCTGCCTCTTCCCAAAGGAAGAGACAATACAACTTCCACTGCCCCAGCCTTGCCCACATGGGGCAGGTGGACCCAGAGCCTCTTAAGTTAGAGAACAGGGAGAGGCTCCTTCCATAGCCAAGCTCCCCATGGTGAGAGCAGTGTCTAATCTCTCCAGTTCCTACAGAGGAAAAATCCCTCAGCAATGCAGGTGTTTGTTTCAGACAACACAGTCCAGCCTCACATGAAGAAAGTTTATTCTTCCCATTAACATGTGTTTGACCGTGTTCTTTTCAAAAGAGTAATCCTTGCTTTATTTCACCAAGGAGCCTCTGACCACTTCCGGGACTTGGCTTGCCTCATGAGTCATGATGCTGGCAGGGAGTTCCTTTGTCTTGGTCATCTGGGGCAGCTTTCTGCTCCAAATTTCTTTTTTTTATCTTTGAGACAGAGTTTCACTCTTGTCACCCAGGCTGGAGTGCAATGGCACGATCTCGGCTCACTGCAACCTCTGCCTCCTGGGTTCAAGCGATTCTCTTGCCTCAGCCTCCTGAGTAGCTGGAATTACAGGCGCCTGCCACCACGCCCAGCTAGTTTTTTGTATTTTTAGTAGAGACAGGATTTCACCATGTTGGCCAGGCTGGTCTCGAAATCCTGACCTCATGATCCGCCTGCCTCGGCCCCCCAAAGTGCTGGGATTACGGCATGAGCCACCACACTCAGCCATTGGTCCAAATCTCTTAACCAGCAGAAGGGAGGAAAAGAGAATGTGGGAAAGTGTGTGAACTCATCCCTCCTGCATGTGATTTTCTCTCACTGCATCCATTCCTCCATTTATCATATGTCCTGAGAAGGAATGGACAAAAGCATAGGGGAACAGTAATATAAGGTCAGAGTATTTTTTCACTTGTATCTGGTCCTGCAAGAAATAGCTGGTTTGCACAAAGGATTTAATTGAAGTGAGTTTAATAAATGGACTATTTACAGAGATGCAACAGACTTAAAGGAACTCAGCAAAGAGTGGTGAAGACCAGGGTAAAGCAACAGCAGGAGGCCAATACCACTCATAGACACGTAGAAGCAAGTGGTGATGGTGTTACCGGAACCCTGTGAGAGCCACAGCTGTGGAGGAGGGGACACTTGAAAGTTGCATGGCAAAGAGGAATGCAACCACTGCAAAACCATGTCCCAACAAGGAGGCCCAGTGGGATAAATAGGCTGACCTGGCTTCCTGCCTTCTAATCCCCAGTCACCACCACCCATCAGCCAAACCCAATTGGAAGCTAGAGGACAAGGAGGGTCAGATGACACAGTCTGTAGGCGTCAGCTTGCCAGAGCACAAGACAAGGCAAAGGGTGGAGAGTGGAGGGGCAAACAGAGAGGAACCAACACGCAGTCAACAATCAGAAGTGAAAAGTGGTCTGTTTATCTCAAAAGCAAACCACTGGATACAGCTTATTACTACTTTCTGGTAACATGCTGGACTTTTGTGTGCACCAGAAGAAATGCAACATTACCTTGTGGAAGTTCAATAGACATGACATCTAGGGCACCCGATGCCTCATCTCCCGATGGACGGGATTTGGATTTTCTTTCCACACCCCTCACAACATGTCTCCTTATTCTGTATTCTACATTTCTGCCAGGGGCAAACAATTCTGCATCAACATGTTTCTAGCATCTAGGTTTTTAGGAAGGCCATCTTCTTCGATGCTCTCCCCTACCCGCAACGTCAGGAATCACTCAATAGCATTCCTGACAGGTTATTGAGTCTGATTAGATACTTTGGTGACAAACTGCTTACCATCTCCAGAGGGAAACTTCTATCATTTAACAACTCTTTTTTTCTTTTTTGAGACAAAGTCTCGCTCTGTTGCCAGGCGCCAGGCTGGAGTGCAGTGGTGCGATCTTGGTTCACTACAACCTTTGCCTCCCGGGTTCAAGCAATTCTCCTGCCTCAGCCTCCCAAGTAGTTGGGACTACAGGCATGTACAACCACACCCAGCTAATTTTTGTATTTTTTTTTTTATTAGAGACAGGGATTCACCATGTTGGCCAGGAATGTCTCTATCTCTTGACCTCGTGATCCGCCGTCCTCGGCCTCCCAAAGTGCTGGGATTACAGGCGTGAGCCACCGTGCCCAGCCAAAAACTCTGTTTTTAAAGTTCACAGGTGGGCATGGTGGCTCACACCTACAGTGCCAGCACTTTGGGCAGCCGAGGAGGGTAGATCTCCCCAGCTCAGGAGTTGGGAGACCAGCCTGAGCAACATGGTAAAACCCTGTCTCTACCAAACGAACAAAAATTAGCCGCGCATGGTGGCACACACCTGTGGTCCCAGCTACTTCGGAGGCTGAGGTAGGAGGATGAGTCCAGGAGGTGGAGGTTGCAGTGAACCGAGATGGTGCCACAGCACTCCAACCTGGGTGACAGAGTGGTACCCTGTCTCAAAAAGAAAAATAATTTATTAAAAGGTTAACAATAAGCCACAACAATATTTGTTGAAAATGTTCCCCTTCTCAGCGACAGTTTTATTTAATATCAAAGTTGGGTACTTAAAAGATAACTTAAAAGTTGAAATTCTCTGAGTTTTACATATAACTTCAAGATGATTCAATACCATTGGTACCATTTGGCCATGTTTTCATCCTCCTGAAATGTTTTGTTAAATGGGGTCTGGAATCTCAGAGATTCTCATCTGCTGCTGCTATGAAGCAAAATTAACTCAAGAGTGGAGTGAAAGTGTTAGGTCAAGGAGGTGAAAACATTAATTGGGGACAAAGACTAGATAGTTTTAGGGAGAGGGATAGGGATACAATGATGCCATAGAATTAGAAGCTAAAGTTCACAGAGGAAAATAATCAGTGTAAGATGAAACAGGGAATGTTTGCAGCACTCGGGAACAAAGAATGTCTGAAAAAATAAAACTGGAAGTTTCAAGGATAGTTTCCATTTACTCCTACAGATCGGCTCTCACTCTTCTCTCCTCTGCTCTATGTCCCAGGGAGCTGACCTGGGACGGACCACATGAACTGTCCTGTGGTCTCTGATTAGGTTCTGGTTAGCCCCTGGGAGACCTGGAGCAGAAGATCAGAGTGAAGAGTAAAGCTGGAATAGTTATCTGCTTCCATCTTTCTCCCTGTGGGGTTTCTGTTGGCTGGCTGCATCCCTGCACTCAAGGCTTCTGTCAGACTGCCCTCTCCACACAATTTTCTCTTTGGATTCTAGTAACTCTTCACCCTTCGGGCCTGGGGTTTCCCACACACTGCCCACAACTTCATAAAACTTCTTGTTCATTATTAAATTACTCAATTCCAATATGTTGTTTGTTTTCTGCCAGGACCCTGATTGACACACTCAGTCCCATTAGCCTCTCAACACATGTTTATTGAATAACTACTACATGCCAAGGAGGAATAAAATGATTAATTAGAGAATCAATGCCTTCAACAAGGCAGTCTGAGAGTGGAGACAGCCATAGAAGCAGATCATTATATTAATCCTGACAGGTGACACAGGGAGGCATTGGATGGGGAGGTCAGTGGGATATAAAAGTCTGGGCATGTTCACTGTCTACCCCCACTCTGAGGGGAAGACTAGAGCTGGAAAATAAAAATAAAAATAGGGATATAAAAGTCTGGGCATGGGCAGACTCAGGGAAGGTTTCTCAGTGGAGATGGGGTCAGGGAAATTTAGAGGCAGGGGCGTGGGTAGGAAGTGATCAGAAGCTGCCAGAGAAGTTTACAGTCAAGGACATCAGGGCCAGTCAGGTTGTGGTAAGGGACTAGAGGGGAGGGCTAGGCTGGACCAGATCAAAGAAAGCCTTGTGCTGGGGGAAGGCGTCCTTCTCTTCCATTTGCTTACTCTCCCCACCAAAAACCCAATAAACCAGGTCCCCATGAAGTGTCCCACTCACACATTCTCAGCTTACTGCAGCCTCGACCTCTTGGGCTCAAGTGACCCTCTTTCCTCAGTCTCCCAAGTAGCGGGGGCCACAGGTGCATGCATTTCTGTATTTTTAGTAGAGACAGGGTTTTGCCATGTTGCCCAGGGGAAAATAATGACACAGGTGAGGTCTACAGCCTCTTACTCTGAGCCTTTGATCCTGCCCCACCACCATGACTTGCCACTCCTATTTCCTTGGCCTTGAAAAGCACCCCAGTATGCTTCCTGCACATTCTAAGGTCTTTCAAGACGGTAACAGGACAATACGGCAAACTAGTCCTCGGAGATGAGCTACAGAAGAAGGCTAGAAGTGAACGTTCCCAAATGCCTTCTGGAAGCCCTGGCAGCCAGAACCCTTTTTCTTTTTGGTTTTTTTTTTTTTTTTTTTTTTTTTTTTTTGAGACGGAGTTTCCCTCTTGTTACCCAGGCTGGAGTGCAATGGCGCGATCTCGGCTCACCGCAACCTCCGCCTCCTGGGTTCAGGCAATTCTCCTGCCTCAGCCTCCTGAGTAGCTGGGATTACAGGCACGCGCCACCATGCCCAGCTGATTTTTTGTATTTTTAGTAGAGACGGGGTTTCACCATGTTGACCAGGATGGTCTCGATCTCTTGACCTCGTGATCCACCCGCCTCGGCCTCCGAAAGTGCTGGGATTACAGGCTTGAGCCACCGCGCCCGGCCTAGAACCCTTTTTCTTTAATAGCATGAGATAACACTGACACTGCTTTTGTTCAGTGGGGAAGGGTGAGGATAATGTTGGAAGGAGGCAGGGAGTAAGCGTCACTTCATCAAGGAGTGGCTTTGGTTCGGGAAAGTGGGCACGTTGAAAATCCATTTATCACACTAAATGGCAAGTCCACGTGCAGGAGGTTCCCGTCTTCCCTCTTTCAACAGCAAACTGCAAGTAGTTTCATTGCAGGGTAAGGCCAAGCCCACTACTGCCCATGCTGTTTGTTTTGTTTCAAGACAAAGTCTAGCTATCACCAGGCTGCAGGGCAGTGGTGCGATCATAGCTCTCCTGAGCTCAAGTGAGTCTCTTGCCTCCACCTCCCAAAGCCCAGGTGTGAGACAGCTCATGGAGACCCGTTTTACTGTTGTTTTTTGTTTTGTTTTGTTTTGTTTTGAGACAGGGTCTCATTTTGTCACCCACACTGGAGTGCAGTGATATAATATCAGCTCACTATAGTCTCGATCTCCTGGGCTCAAGTAATCTTCCTTCCTCAGTCCCCCAAGTAGCTGGGGCTACAGGTGCATGCGTTTTTTAGTAGAGACAGGGTTTCACCATGTTGCCCAGGCTGGTCTCATCAAACTCCTGGGCTCAAGTGATCTGCCTGCCTCAGCCTCTCAAAGTGCTAAGATTACAGGTGTAAGCCACCGTGCCCAGCCTTTACTGTTAACTTAAAAAAATTACAAATTTGAAAAAGGAGGAGACTTTATTTCTTATACAAGGTTATAGCCTGTAAGGTGGCCACTCTGTAGGCTGATAAACACAGTCTCTGGCCTAAGACCAGAGATAAGCACTTAGAAGGCAGAGGGGTTGGGATTGGAACTTTATGCTGACAGTTTGGCCAAACATACACATGTAACAGGTTACAGGAGGAGCTATGAATATTAATGGAGGTGGTACTGACACATGCATATTGAAAAAACGTGCATGTAACATGTTCTTTTTGGGGTGGAGACTTAACATTTAAATGTATTACAAATAGGCCCTATACTTCAAAAGGTCTTTTCAGGATGTGAATGCACACAGGCGCACAATCCCTGTAAACTGGCCAGAACAGTCCATGGTTCTGGTGGTCTCATCAGGAAAAAGTTTCTGAAATCAGTCTCTTGTCCAGTGAAAGTTGCAGTTCTGGCTGGTGGAACAGGGGTTCAGCTGGTGGAACAGAGCTTCAGCTGGTCAGCGTCTGCGAGCTGAGCTGTAATTGTTTTAATGTTGCTTATCTCAAGCCAGTGTTTGTTTAGTCGCTAGAGAAAAAGAAAAAGCTTGTGGCAGTGAGAGCATAGTTTATTCCTTAAGCGTAAGGAGTATGTGACTTAGGTCCTGTTTATAATTGAATGCCTTATTGCTACAAAGAGTCTGTTCTGTCAGACTTACGATTTCTATTTTAAACATTAATGCTAGTCAGCTGTTGAGTCTAAATTCCAAAAGGGAGGGGATAGACTTCCTGACTTCCAGTTGTGGCTAGAAACTCAGCTTTAAGGTTTTTCTGGGGTCTGCTTGGCCATGGAAGTCCGTTCAGTCAGTGAGGGGCTTAGGATTTTATTTTTAGTTTACATCACCCTACAGGTTTCTCCTTAACACCCTTTGATATTAGAGACAGCCAATTCTCTAGCACTGAGTCTAAGGAGGGTTCATCAATTAAAAGCACACAAATAACTTTATCCAACGGATCCCTCTCTTCTCTTAACCTAGAGGGCGCACCACTGCCAGACTCAGCCTCCCGACAAATAAGGACGAGACACGGGAAGGGTGAAAAGAAAGTGATGGGTATAAAATCCTCGGAGTTATCTCTTTGAGCAACTAACTAGGTCTGTTACCGAAGCCCTCTGCGAACTTGGATGCCGGGCGAGGGCGAGGGCGAGGGCGAGGCCACTACGCAGTGAGCGCACTCAGCGGCGGCGTGATCCCAGGGGTGGGGCCCGTTTTTGAGCAGGGGCCGGGCCCGTTTTTGAGCAGGGGCCAGCTGTCCACCCCCAAGGGGCCCCACAGTCAGGGCCAGCAGCCCTGAAAGTCCCTCCCCGCAGGCGGAGACTGCCCCAAGAAATCCACACCCCGGCCCGGCCACTGCCCAGAGGCTGCCGCTGCCTCGCCAAGTTCCTGTGTCCCCGGCGGTGCAGAGTATGCGGCGCTGAGGACCATGGAGGGCTACTGGCTTTTCTTGGCGCTGCTGGTGTCAGCGCTGCTCGTCGGCTTCCTGTCGGTGATCTTCACCCTAGTCTGGGTCCTCCACTACCGAGAGGGGCTCGGCTGGGACGGGACCCAACTCGAGTTTAACTGGCACCCGGTGCTCCTGGTCACCGGCCTCGTTTTCATCCAGGGCATCGGTACTGGCACCTCCGGGGGTGGGGGGAGAGCGGCGGGGGCTGAGGGTCCTCCGTGAAGCCCCTCGCAGCTGAGGAAGTGAGGGAGGATGGCGGGGCTCGGAGGGGCGCGGTGGGGAGCGCTCAAAGAGCCCAGTCGGCAGGGCGGGAGGGCGGCGGGAGGGACGCGGGCAGGCTCTGGAGGCCGGAATGAGCTGCGGTTCCGGCGGCCGGAATGAGCTGCGGTTCCGGCGGATCGAGACTGGGGTGCGCGGTAGAGAGGCGCTGCTGGAGGCGGCGGAGCGGGGCCGACCCCAGTTAGTTAACTCTTCGCGGCGAGTGGCTGGGACGCATTGGAGGCGCCTCCGAGACCCAGAAACTTGAGCCGGGGCGCGCTGCTGCTGGCAGCGCACTCGCCCCCGAAAGTCGCCCCTGTGGACCGAGCCTGCGCAGTCCGGGCGCGGAAACACTTTGGCCTCAGCCTTTTGCCGAACTTGCTTCCAGGGTGCAGATGAGGAGGGGAAGGCAGCGGGGTAAAGATGGCTGGAGCGAGAATTTGCCCGTGTTTGTAACATCCTTGACCCTGGGTGAAGGGGCTGGCCAAGGGGGGGCCAGTGAAGCATCCGCGCCGGGTTCCTCTCCTCCTAGAGCATTAAACTCCGTCGAGCCCGGGAAGATGCCGGGACCCCAAAGAGTGTTTCGCCTCTCTGGACAGTCATTGGACGGTCTTGAGCCCGAATTGTTTGTGTGGCAGCCTACTGGCCCAAGTTCCCCCGCGGGGCTTCCTGTTGAGCACTAGCCCAGCACTTCGGGTGGGAGATGCCTGGAGAGGGCCCGCGGCCTCCTGGTACCGGGAGATGCCTCTGCTCGGGATGTCCCCGATTGTCTGTGTTTGGCCCGCGTCGAGCCAGCCCCGGGCCTGCATTCTCCCTGCTGAGGCTGGCGCGGGGGTGGGGTTCAGCAGTCGCTGGCAGTGTGTGTTGTCATTGTGTAGTGCCGCTCGCCGTGTCCTGACAGCTTCCTTCAGGTTGCCTTGTGGCTGGAGGAACCTCGAACTTGTGGCGCAAACACTGTGTATTTGTAACGGGCATGGCCTTGAGAAAGTAGTTAGAGAAAGGCAGCAAGGGCTGGACTGGGGTTATGTCGCAGAAAATAATCGAGAAGGGTAGCAAAGGTTTGGAAAGAGATGCCCACTGGCTGAATCTCTAGCTTTGCCTCCGGGCAGGCTGCCTTTTCTTCACCAAATATTTAACTCCCCACAAATGAGTGTGCAAAAGAGTGCTGACCTCATTCCTAAAGAAAAGTGATTTTGTCTGTTTTACTAGTTGTTTTCAACTTGTACTCCAGCTTTTGCAAGTGTGGCCAGCATTCTCCCACTCTGGAATGTCGTGGAATGTGTTACTAACCCTGAGTAGTCCAAGGCTTCCCTGGTATGAGATCGGCATCAGGGTGTGAGCACCACTGGCCACATAAGTCATTTTGTTGCGTAATTCTCAGCCATTTTGCCACTACGCTTAAAAGAGAAAAACATACTCAAGTTCCAAAGTAACGGCCTCCAGAAGCACTTTTTCCTTCATGGTGGAGCCCTTGTTTGGCCCAGAGCTGTCTACACCTTGTTTGCTGAAAGAGTAGAACCAGTCAGCCAGGCGCGGTGGCTCAGGCCTGTAATCCCAACACTTTGGGAGGCTGAGGGGGAAGGATCATGAGGTCAGGGGTTCGAGACCAGCCTGGCCAACATGGTGAAACCCTGTCTCTACTAAAAATGCAAAAAGCCTGGCAGACACCTGTAATCCCAGCTCTTCAGGAGGCTGAGGCTGGAGAACTGCCTGACCTCGGGTGGCAGGAGGTGGAGGTTGCAGAGAACCGAGACCACACCACTGCACTCCAGCTTCGACAACAGAGTGAGACTCTATCTAAAAAAAAAAAAAAAAGAGTAGAACCAGTCTCCTCTCCCACCCAACTCTTCAGAGCAGCTTCTAATACCAAGAAACTTTCCTTCTAACACCATTACCAAGAATTTCCTTTGCTTCTAATACCAAGAAACAAAATCACTCTTGACTCTGTATGTCCCTCAGCTACTGCCTCAATTCTGTGCTTGAGAATATCTCTTGAAATATCTTCTTATAATTGAGGGTAAGGGAAACACAAGTGATATTACTCATTGCCTGACTTGTCACAGAGGAGAAAACATCAAAATGGCTAACAGTGACTGCATGCTGTGTGTCCACTAAGTGCATGATGTCACATGTATGTAAGAGTAAAATGAGGCAGACAAGAGTTATGTAACTTACCCATGAAAGTTGTTTTCTTTTCAGTGACCTTATTCTCATAGTTCAATTCTCTGATTTTATGGTAATATACTTATTTTCTGCCTCATCTTCTTTTTAGAAAACCTGCATCTAAAATATATTTTGAAACTCTTCATTCATATTAGAATCCAATATACAGTTTTCCTAAAAGGTTTTTAAGTTACTCTAAACTTTGAACTTAATCTGTTCATACTTACTCTTGGACAAAAATGTGTGAATGGATATTTTGGCAATTGTCATCTGCTGCTCTTATGAAAATCTTGTTTTTGTTGTTGTTGTTTTGAGACAGAGTCTCCCTCTGTCACCCAGGCTGGAGTGCAGTGGGGTGATATCAACTCACTGCAACCTCTGCCTCCTAGGTTCAAATGATTCTCCTGCGTCAGCCTCCTGAGTAGCTGGGATTACAGCTGTCTACCACCATGCTCAGCTAATTTTTTTATTTTTAGTAGAGACAGGGTTTCACCATGTTGACCAGGCTAGTCTCAAATTCCTGACTTCAAGTGATTCGCCTGCCTCAGACCCCAAAAGTGCTGGGATTACAGGTGTGAGCCACGGCACCTGGCCAATCTTGTGTTCTTTAGGTTCAATTACCGTATTTGTATCAGTGATCCAGAGTTTGTCCCATCATGACTCATCCTGTTTCCTGTTTGGATCCTGGATGTGAAAATCACTTTAATCATATAATGCATTTAATTGACCTGAGCATAAATGTTTTCATACATGTAGGTACATGCATGGTTCTCCCCAGTTCTTCCACATCTTGGCCCATCCACCCACCCACATTCCTCACCCCAAGCATTAGGAAGCCTCCAGTGGAAGGAGGGGGAGTAATAAACAGACTTTATAAGCTGCGAGGGAAGCACACTTTACAGACTCGCCATGTTATAATAGACTTTTTTATTGTGTGTGATTGCTACAAGGAGGAAAATTTGGGGCAATAGGATTTCAGAGCTCTAACAATGAACACAATGTAATGGAGTTCTCTTCTGTAGTATACAAATATTTGGAGATGAGGAAAGGAAGGCTAATTTAGAATATATACATTTTCTAAATATATACATTTTCTAAATAAATACATTTTCTAAATAAAAACCTATCGATCTTAGTGATACAAGGGTTTTTACAAAGCATAAAGAGATTATTTAAAATTTTGTGACAGTTATTACTCTTAAATATAAAATGCAATATACAAATAGTAAACAATATTTGAAACTAAGAACAAGCATGAGTCCTTTGAAACACCTTTAAGAAGTAAGCCCTGGCCGGGCACAGTGGCTCACACCTGTAATCCCAGCATTTTGGGAGGCCGAGGCAGGTGATCACCTGAGGTCAGAAATTTGAGACCAGCCTGGCCAACATGGTGAAACCCTATCTCTACTAAAAATATAAAAATTAGGCCGGGCGCGGTGGCTCAAGCCTGTAATCCCAGCACTTTGGGAGGCCGAGGTGGGTGGATCACGAGGTCAAGAGATCGAGACCATCCTGGTCAACATGGTGAAACCCCGTCTCTACTAAAAATACAAAAAATTAGCTGGGCATGGTGGCGCGTTCCTGTAATCCCAGCTACTCAGGAGGCTGAGGCAGGAGAATTGCCTGAACCCAGGAGGCGGAGGTTGCGGTGAGCCGAGATTGCGCCATTGCACTCCAGCCTGGGTAACAAGAGCGAGACTCCGTCTCAAAAAAAAAAAAAAAAAAAATTAGCCTGGCGTGGTGGCGGTTTCCTGTAATTCCAACTACTCGGGAGTCTGAGTCAGGAGAATTGCTTGAATCTGGGAGGCGGAGGTTGCAGTGAGGTGAGATCGTACCACTCCACTCTAGCCGGGGCAACAGAGTAAGACTCATTCTCAAAAAAAAAGAGAAGTAAGTGTCAAAGAAGCAAAGCTAACATAGAAGTTCCAAAACAAATCTCCCTCTCCTTCCATATTCCCCTTTCCCTTTCTCGCTCACCCTCTCTCTCCTTCTCACATTTTCTCCTCTGTCTTCCTCTCTCCCTTTCCCTCTCTCTTCCTTTCCCCACCTCTCTCCCCACCTCCCACATTTCAAGTATATTTTGGAGAATGTATATACTCTAAATGAAAGTGTAACAGATCATGGGAAATCTAAAATTAAAGTAAAATTTTAAACTAGTGGAAAATCTAGCCAACAGACTCTGACATGAATGAGGAAGAATTTAGAAGAGGCTTTGTGCTTCTCTGAAAGAAATGTTTCCCATGAAATAAGTATACTACTAGGAAATCAGAGAAACGAACCTTGAAAAGAAGGCTACATAAAAGACTGAAACAAATAATAAACGTTCTCAAAGTGGCTATTGACCTTTTAAAAGGTTCAGCAAGGTGGAATGTGTTTTTTAGTGAAAGGTAGAAAATCCAGGTGTCTAAATTTAGCAAAAAGAAGTCTTGGCAATTCTATACTCCTTCCTTTCCTGTGTAGAACTCTTTTATTGTATAAACTGAAGGGAGAGAAATTAAATAGCTTAATGATCTCAAGTTGATTTTGTGAGGGAATATAACTACCTTTAACATTTCACAGACTAACAGAAAGAAATTAAGAGCAGTTCTTAAAAAGCAATTGGGATATCCTATTAATTTATCTAAAAGTGACCAAATTCCAAGATCACTTAAATAGATTTGAAAAGGCTCTTGGGGGTAAAATCCAGGAAATAAGATAATGGAAAAAGTGCCCCGAATACCTACTCTAAAAGAAGCTTCAGGGACACCATTGATAATAAAAACCTATCAATCTTAGCAATACAAGGGTTTTTACAGAGCATAAAGAGATGATTTAAAATTTTGTGACCAAAAGCACAAAAATATCCCTAACATATTTTTGGTTGGAAATAAATACACATAGCTTTTAAAATAATGCAACCCATAAAAATGTTTTAGATATGATTGTGGTACTCACTGCTGTATCCCTAGCATCTAGAATAACACCTAGAACTGGCGCATGGTAGACGAATAAGTGGTTGTTGAATGAATGAGTGATTCTTTCTGTACCATCATTGAATTGTTATTAGCAAAATGCAACTTATAGCCACTTATTTGTGATGATAATAATAGTGTCTAAAGTAAACACACCCTTCCTTTTCCCTAGTGATTACTGTTCAGCCAGTTTAGGCTTAGTCAACTTTCAGGAAGAATGGACATCATTTTGCACTGGAAATGCATCTTTATTCTAAGGCCTCTAGCTCCGAGAATGTTACTGCTTAAGTACGATCTGTGCCTCTTCTTGCCTTCCTCCCAATTCTCCCTCCTTTTTCTGCATCATTAAGTTTCTCCCCAACTGGCTTATTTCCAACATGTTATCATTTCTATCATCTTCGAAAACAAAACAAAACAAAATCACTCTTGATCCTGTATGTCCCTCAGCTACTGCCTCAATTCCCTGCTTGCCTTACCACAGAACTTTTTGAAATTTTTGTCCATACCTGCAGTTTACAGTTCCTTTCTTCCTGTTCTTGAGCCCTCTCCAATTAGGTTTTCACCTCCTGCTCCACCAAAATCGCACTTAACATGGTAGCCAATGTTGCTAATTCCATTGCTCAATTCTCAGTTCTCATAGTGTTTGAGTGGAAGGCCGCATTTGACATAATTGATTCCTCACTCTTCCTTGGGAAACTTGCCTTTTTTTTTTTTTTTTTTTCTTGAGATGGAGTTTTGCTCTTGTTGCCCAGGCTGGAACACGATGGCGCAATCTGGACTCATCACAATCTCCACCTCCTGGGTTCAAGCGATTCTCCTGCCTCAGCCTCCAGAGTAGCTGGAATTACAGGCATGTGCCACCACACCTGGTTAATTTTGTATTTTTAGTAGAGACGAGGTTTCTCCATGTTGGTCAGGCTGGTCTCGAGCTCCCGACCTCAGATGATCCACCTGCCTACGCTTCCCAAAGTGTTGGGATTACAGGCGTGAGCCACTGTGCCTGGTCAGGACACTTTCTTTACTTAGCCTCTCTTTTGTCATCTGTTAAGTTGGGTGGCTTCTAGAACACCTGATTCTTGTGGTTCTTCTCTCTTTCCTGGCTGGCCCATCCTCAGTCTCCTGTGCTATTTCTTTCCCATCATCCGGTTAGAGTGCCCAAGGCTCAGTCTTCTGACCACTTCTTTTTTTCTACACTCCCTTTATTGGTAGTCAATCGTACCCAGTCTCCTCTTGGCTTTAAGTACTATCTATACACTGAACCCTCTCAGATTTGTATATTCAGCCCAGACTCTTCCCTGATCTCCAAACCCAAATATCCATTTGCCTACTCAAACTTACTACTAGAATATCAAATGGACATGGCCAAATCTCAGCTCTTGATCTTCCTCATGTCTGCAAAACCAACCCCTCTCATAGGCTCCACCATCTCAGTAAATGGTAGCTTTATCCTTCTAGCTGTTCAGCACAAAATTATACAGTCATCTGTGATTCTTCTCTTTCATACTTCTCAACCATTTCACTAGAAAATCTTACAGACTCTGAATTCAAAATACAGTATTATTCAAATTCTGACCACTGACTATTATTTATTGCTTGTCTTATCCTGCTAGAATATAAGCTCCCAGAAGGAAGAGATTTTGTCTGTTTTATTCAATGCTATACTCACAGTATTACCTAACACATAATAGGCTTTCAATGAATATTTACTAAATTGATGGAAGTTTGGCCAGTTCTTTAAACCAGAGGATCACACCTATAAGGATCAGGTGTATAACGTAAATAGCACACACCAGGGTGTCTTTCTGGATTCAGCTAAACATTGAGACATGAGAAACTGCTAAGACCATGCTAGACACCAGTCTACTCAGAAGGATGTAGGACAGGAGCCAGAGCTTGCTGGCAGCACAGTGGCGGTGGGCATCCTTGCAGCAGCAGTCAACATAGCCCTCAGTAAGCTATCCTTTCCTCAGGTGGCAGCTCAAGCACCGGGAGAAGAGATCTGCACTGGTAAGGTCAGAGCTTAAAGTCCCCATACCCCATAGGAACCATTGTCTCTTGTAGTACTCTGTATGCCTAGTTCCATAACCCCTGCAAGGGCTATGTAGTAGGTTGAATAGTGGCCCCCAAAAAGATTATGTCCCAGGTATCTGTGAATGTAACCTTATTTGCAAATAGGATCTTGGCAGATGTTAACTGTGGATCTCAAGATGAGATCACCCTGGATTTAGAGTGGGCCCTAGACCCTAGGACTAGTGTTCTTATAAGAGAAAGGAGAAGGAGATTTGAAGCAAAGAGGACACAGAGAGGAAGGCCATGTGAAGACAGAGATTGGAGTGATGTGGCCACAAGCCAAGGAAAGTGGAGAATTGTTGGCGCCCCTAGAGGCCAAAGTGGGTATGGCATGGCTTCTCCCTCAGGACCATCCTTGACTTTTGATTTCTGGCCTCCAGAACTGTAAGAGAATAAATATGCTGTTTTAAGCTACTAGATTTCTGGTAATTTGTTATGGTAGCTCTAGGGAATTAATATAGGCTATAACAGTTATCACACAGGGCCTGTGCCAAACTTATCAAATAAGGCAATTAACTTAAAAAAAAAAACAGTTATCACTGCACTCTGGGAAGGCTGAAGTACTGGCGTTATCATCAGGTATTTACAGATTTTTCATCGTTTCTTTCAGTCCAGACACAGTTTACCAATCAGGTCAGTTTTTATTAAAACCAGCATTGCCTAATAACACTGGTGACAAACCACTTTATCTGTTTACTGGGACAGTTAATTAAAGGTGAAATCCTCATGCAGCAGAGTATAGGTGTACACTTGTGGGAGAGGTGGGAACTGCTGGGAACTAGGGAGTGTCCACTCCTGGCGAAACAGAAAACTTCCACTGAGTCCCAGATCATGGCTACGTGAGGATGCCGGTCCAAGGTTGCCAGAGCTTCTCATTCTCCTAAGAGAATCCAGATTTTTAAAAATTGGTTCAAACAAAAAGTAAACCAGCCACAAAAACAAACAGAAAGCCCTGCAAAACATTGGGCTGATCAAACAAAACAACATCTTTGGACCAAATTCCAGTCCATAGCTTCCAGTTTATAGGGGACTCCTGCTAGGGTTTTCTGACTTGACTTTGTGAGGTTTTAAATTTTTCTCTTAAAAGGTAGAACATTCTTCCTTTTTAAGGAAGATAGAGGGCCAGGCACTGTGGCTCATGCCTATAATTCCAGGACTTTGGGAAGCCAAGTAGGGAGACAAGTCTGGGCAACATGGCGAAACCCCGTCTCTACAAAAAAATGCAAAATTAGCCCGGCGTGGTGGTAAGTCCCAGCTACATGGGAGGCTGAGGCAGGAAGATCACTTGAGCCTGGAAGGTCGAGGCTGCAGTGAGCCATGACCATACCACTGCACTCCAGCCTGGGGAACACAGCGAGACCCTGTCTAAAAAAAAAAAAAAAAAAAAGAAAAGAGAAAGAAAGACCAGAAATCTTTGTTAAAACTTTTTTCTTTATATAGAAACTTTCTTAGATGGTCAAAACAAGCTTGGAAATGACTATACAGACTTTGGCTGTACTTTTCTAAGATTTTTTTGTTGTTATTCATTCAATTTCTTCATGTATTATTCTATCCATGTAATTAACATATTTATTAAGTACTTACTGTGTGCCAGACAACTGTGTAAAACAAGTAAGATACAACCCTGTCCGCAAGCTGTTCCCATTTGGTTTGGTTGGACACGAGTTATGGTTTCTTCTTGTTTGTTTGTTTTGACACAGGGCCTTGCTCTGTCAGCCAGGCTGGAGTGTGGTGGTGAAATCATGGCTCACTGCACCGTCGACCTCCCGGGCTCAAGCGACTCTCCCACCCCTCCCAAAGTGCTGGGATTACAGGTGTGAACCACCTTGCTGCGCCCAGCTTAAATTATGATGGTTTTGTTTTGTTTTGTTTAGAAATGTAAGTTATACTGATCCTTAAATATTTAGAGCTGGCTGAGACCTTAAGTTCTACCCTTCATTTTAGAGACCAAATGTCTGGCCAGGGTCAAACAACCAGGTAATATGAGAGCCAGTACTCTTTCTAATCTGTCATAATACTGATATGAGGTACAAGAAAATATAGTTGATCTTTCTGACAACACACAATTTCTGAATATTTGTAAATGTGTAGTCAATTAATTGAATTTTTTTCTTTTTATGTATGTATTTGGTACCAAGTAGCTGCCTTTATGAGGATTTTAATCACTCAAAGAGATGTTTCTAGAGCTAAAAGTGTCTTCCAAATAATCTGAATCACTTCCTTCATTTTGACTTTCCAGAGATTTTCAGTTTTATGACATTCATGCTGTGAGACAGTTTGAATGCACAGATATGTTTCAAAGATCTGATTCTCTTTGAAAGCCACTGCAGGAATCTTTTCAAGAAGTTTATATAAAGAAGATTCTCTGCTTTTTCATTTAAATTTAAGGTCCTTTGGATAGAATATGGTAAGCTCTTGCGTGCAGAGGGAAATGAGTTATGGAGATTGATAATCCTGTTCTGAGCATTCTCCCAAGGAGAGCGAAATAATACTTTATTCAAAGAGGGAAGGGAAGTGGAATGGGCACACCATGTTTAAGTAGAATTTATAAGTGTTTTAAAATTCCAGCGTACTTCAAACTCAATAACTTACTCTTTTTTATTTTTGAATTCACTTCAAGTTGTTAAGTGGGTCCAAGTGCAGAGTGCTTTTTACTTATTTGAAAGGACCATTTGGTCTTCTATTAGCTAATACTTGGATCAGCAGTACAATTTTTCTTAAATTTTTTGATTTGTGCATTTTATGGGCTTGGCGTGGTGGCTCATGTCTGTAATTCTAGCACTTTAGGAGGCTGAGGCAGGAGAATCGCTTGAGCCCAGGAGCTGGAGACCAGTGTGGACATCACGGCAAAACCCCATCTCTACAAAAAAAATACAAAAGTTAGCCAGGCATGGTGGTGTGCACCTGTAATCCCAGCTACTCAGGAGGCTGAGGCAGGAGGATATCTTGAGCCCAAGAAGCAGAGATTGCAGTGAGCTGAGATCATGCTGCTGTACTCCAGCCTGGGCAACATAGTCAGACTCTGTCTCAAAAAAAAGAAAAAAAAGACTAGTCGGGCGCGGTGGCTCACGCTTGTAATCCCAGCACTTTGGGAGGCTGAGGTGGGTGGATCATGAGGTCAGGAGTTCAAGATCAGCCTGACCAATATGGTGAAACCCTATCCCTACCAAAAATACAAAAATTAGCTGCGCATGGTGGCATGTGCCTGTAGTTCCAGCTACTTGGGAGGCTGAGGCAGAAGAATTGCTTGAACCCAGGAGGCGGAGGTTGCAGTGAGCCAAGATCGTGCCACTGCACTCCGGCCTGGGTGACAGAGCAAGACTTCATCTCAACAACAACAAAAAAGACTAAAAAATAAGTATATGAGGTGATAGATATGTTAATTAGCTTGATTTAATCATCTCACAGTGTGTGTGTGTGTGTGTGTGTGTATATATGGAAACATCATGTTGTATAGCATAAATATATGCAATTTTTGTCAACTCTCAATAAATTTTTTAAAAAGCAAAAGAGGATTTGCTCGTTTGCTGGGAATACTGAATGAACTACTATGTTTTATCAGCAAATTTTCCTGTGCTTTATTTAGAATTATTTAGGCCAGGCATGGTGGCTCATGCCTATAATCCCAGCACTTTGGGAGGCCGAGGTGGGCAGATCACTTAAGGTCAGGAGTTCAGACCAGCCTGGCCAACATGGTGATACTCCATCTCTACTAAAAATGCAAAACTTAGCCAGGCATGGTAGCATTCACCTGTAATCCAGCTATTCTGGAGGCTAAGGCGCAAGAATTGCTTGAACCCTGGAATAGGAGGTTGCAGTGAACTGAGATCCTGCCACTGCACTCCAACCTGGGTGACAGAGAGAGACTTTGTCTCAGAAAACAAAAACAAAAACATACTTACTGAATTCCTACTATATGCCAAGCTCTATGTTAAATACCGGGATGTGGCAATGAACAAGATAGACATGTTCCCCACCCTCATGAATCACAAGATTTAAACACAGAAGATCTAGAGTCAAAATGTTTTCCATGTTTGGGGACATTTCTCTCCCTCTAAGCACTCTTCCCTTGCCACAGATACTTTGACAGATTCTAAATTTGTATTCCCTGCTATAAGACAATCTTGTGTATATAGATGATTTTGTAATGGTATATGGATGGAAAGCTGGTGTCAAACCAGAGATTATATTTTAGAGAGTATACATTTTCACATATTCCTGAGTTTTGATTATGCAACAAGGAGCTGAGACATTTTCTCTTTCTTCCTTTCCTTTCCTCCCTTCCTTTCTTGTTCCTTCCTTCCTTCCTTCCCTCTCTCCCTCCCTCCCTCCTTCCTTCCTTTTTTCCTTCTTCTTTCCTTTCTTTCTTTCCTTTCCCTTCCCTTCCACTTCCTCCCTCTCCCCCTTCCTCCCTTCCTTCCTTCCCTCCTTCCCTCCCTCCCTCTCTCCTTCTTTCCTTCCTTCTTTTCTTTTCTTTTTTTTTCTTCTATTTTCTTTTCTTTTCTTCCTTTTCTTTCTTGGTCTCACTGTGTTGCCCAGACTAGAGTGCAGTAGCTCACTGCAACCTCCATCTCCCGTGTTCAAGCAATTCCCCTGACTCAGCCTCATGAGTAGCTGGGACTACAGGCGCACGCCACCATGCCTGGCTAATTTTTGTATTTTTTGGTAGAGATGGGGTTTTACCACATTGGCCAGGCTGGTCTTGAAATCCTGACCTTATGTGATCTGCCTGTCTCGGCCTCCCAAAGCGCTGCAATTACAGGCATGAGCCACTGTACCCGGCTGACATTTTCTAATAATTAAACCCAAATTCAAGTTACTGTATTTTTCTCTTCATTGTCTAAAGATAATTATACACAGGTATTAATTTCTTCCTCCCTCCTTTTCTTTCTCTCTTTTTATCATGCTAGCAGCTTCCACCCTCAATATTTTTTCTTTTAAAGGTTTTAAAAAGCATTTCTCGTGTGTGTGTGTGTGTGTGTGTGTGTGTGTGTGTGTGTGTGTGTATGTTTGTATTTCCCCTCATTTTCTGGGAGAAATGGAATGCCAACTACAGCCTCTAACAGCAAACCCTTGTTTCAGTCACAAATAGCTGTTTTATACCATTTCCCCTTCTTGTGGGCTTAGGAGACCTTTTTCTTCCTTCTCACTGAACCTCAGGAATGGTGTGTAGGTAAGTGCCAAGTCAAAGAAGCAAGAAATATTTAAATTCCACTTTCCAGGCAGTTTTTATAATTGTTGAGAATAGATTCTTGTTTTGGAAATGTGGCTTAAAGGTTGCCCTTTTCTTCCAGAGTCCACTATATTTCTGTTACTTATACATTTTAAAAAGCATGTAAACAGCTTATGCAAATGCAACATTTTGCAGTTATCCTTCATTTATCCAGAGAGTATTTTGAACCATATCGAGCTTTGCAGCAGAGCCGCTATGTAGCCAGGATAGATGCTGAAAACTCCATGTGCTAAAGGTCACATGCCTCACTTGTACGAGAGCCCCTGAAATCTCTGCAAGCCGTCTATTGAGTTCATAAGACTGATTGGCTAGCGAATTTGCAGGCTTAAGAAAATGTTGTTTTAACTCTAAAACTAGAATTAACTTTTTCTACTGTAAGAAAAAACGTAATAGATCCCTAAGTACCCATAACCCAGATTTAACAGACGTTAAGATTTTTAGCAACATAAATTTTTATAAGCTGTTAGCTGGGCGTGGTGGCACGCACCTGTAGCCCCAGTCACTCTAGAGGCTGAGGTGGGAGGATGGCTTGAGCCCGGGAGGCAGAGGCTGCAGTGAGCTGAGATCGCATCACTACGCTCCAGCCTGGGTGACAGAGTGAGACCCTGTCTCAAGATAAATGAATACGTAAATAAAAATAAGACATTTTATAAGCTAAAACTTAGAGCTGGTGGAATCAAGGATGAGATGAAGTGATGGAGGAGAGAGGTTGGAGGTAAGTGCCCTAACCCAAGCAAGAAACAAAACGAGATAGATAGAAAAACTCTTAAAGAGACCTAGGGACTCTCAAACCGTAATTATCTGGGCTCATTTGGATCATGAAGCATGAGGTGAGCACTATTCTGCTTCAGAAACCCCTAAGGGCTTCCTCTTAGAGCAACAGGAAAATAATTGGTGTTTGATTGATGACCCCAAATCATCAATAAAAGATTAAATGTGTTCTATTCATTCTACTGCCAGACAGGAAAAGCTAGTGTGCAGCCAATTTGAAAGATTCTTGTGTAAATGTAAAAAGTTTTTAAAAATCAAGTTTTGACACTCAAAGGGGGTAAAGTTCAGTTTTACGGCAAATTTGATACATTTCTCTGTGATGCTTCATACTATTAGAAAGAGTAAGAAGTCTTCACTGGGAACACAGTTGTCTTTGAATTTTTGGCAACTGTTTCGTTTTTTGTTTTTTGGTATTTTTTTTTTTGTTTTTTGTTTTTTTTTTTTGACAGAGTCTTGCCCTGTTGCCCAGGCTGGAGTGCAGTGGCTCGATCTCGGCTCACTACAACCTCTGCCTCCTGGGCTCAAGTAATCCTCCTGCCTTAGCCTGCTGAGTAGCTGGGACTATAGGTGCACGCCACCAGGTCTGGCTTAGTTTTGTATTTTTTGTAGAGATGAGGTTTCGCTATGTTGCCCAAGCTGGTCTTAAACTCCTGGATTTAAGCGATCTACCCACTTCAGCCTCCCAAATGCTGGGATTACAAGCATGAGCCACTGTGCCTGGCCCCAACGTTTTTAAAAAGTAAACTTTTTACTGAAGAACAACATACACGCACAAAGTACCTAAATCAGAAGAGATGTGTTTTTGTCACATGAACACATCTGGGTACCCAGACTAAGAAGCAACATTCTAGGCACATCAGAACTCCCCCGCTCCCACAGCAACCCTTGTAACTCCCTTGAGTCATGCTATCATGATAGTTATTCTTGACTTTTTTTTTGGAGACGGAGTCTCACTGTGCAATGGTGCAATCTTGGCTCACTGCAACCTCTGCCTCCTGGGTTCAAGCGATTTTCCTGCCTCAGCCTCCCAAGTGGCTGGGATTACAGGTGCATGCTACCATGCCCAGCTAATTTTTGTATTTTTTGTAGAGATGGAGTTTCACCATGTTGGCCAAGCTGGTCTCTAACTCCTGACCTCAAATGATACGCCCACCTCAGCCTCCCAAATTGCTGGGATTACAGGTGTGAGCCACTGTGTCCAACCTACACTTGACTTTTAGTATCAGGGATTAGTTTTTTTTTTTGGGAATATTTGACATAATATGATCTGTATTGGGGAGAAAAGGCTACTATGGTTCATTGTTCATAATTTGCTTTTTGAGTGTTGAAATCCTGAGTATTTTTTTCCGTATGTAGATGTTCAAGTTCATTCATGTAAGACTCCTTACCTGGAGTGGTGTTTGTATGATATGAAGATGATAACTAAAAACAACGATATTAATTTTAAAGCATGAATTGAGGAGGGACAAACTACTTAACCTCTCTGCCTCAGCTTCGTCCGTACAATAGTAATGATAATTCTGTCTTCACAGAGTTGCTGTGAGAATTAGAATGAAGCTGCAAAGCACTTAGATGGTACCTACTACCTAGTAAGGACGTGTGTGTGTGCACATGCATGCCCGCACGCGCGCGTGTAAGAAATGAGGCCAACCCAGCCAAGGGGGAGATAGATGTGTTATTAGGTCTTCATATATCATACATTTTTATTTTACTATTGCCTGATCACACACAGATTGCACTTTGTAGTTAAAAGGTCACTAGGTCATTGAGGAAAGAGGCATTTGCTTTCCCAGAAAACTAGAGAATTATATAGGGAGTGCTTAGAGGAGAAAAAGCATGAGGAGGAGAAACCACAGTGTTGGAGTTGACATCAATTTAGTTTCTAGATTTCATCAGTCTGTAAAAGTGCTTTGTATTTCTTTATTTAAACAATACTTATGGGTCACACATACACACAGGTAACCTAGTGAAATCTGAATAAGGAATGGAGGAGAAGGGAGAGGAAAAAAAAATTAAAAAGTTTTAAAAAACCTGAATAAGGTCAGAGGATTATCTCAATGTCCATTTCCTGGTTGTGCTATGTGACTATATTTATATAAGATGTTGGAGAAAACTATAGTTATATAAGATGTTGGAAAAAAACCCTGTCTCTACTAAAAATATAAAAATTAGCTGGGTGTGTATATGAGATTTCTCTGTATTGTTTCTCACAACTGCTTGTGAATCTACAATAATATCAAAATAGTTTAAAAATAAGTTCTAGTGTTCTACATAGCACTGTAGGATGACTAAACAATAATATGCTATATGCTTTCAAGTAGCTAGAAGAGAGGATATTGAATGTTTTCAACAAAAAGAAATGATAAGAGTTTGAAGTGAATTACCTTGCTCTGATCACTATACACTGTGCATATGTGTGTGTATTTTTTTTTCGACGGAGTTTCACTCTTGTTGCTCAGGATGGAGTGCAATGGTGCGATCTTGGCTCACCACAATCTCCGCCTCCCAGGTTCAAGTGATTCTCCTGCCTCAGCCTCCCAAGTAGCTGGGATTACAGGCTTGCACGACCACGCTCAGCTAAGTTTTAGTATTTTTAGTAGAGACGGGGTTTCTCCATGTTCATCAGGCTGGTCTTGAACTCCTGACCTCAGGTGATCTGCCCGCCTCATCCTCCCAAAGTGCTGGGATTACAGGCATGAGCCACTGGGCCCGGCCACATTGTATATTTTGAAACATTATGTACCCCATAAATATGTACAATTATTATATGTCAATTTAAAAATACAGAGATTTTAGGCCAGGTGCGGTGGCTCATGCCTGTAATAGCAGCACTTCGGGAGACCTAATTATCATTACTATTGTACGCTTGGTTGCCCAGGCTGGAGTGCAATGGTGTGATCTTGGCTCACTGCAACCTCCCGTTCCCGGGTTCAAGAGGTTCTCCTGCCTCAGCCTCCTGAGAAGCTGGGATTACACACCCAGCTAATTTTTACATTTTTAGTAGAGACCAGGTTTCACTGTGTTGGCCAGGCTGGTCTCGAACTCCTGACCTCAGGTGATCCACCCGCCTCGGCCTCGCAAAGTGCCGGGATTACAGGTGTGAGCCACTGCACCTGGCCTGAAGTTTTATACATTAAAATTATAAAAGCCTTTGGTGGAGTGAGGCTCTTTTTTATTTTGTGGAATTAAAAAATGTACGTGATGCCAGGCACTGTAGCTCATGCCTGTAATCCCAACACTTCGGGATGTGAGGCAGGTGGTTCACTTGATCCCAGAAGTTCAAGACCAACCTGGGGAACATGATGGAATCTCATCTCTGCTAAAAATAGAAAAAATAGCTAGGTGTGGTGATGTGTGCCTGCAGTCCCAGCTACTCAAGAAGCTGAGGTGGGAGGATCACCTCAGCCCAGGAGGTCAAGGCTACAGTGAGCTGTGATTGCATCACTACACGCCAGCCTGGGCGACAGAGAAAGAAAAGAAATATACATGATACCCTGCTGATATACTGGAATCCACCTTCTGAGGAAGTACTCTATAAACTCTTTAATCTGCCACACATTTCCAGCTATCTAAATTTTTCCCTGACACACACTGGAGGGATGGATAGGGGCAGGATTTTATCTTCAGAACAAAAATTAACTGCATGTTGGTTAAGGTGACCATGTAATTTATTGCTTAAACCAGGACACTTAAGAAAACCCTTTGTTAAAAAACTTTTTTTTTTGGGCCAGGTGCGGTGGCTCACGCCTGTAATCCCAGCACTTTGGGAGGCCAAGGCAGGTGGATCACAAGGTCAAGAGATCGAGACCATCCTGGTCAACATGGTGAAACCCCGTCTCTACTAAAAATACAAAAAATCAGCTGGGCATGGTGGCACGTGCCTGTAATCCCAGCTACTCAGGAGGCTGAGGCAGGAGAATTGCCTGAACCCAGGAGGTGGAGGCTGGGGTGAGCCGAGATCGCACCATTGCACTCCAGCCTGGGTAACGAGAGCGAAACTCCGTCTCAAAAAAAAAAAAAAAAAAATTTTTTTTTTTTTGAGATAGAGTCTTTCTCTGTCACTCAGGCTAGAGTGCGGTGGTATGATCTCGGCTCACTGCAACCTCTGCCGCCCGGTTTCAAGCGATTCTTCTGCCTCAGCCTTCCGAGTAGCTGGGACCAGAGGCGTGCACCAGCACTCCTGGCTAATTTTTTTGTATTTTTAGCAGAGACAGGGTTTCACCATGTTGGTCAGGCTGGTCTTGAACTCCTAACCCCAAATGATCCACCCGCTTTGGCCTTCCAAAGTTAGCATTACAGGTGTGAGCCATCATGCCTAGCCATTAAAAAAAAGCTTTTAATTGGAGTTTGTTCTAGATGCAGAATGCTGATTCTTCTGTTATGACACCTGTGAAACCAGCACCTGGATCGAGAAACAGAATGTTAGTAGCAGTCTTCAAAATCCCTTGTGTGTTCTGTTGGGATTCACTCAGGGTGGTTGTCAAAATATTAAGAAAACTATTAGGGAAGTTATAAGATTATAGCCTCAAACCTTTTGGAAGGCTGAAAGGTTTTAATGAGACTGGCCGAAGGCAGCCAGTTCTGAGCTAGAGCATTAAGTCTTAGGGTGAAGATTAGGATAATAAAAGCTTCCCCAGTTAAGTCTGTTTACCCCACATTTCTTTGTCTCTGCTCTGCTTACTCATGTAAACTTTGTGCTGGATGGCCCTCTCTGGGGGAGGACGAAGGGGAATTACTCATTCATGGTGTTTACTCTGGGACCCTGAACCAAAAGCTTTTATCATTCATAAAGCCACTCTTTTAACCATGTTAATTATCCACAAGTGTTAGAACCTCTGTTATTAATTCTATACTGAATAAAGGTGAGGAAGGACAGCAAGTAGGGGCCGGTTATCTGCAATCACCCTCTGAAGGCAGCTGATGACCATCCCTGGCCCACTTGATTCACTGTATCCCGGTGTGAGTGCATTTATTCACCTGCCACTGAGTCAGGGTCTGCAGGACAGGCCTCAGCTGGTGGTGATCAATGTCTTAGGTGGTGACCCTGACGTGAGCAATGCCAGTGTTCCACCATAGTTTCTATACCCTTCCCCACAAAGGCAACTACTATCCTGACTTTTCCAACACAGAGATGAGTTTGGCTGATTTCCATACTTCATATAAATTGAATTACACTATATATTTATTAATGTCTGGCTTCTTGGGATTGACATTATAGGTTGATTCTTATTACTGGGTCTAGTTCTAGTTATAGATAATTTCTTTCCATGGTGTAAATTTATTATTCATTCTATTGATCATGGGCATTTGGGAAATTTGGGAGAGTTTCCAGGCTTTGGTTACTATAAATAGTACTGCTAATAATATTCTAGTACGTTTTGGTGAACATATGTACATATTTCTTTTTGGCATATATCTGAGAGTGAAATTGCTGGATCATAAGGTATGCATAGGTTTACCTTAAGTAGATACTGCCAGATTTCCAAAGTTTTATTCTCATTAAAGCTCTCATCAGTAATACAAGTTCTGACTGCTGTATTATATTCATTTTGATACTGGGTGTTTTCCAGGTTTAGCCATTCAGATATGTGGTAGAGGTATTCTCATTTGGTTTAAATTTGCATTTCTCTATTGGATGGTTTAAAATTGCATGTTTTTCTATTCTTTATATTTCTTTTTCTTTTCAAACTAAGACTTTTTTTTTTTTTGTCTCACTCTGTTGCTGGAGTGCAGTGGTACTATCTCGGCTCACTGCAACCTCCGGCTCACAGCAACCTCCACCTCCCAGGTTGAAGCAATTCTTGTGCCTCAGCCTCTGGAATAGCTGGGATTACAGATGCATGCCGCAATGCCCAGCTAATTTTTGTATTTTTAGTACAGATGGGGTTTCACCATGTTGGCCAGGCTGGTCTTGAACTCCTGATCTCAGTTGATCCCCTTGCCTCAGCCTCTCAAAGTGCTGGGATTACAGGCCTGCGCTACTGTACCCGGCCAAACTAAGACATTTTTAAGAAGAAAGGAGACAACAGGCATAAATCAGATCATTAAGATTAGGAATTTGGTTTTGGATGTGATAATTTTTAGATGTTTGGGAAGCAGACATCATATGAAAATACCAAGAAGACATTGAATTATGCAGATCTGGAGTGTAGAAGGCAGTTCTCAGCTGGAGATATAAATTTTGGAGTCCCTGCCATGCAGACAGCATTTCAGAGAAAGAGTGAGTGGGATCACCCACAGAGTGAGCGAGGAGGGAGAAAAAGCCCTAGGACCGAGCCTGAGAGGCACCAAGGTTCATTCACAAGTTGGGAGGGAAGAAAATGCCAGCCAAGGACCCCCACCCCCCCTCCCCCGAAGGAGCCACTGAGAGGCAGGGGTAACCTGCGGAAGAGGGCAGAAGCAGAAGCCAAGGGAAAAAAGTTTCAAAAAGGGAGTGTCCAGTGTGTCAAACTGTTCATTTGTGGCAATTTAAAAACAAAGCAAAATACATTCTGTGTCATTTCGTCTCTTCCCTAGCCATCATCGTATACAGACTGCCATGGACCTGGAAATGCAGCAAGCTCCTGATGAAATCCATCCATGCAGGGTTAAATGCAGTTGCTGCCATTCTTGCAATCATCGCTCTGGTGGCCGTGTTTGATAACCACAATGTTAGTGGTATCCCCAATATGTACAGTCTGCACAGCTGGGTTGGACTGACAGCTGTCATATGCTATTTGTTACAGGTTAGTATGTCAGTGTATTTATAAGCAAGTTGTAAAAACAATTCAGGGACTATAAATGTTTTTCTTTCTTTCTCTCTCTTTCTTTCTTTCTTTCTTTCTTTCTTTCTTTTCTTTTCTTTTCTTTTCTTTTCTTTTCTTTCTTTCGAGACACAGTGTCACTCAGCTGCTCTGGCTGGAGTACAGTGGCGCGATCTCAGCTCACTACAACCATGGTCTCCCAGGTTTAAGTGATTCTCCTGTCTCAGCCTCCTGAGTAGCTGGGATTACAAGCACCTGCCATCATGCCCAGCTAATTTTTGTATTTTAGTAGAGACGGGGTTTCACCATGTTGGCCAGGCTAATCTTGAACTCCTGACCTCAGGTGATCAGCCTGCCTCAGCCTCCCAAAGTGTTAGGATTACAGGTGTGAGCCGCCACGTCTGGCAATTGTAAATGTTTTCTTAAGATTCTTTATATTTGTTTCTTTTATAAATATTTTCCCCTAAGAGGGCACCAGAATTGCAGATTTCCCAGAATAAAATAATAAGTAATAAAGATTTCCTGTACTAGGTATGACTTTTAATCTGGATTCTCTAAAAGCCAACTTATACTCTGCTCTGTATCTTAATATGTAAAATTAAGAAATATCAGTCTGGGCACACTGGCTCATGCCTTTGATTTCAGCACTTTTGAAGGCCGAGGTGGGAGGATCATTTGACCTCAGGAGTTCAAGACCAGACTGGGCAACATAGGGAGACTCTGTCTCTATAAATTTGTAAAGAGGAAGAGAGAGAGAGAGAGAGAGAGAGAGAGAGAGAGGCGGGGGGAAATATCTAACAATTAGCAATAAAGAGCACACCTATTTAAAAATCTGTGGGTCTTGGCTGGGCACAGTGGCTCACTCCTGTGATCCCAGCACTTTGAAAAGCTGAGACCAGTGGATCACTTGAGCCCAGGAGTTTGAGATCAGCGTGGGCAACAAGGTGAAACCCCGTCTCTAAAACAAAAACACAAAAATTAGCTGGGCAAAGTGGTGCACACCTGTTGCCCTGGCTGCTGGGGAGGTTGAGGTGCACAGATCCCTTGAGACCAGGAGGCAGAGGTTGCAGTAAGCCGACATTACGCCACTGCACTACAGCCTGGGCAACAGGGGCAGACCCTGATCTCAAAAAAATAAATAAAAATCTATGGGGTTTAATGAAAATAGTTCCCAGAGGAATATGGGCTTAAATGCTTTTATTGTATTTTTTGGGAAGAGAACTTAAAATACATAAGCTATTCATTTAGGTAACTATAAGGGAACAGCAAAATACACCAGGAAAAGTAAATTAATAAAGGTAAAAAAATTCATAAATAATTCATTTTGTATTATTGTGGTAACAAATCACCACAGACTTAATGGCTTAAAACAACATACATTTATTACCTCACAATATTTGCACATCAGAAGTCCAGATTGGCTTGGCTGGCTTCTTGCTCTGGGTCTAATAAGGCCAATATCAAAGTTTCAACCTGCCAGGGCTCTGATTGGGAGACTGGGGTAGAATCAGCTTAAAGCGAATTCAGCTTGTTGACAGAGTCTAGGTCCTTGCATGTGCAGGACTGAGGTCCCTGTTCCCTTGCTGGCCATCAGCTGGGGCTACCCTGAGCCTTGGCATCCTCTCTTCCTTGTACCCAGCTCCCTTCATCTCCCTGCCAGCAATGGACATCCAGTTCATCTTGCTGGCTTGGAAACTCTCTGACTTCTTCTCCTTCCTCCTCATCTCTTCTCTTCAACCAGAGAAAGCTTTTACCTACCACAACCCCTAGAGGTGACCATTCTTCTGGTGTTTTTTCTCATTCTCTGATTTTTTAAATACTTTTCTTACATACTGTGAATCAATACATTGATTAATTAAATAAGATGTTTCATTAAATAACACTGATTAAACAAGATGTTTTATTAAAGAATATTGATTAATCAAATAATATATTGTTCTTTTTCCCCATGGACATTCCTAAAATAATAGATTGTTTAATTTTGCTTTAAATGAAACTTTTTTGAAAAATGGTCTTATAGTGTATATATTCTATTGCAACTTTTTTCTTAACTCTCCTGATTAAACTGTATTGATTCCTCTGGCTATAGTTCATTCATTTTTACTTCTGTATTTCACTGTATAAATATGCCACAAATTTACTTACCTGTTCTCTTGCTATCAGACATTTGGGCTGTTTTCAGTTATTTTTTGTAGAAACTATGCTGCATTGAACATTAGTATATACATCTCCTGGTCCTCATATCTAAAGGTTTCTCTGGGCATATACATTGTAGTGAAATTACAAACTCAACCTAAAATGATACTAAATTATTTTCCAAAGTGGTTGACCCAGATTATATTCCTGCCAGCAGTTTATAAGAATTCCTGTATCCTTACCAGCTTGCATCCTCTTCAAACTTTAAATCCTTGCTAAACTAGTTGGCACTTAATGATGTATTCTTGTAGTTTTAATGTTCATTTCACTTGTGTTTTATCTTCTAAGAAATACCTGTTTGTTCGTTTTGTCTATTTAAACATATGTTTCTCTTTTTCTTAAAGAGTTATAGGAATTCTGTATCGCATTCTTTTTCATTTATATATATATTGCTACTTCTTCTAGTTTGAAGCTTGCATTTTCTTTTGTTAATATTTTTTGATAAACAGAAATTGTTCATTTTAATGCAACCAAATTAATCATCTTTTCCTCTGAGACTGTCATTCTTTGTTTTGTTTTCTTTTGGTGACTTGTTTATGAAATCCTTCTCTATCCTGAGGTCAAAATATTGTCTATGCTCTCTACTAAGAGCATTAAAATTTTGCCTTTTACTTTTCTACTCAAGTACACAGAAGAAACAAACCAAAAAAAAAAAAAAAACCCAGCATTATAAAAAATAAAGTTTTGTCTTTGCTATGTAAGTGCTTATTTCATCTGGAATTAATTTTAGTGTATGAGGTGATGTTGTGATCCAACTTCATTTTTTTCCAGATGGGTACACTATCTTCCCATCACCATGTATTGAATCGTCTCTGCCCCTATTTATGTGCAAAGCCAATTGTGTCCTATAGAGTATCTTATCCTCTGTATCCTAGCCAGCACAGTACAGAATTGAAGTGTGTAGAAGTGTATAGAAGACATAGGAATTAGAGAAGTAGAGAGAAAAATCTGACTTTTGGGGCCTTGGCTCATTCCCATAATCCCAGCACTTCGGGAGGCCTAGGCGGGAGGATTGTTGCTTGAGCTCAGGAGTTCTAGACTAGCCTGGGAAACATGGCAAAACCCCATCTGTACAAAAGACATAAAAATTAGCCAGATGTGGTGGTGCACACCTGTGGTTCCAGCTACTCAGAAGGCCGAGACAGGAGGATTGCTTAAGCCTGGGAGGTCAAGGCTGAAGTGAGCCGAGATCCTGCCACTGAACTCCAGCCTGAGTGACACAGCAAGACCCTGACTCAAAAAAAAAAAAAAAAAA
>NW_022436968.1:23143937-23160956 GCF_009761245.1 Sapajus apella | reverse complement strand
GAGGTCAAGAGATTGAGACCATCCTGACCAACATGGTGAAACCCCGTCTCTACTAAAAATACAAAAATTAGCTGGGCGTGGTGGCATGCACCTGTAGTCCCAGCTACTCAGGAGGCTGAGGCAGGAGAATTGCCTGAACCTGGGAGGCGGAGGTTGCAGTGAGCCAAGATTGTGCCACTGCACTCCAGCCTGGCGTCTGGTGACACAGAGTGAGACTCTGTCTCAAAAAAAAAAAAAAGAGAATACTTGCCAAAGAAAAAGGCTAAAAAAGAATTAATAAATAAAAAGAATGCCTCTAAGATTTTCCTATTGAGTACAGATGCATCACATTTCCTCCTATTCCTGTTTGTGAAAAGGTTTTGTTTTCCTTCTTAAATTATAAACAGATGTGGAATTTTATTAAATGCGTTTGATCTCTCTGCTGAGATGAATATAGCTTTTTTTTTTTATTTTTTGACATAGAGTCTTGCTCTGTCACCCAGGCTGGAGTGCAGTGGTGTCACCTCGACTCACTTCAATCTCCGCCTACCAGGCTCAAGCAGTTCTCCTGCCTCAGCCTCCCATGTAGCTGGGATTACACGCACTCATCACAACGCCTGGCAAATTTTTTTTTTTTTTTTTTTTTTTTTACTAGAGACGGGGTTTCACCATATTGGTCAGGCTGGTCTCAAACTCCTGACCTCAAGTGATCCACCTGCCTCAGCCTCCCAAAGTGCTGGGATTACCGTGTGAACCACCACATCTGGCCAATGTTTATTTATTTTTTAATTGATGTATAATATTTGTAATATATATTTTGTGGTACATATGATATTTTGATACAAGTATGCAATGAGTGATGAACAAATCAGGGTAATTGGGATACCCGTTATTTCAAACATTTATCTTTGTGTTAGGAACATTCCAATTCTTCTCTTCTAGGTATTTTGAAATATACAATAATTATTATTAACTATAAACACTCTACCTTAAGTTTTCTTCTTTAATATCTTAATACAGTCAATTATATAAATATATTCTATTTTTAAACAGATGAATTAAAAACATATTTGTCTCAAATTCTCTTTTGCTTTCTGAAATATCCAGATTCTTATCTCCCATTGTTGTCTGTGCTAACTGAGCTTCTCAGAAATATTATTTCACAACTTCATGGCTTTGCTTAGTGGGAGGAATTTTGGCACCTGGCTTCTTTCTTGCTCAGATCCTGAGGACAGATAGTGTTTAAGAAAACAGGATTTGCAATTAGGGAGACCTCAGTTTGGATTAGCTTCATCCATTTGGTAGTTGGTGACCGTGGGCCAAGTTGCTTCTCTGAGCTATAAATCAAGGATTATAATCCTTCACAAAATCATAGGAATCAAAGCCAAATAATGCGTGGAAAGGTTCAGCCCAGGGCTTAGCACACTGGCATGACACAAATTAGCTGTTGTTATTCTAAGTATAAATCTTGTGGCATGCTCCTTTATGACCTGAAGATGGCATTTTCCACTTCTACTATTGATCACAGCATGGTTAAGATCATGCATGTTATGTCATTGTAATTTCATTCCCCAATCCATTCATTTATTCAGCAGTGAGGTGAATACCTTTTATATGCCAGATACCTTGCTAGGCTGTGGATGATACTTACTCCACAAGACAAACATGGGCTTAAAGAGACATGCTCTCTGCCCTTGCGAAGCTTGCAGGGGAAGACAGGCAATTGAGTATTTGGTAGATAGAAGGTGTTCTCAGAGACCTCTCATATAGTATAGGGGATAAAGAAAACCTGGTGTTGAAAGGGCAGAGAGTCTTCTAGTTGGATGGAATAGCATGTGGGGAACAGTTTGTGGCATTTGAGGAGTAGGGAGGAGACCAGGCTGCCCAGAGCAGAGTATGGAAGACGAATTGGAGGCTGGACAGGCATGATTATAGGAGACTAGCTTGCAGGTGTTATGGAGTTAAGATGAGAAACAATGGTGGCCCAGAGGAGTAGCAGTAGCAGTGAAGCAAAGTAGATAGATTCTAAAGATATTTAGGAGGTAGAATTCATGTGATTTGGAAAGTAGATGAGATAAAGAATGAGAGAGAGTCACTCACAGGCTTTATTGAATAGGTAGGTGGCCACAAGTTTGAATAAGTGAGTGGATGAGAAGGGAAACTTTGGAGGGGAGGAGAGGGCTTGAGGAGTGTCAGATGCTACTGAGGAGATAAGCTTATTTTGCTTATCAGTCTGAAAACTGATCACTGGGCTTGGTGACCTGGAAGTCACTAATGACCCCAGAGAGCAATTTCCTGGCTTCCTTCCTAGGAGTGAGACTGCAATGGATTGAAGAGGGAGCAGAAGGTGAGGAAACAGTGATAACTCAGTCAAGAAATTTGGGTGAGAGGGGAGGAGACAGAAAATGTGGCAATTGGACAGGGACAGGAGTCTAGGGAGGTATTTGGGTTCTCTTTTTTTTTTTCTACTTCTGATTTTTTATTGTGAGAAGTTTGGGCACGTGGAAATGCCGACAGGATGGCACCAGTAAAGAAAGAGACGCTGTGAATACTAGAGACACAGTGATCTATAGCTAGGACCTCAGGAAGCAGGTCACAGAGCACAGATGGAAAATTGGAGGACATCATCTCTAATGTCATTGAAGAAAGGAATTGTTGGCTTGGGGTGATTTCCTGCTTTGTTTTGTTTGTTGTCAGGAAATTGAGGCTCTTCTTTGAAGTTGCCTCTTTTTTCCCATGAGGCGGCGTTAGTAAGATCTTTTTGTGAGTAAGGAGGCACGTCAGAGAGTCAGACATTTGAGGATGGGGGAGAACGGAGAGCTCATTGATAAATAATATAATAGAGGTTTGCTGAGCACGATTGTTGAACTGTTTATAATTATGAACGTGGAGTGATGCTAGTCTCCCTGGTGGTGGTTTACTCCATTATTACCTAGTAGATCACAGGTAGTCATGAAGATGGCTGAGCCGGGGTTGGGGTATTGCTGGGCAGATACGAAGAAAAGACAGCATAGCAAGGGTATGTAGAATATTGGCAGGAGACTTTTTTTTTTTTTAGATCATATTGCTAATCTTCTTAGTATATGTGCTCCCAAAGTGAGCACTGGCAAGAGACTTAATGACCAGTTCAAGTGTCTGTTATCTCCTTTATTTTTGTTGTTGTTGCTGTTGCTATTTGTTTGTTTGTTTTTGAGATAGAGTCTTGCTCTGTCACCCAGGCTGGAGTGCAGTGGCACAATCTCGACTCCTGCTACCTCCACCTCTCGGGTTCAAGCAATTCTCCTGCTTCAGCCTCCTGAGTAGCTGGGATTACAGGCATCTGTCACCATGCCTGGCTAATTTTTTGTATTTTTAGTAGAGATGGGATTTCACCATGTTGGCCAGGCTGGTCTCAAACTCCTGACCTTGTGATTTGCCCACCTTGGCCATCCAAAGTGCTGGAATTACAAGCGTGAGCCACTACGCCTGGTCCTGTTATCTCCTTTATAAAAAAATTGTGGACATATTTTAGTTGGTGCTGGTTAGATTTTTTTTTTTTAACCCCTGAAAGAAAAGTGTCATTACATTGGAAGAATGCAATTTGGCAATGACCTAAGACAGCGTTTGGTCCCTAGAACAGTGGCATTAGCATCACTAAGGAAGTTAGAAAGACAGATTCTCAGGTTCCACCCCAGATCTACTGAACCAAAGACTCTGGGGCTGGGACCCAACAATCTGTGCTTTAACAAGCACGTAAGGTGATTCAGATGAATGCTAATATTTGAGAATAATTAATCTAAGGGAAAAGCCTATGAATGGTCAAAAGGTTGGACATTAACAGTAATATTAATAAAAATAAATGTGAGTTCTTTAACATCGGGAGCTTGTCTGTCTTGTGTAGCATTAACAGCACTGAGAACATTTGGGTCATAGAGGGGCAAAATGTATATGGAATGAAGGACTGAATGAGTTTATAAAATAGCAGAAAGGTGAAGGAGAGCTGGGAGGAGCTTCCATATAATAATCTTGAATTCCAGTCCGGGCGCGGTGGCTCAAGCCTGTAATCCCAGCACTTTGGGAGGCCGAGGCGGGTGGATCACGAGGTCAAGAGATCAAGACCATCCTGGTCAACATGGTGAAACCCCGTCTCTACTAAAACTACAAAAAATTAGCTGGGCATGGTGGCGCGTGCCTGTAGTCCCAGCTACTCAGGAGGCTGAGGCAGGAGAATTGCCTGAACCCAGGAGGCGGAGGTTGCGGTGAGCCGAGATCGCGCCATTGCACTCCAGCCTGGGTAACAAGAGCGAAACTCCGTCTCAAAAATAAATAAATAAATAAATAAATAAATAAATAAATAAATAAAATAATCTTGAATTCCATATAATAATTTACTTGAAAGCTCATTAAATCTACCTCTACGCTGAAAAAAAAAGCAAACCATACCAAGTACAAAAACTAGGAGGTAGATATTTCCTGGTCTCATTAATGTCTTTTGCAATAAGAGCTTTTGTTATGTCTAAAAGCTTACACACACTTAAAAAAAAACCAAAACCATTCAGGCCAGACATGGTAACTCATGCCTGTAATCCCAACACTTTGGGAGGCCAAGGTGGGAGGATTGATTGAGGCCAGGAGTTGAAGACCAGCCTGGGCAGCATAGCAAGGCCCTATCTCTGTAAAAATAAAAAATAAAAAAATAAAAAAAACTCATCTGTTTCATAAAGTGAGAAACTGCTATAGTAGTGTACATTTATGTCTTTAAGGATAGTAATAATTAACTGAGAAAAGCCGAGACATTTAAGATGAAAACTTTATTTTATTTATTCTTTTTTTTGAGACAGCATCTCACCCTGTCACCCAAGCTGGAGTGCTGTGGTGCAATCTTGGCTCACTACAGTCTCTGCCTCCTCGGTTCAAGCAATTTTTATTCTTCAGCATCCTCAGTAGCTGGGATTACAGGCCCGTGCCACCACAGCTGGCTAATTTTTGTATTTTTAGTAGAGGCAGGGTTTCACCCTGATGTCCAGGCTGGTCTCGAACTCCTGGCCTCAAGTGATCCACCCACCTCAGCCTCCCAAAGTGCTGGAATTACAGGCATGAGCCACCGTGCCCAGCCAACACAGAAACTTTAAAAGTAAGCTTTCACTGTCTATTTTTAATTATAAAAGTAATACACATTAATTTTAAACTTTATAAGATGTAGAAAAAGAAAAAGAAAAAAAAAACCTGGCTATTCTGGGCACACTGCCTATGCTAGTCCTGCTCCACAAGGACTAGAAACTCTGCTGCTGCTATTAATTAAATATAAAAATGAAAAACGCCACTGATACTGCCATAATCTAGAGATATCATTACCTTTTGGTTTATTTCCTTTAGGCTTTTATTATACCTATGCGAATGAATATACAGATATTTAATTTTTAAACATAATTAGGTCACACTATATTTTTGCTTTCATCTCTAAGTAATAACTTTTTATGAGAGTTTATTTTTCCTTAGCTCTTAAGAACTTCCACTTCGCTGAAGAACAGACTCCTGTAGGTGATGATTCTTAAACACCAGGGCACTTTGTTGGCATCTAATGGCACTTAGTAAGTGTTTGTAGACTACATGTAATGGAAGATTCCACTACCTTCTCTTTTGAGGATTTTCCAGACTGTTTATCCATATCTCTAGAATAATTTGAGTGAATCAAAAGTAGTCATTTTCAAACTTCAACGTGTGTAAGAATCTCCTGGGCAGTGTGTTAAAATGCAGATTCCTAGACCCTAATCCAGAAATTGGATTTAGCAGGTCTGGATAGGGCCCAGGCATCCTTTTTTTTTTTTTCCGCTGCTCTGTCACCGAGGCTGAAGTGCACAATGTCAGCTCACGGCAACTTCTGCCTTCTGGTTTCAAGCAATTCTCCTGCCTTAGCCTCCAGAGTAGCTGGGACTACAGGCATGCGCCACCACGCCAGGCTAGTTTTTGTATTTTTAGTAGAGACAGGGTTTCAACATGTTGGCCAGGCTAGTATTGAAATCCTGACCTTAAGTGATCCTCCTGCTTCAGCCTCCCAAAGTGCTGGGATTATGGTAGACATCCCTTTAAATGTGTGCCTTCTGTGAACCGCACTTCCACTACTGACTTAGAGGGGCGAAAGGTCTTATAATTTTCAATCCACTAGGTTATAAATTACCACCTTCACTTGTAAGGTGGTAAGATTAAGATAGTTAAAAGGAAATAATGATTATTTATAAATTATAACTAGGCATCCTTGCAGCATTCAGAACACTTTTAATCAAAGTCAAGCATTCTGTAATGTTTTTCTTTTCCTTTTAAATGTAATTTTCTTTTGTTGCAAAAAATTTTTAATGGTGAAAGTAAGATTTAGGGGAGTTAAATTGCTCAGGGATTGTGGAAGCAAATTTCTGACCTCCTACCTGCTTAGATCATTGAGCCCTACAGGACTGTAAGAGACGCACATGACAAATTATGGAGGAAATGAGAGAAAACAGTAAGAATTTTAGGAATAAAAATAGGAGAGCAGGAATGAGAAATATACGTTTCTATGGGTAAGCCACAGAAAAGAGATGGTATGATGATATATGTGTGCTAAATCCCTGAGCCCCATTTTCTTTTCCTTTCTTTTCTCTTTTCTTCCTTCCTTCCCTCCCTCCTTCCCTCCTTCCCTCTTTCCCTCCTTCCCTCCCACCTTCCTTCCTTCCCTCCTTCCTTTCTTCCTTCCAAAAAATTTCTTTTTTATTTTTGAGACAGGATCTTTGTCACCCAGGCTGGAGTGCAATGGCACAATCTCGGCCCACTGCCACCTCCATCTTCAGGGCTTGAGCAATCCTCCTGCCTCAGCCTCCAGAGTAGCTGGGGCCACAGGTGTGCACTAACACACACTGCTAATTTTTTGTAGAGATGGGGTTTCACCATGTTGCCCAGGCTAGTCTCAAACTCCTGGACTCAAGTGACCTGCCCACCTTAGCCTCCCATAGTGCTGGGATTACAGGCGTGAGGCACCGCACCCAGCCCCCATCTTCATATAGAAAGCACAACATGGACATCAGGAAGCTTGCCCTTTGATACTAATAGAATCACTGAAGTTCACTGAAACAGATTTAGGAATATTCTGAACCACCAAGAGGGAACCCTCTGAACCATTTCTAATATACTCAGGCATTTTGGATATTAACTAAATAATAAACTACGCAAACCAATCTATTAAATGTATTTGTTATTACTTTTTAAAATGTAAATTACAGAATTTATTGTATTAGATTATACCTCAAAAAACAAAAGTTAATCCTGGCTATTCTTGGCCGTTTCATCTATGTAAATTTTAGAATCAATGCATCAAATTCCACCAAACAATCTATTAGGATTTTATTTAATCTATAGATGAATTTGAGAACTGACATCTGTATAATACAAGTCCTCCAACTCATTATCATGAACCTGATTTTTTTTTAGCCTTCTCCAAAATATTGTAAAACTTTATATTTTCTTTGTAGAGTTGTTTTCTCCAGCGTATTGCTAGCTCCTTGCTATTAAAAATGGGGGTATCATTAAAAATCTACTTCACTTGTTGCCTCTTTACAAAAAGTACAACTGATCTCAAGTATAAATTTATACCTAGCAAACTTGATAAACTTATGTTAGTAATCTCAAGATTTTTGGATTGTGTTTTATAATCTTATGTGATTAATAAAAGTTGTGTTTCTTTTTCTGTCATCATATTTCTTTTTCTTGCCTAACTCAGTAGCTGAGACTTTCGGAAAAATGCTGAATAGGAGTGGTGATAAGAGATATAAGATGAATCCTTCTAGATCTAAAGAGATCTACTCTGAAATGCCTGTAGACCGTAAGCAAAGTGTGTGTGAGCGAGAAATATACTTTTACATGTTAACCTCTTGAAAATGGAGTCTGTTAGTTCCTATAGCATGTTCTGTCCTGACTAATATAATCGGGTTAAAATAATTATCTTCTATTCCTAGTTAGTTAAAACATCTCATACACCACTGGTGAATCCTACCAATGTTTTTTGCCGTCTGTTTTGATGATTTTTACGATTTTTCCTCTTTAGTCTGTTGAATTGACAAATCCTATTCATTGTTTTGTTAATAGTTTCAATTTATTACTATTTTGTATTACATGAGAGCTGATTCTTAGTGTGAATTAGGGCACTGGACCCCTCCTCCTACCTCCCTTCTTCTGGTATCTCCGCATTAGCCCTTGTATCTTAATCAGGAAAGATGAACAATGTTGTTAGTGCTTTCTCCCCATTCTCTCTTTTCATGGTTGCTTTGTTAGGATGGTAGATCCTAAATAGGTGTCTGGGGGAAAAAATAAGTTTCTTTAAACTCAGTAATTCAGTAGCCACTAAGTCGTCTTTATCTTGTTGAAGAGAGGAGAATACTTGATGGGCAAAGCTGTATGGGCGACAAGACCATGAAAGCGTAACAGACTTCAGTTTATATACGAATCCTGCTGTCTTCTCTGCAAGGATGTATCCCACTAGTGATTTAATTATCAAGGAAATGAAGATAACTTTTCTGTAGAGTTCATTTCTTTCTCATAAAACAAAAGTCAACTTCTTTACACATAGCGTTTTAGGTTGAACTGACTAAATTATGTGTTCTAATGTACTTGGTTTTAGTGATTTTAAAAAATCTTTTCCTTCCCTTCCTACTTAGCAACCTTAGGAAACTGGTAAAAACAAACAGGTAAGTACCAGAATGTTCACTATAGTCAGATTAAGGATAGCAAAAACCAAACAGAGAGCTGTATAAATAAATTGTTATAGCCTTAGGATATTAGCCATTAAAAAGAATAAATTAGATAAATGTATAGATATGAAAAGATCTCCAAGACATTCTGTTAAAGGAAAAAGCAAAATGCAGAATTATATGTATGGGGATAGCAAATTTTCTGGAAGGATCCATGAGAAAGTGATAAGGATAGTGGAAGTGGAGTGAGGAAACTTCATTTTCTGCCCCTTGGTTCTATATGAAAGGTTTTCTCATTACACATATTGCTTTTTAAATAATAATTTAAAATTAGTTTAAAACTTAAATCGCTTTCTGGTGTTTAGCTTGTTTCAGGTTTTGTGGTCTTTCTGCTTCCGTGGGCCCCGCTTTCTCTCCGAGCATTTCTCATGCCCATACATGTTTATTCTGGACTTCTCATCTTTGGAACAGTGATTGCCACAGTACTTATGGGAGTGACAGAGAAACTGATTTTTGGCCTGTAAGTTGCATAGTCTTCTTAATTGTAATACTTAAGCCATAAAATGTTAAATGCTCACTCACTGGGAAAATGTCATATAAATGTAACAAAGTTTTTTAAATATTAAATTTTTTAAAAAATATACTTAAAACAATTTGTTATAGCATACAGGTAATATGATATTACTAAAAAATTAGAAGGACCAAAAAGTCTGACAAATTATACTACTCTTACAAAACAACTATTGAAGTTATACATTCCCTTTCAATATTTTTGATAGACATGTTTTTACATTAATTGTAATCATAGTGTACATACATTTTTGTTTCATTCTGTTTTAAAAATTTTAAGTGATGCCGGGCGCGGTGGCTCAAGCCTGTAATCCCAGCACTTTGGGAGGCCGAGGCGGGTGGATCACAAGGTCAAGAGATCGAGACCATCCTGGTCAACACGGTGAAACCCCGTCTCTACTAAAAATACAAAAAATTAGCCGGGCATGGTGGTGCGTGCCTGTAATCCCAGCTACTCAGGAGGCTGAGGCAGGAGAATTGCCTG
The DNA here is from genome assembly GCF_009761245.1 of Sapajus apella. Taxonomy (NCBI): domain Eukaryota; kingdom Metazoa; phylum Chordata; class Mammalia; order Primates; family Cebidae; genus Sapajus; species Sapajus apella. The sequence goes on along the minus strand of NW_022436968.1, from coordinate 23,151,230 downwards.
AACCCAGGAGGCGGAGGTTGCGGTGAGCCGAGATCGCGCCATTGCACTCCAGCCTGGGTAACATGAGTGAAACTCCGTCTCAAAAAAAAAAAAAAAAAAAAAAAAAGAAAATGAAAGCACACTCCACAGGGCGAGAGTGCCTAAGAAGCCGCTCAGGGGCCTGGAGACAGAATCTTCTTGGGTCTAAATGCCCCCTAAAGGTTTCCTGTTGGCCACTTGGTGTTCACTGCATGTAAATGAAGCAGTGGCCTGCAGAAAGCAACCAATCAGAGGCTGATGTGAAGTTACAAAGTTACATTCTTATGCAAACGTCTGATGGGTTGTAGAAATCAGAGATACTTTCAATTTTCCATCTGCCATGCAGAAAAGCAGGGCTTGCAAAGGGAGTAGCCTCCAGTCCTTTTGCTACTTAGGTGTGGAAAGTTGGGGTTTTCCTTCTGGTTTAATTCTAGGAAGTCAGTGTGAGGTTCCCTGCCTCCAGACCCTACCTGCCTCAAAACAAGTGTGACAGATGCTGTGTTATTTTCATATTTATTATTTTTTAAGCAATTTCATGATGTATTCCTGAGTGAATTATAGCATAACTTAAATTTCTCCTTAATATCAAGTTTTGAGAGTTTACATTGAAATTGTATTAGTGTGCATAAGACTGTTTTGCATGTTGCTGTATCATCCTATTTGTGATTGGATACATCTCTTATTTCATAGAAGAGCTCCTGCTTCGTACAGTACATTCCCACCAGAAGGTGTTTTTGCAAACTCCCTTGGCCTTCTGATCCTGGTGTTTGGAGCCCTCATTTTTTGGATAGTCACCAGACCGCAATGGAAACGTCCTAAGGAGCCAAATTCTACACTTCTTCAGCCAAATGGAGGCACTGCAGAGGGAGCGAGAGGTTCCATGGCAGCCAACTCTGGCTACAATATGGACAAATCAGATTCAGAGTTAAACAATGAAGTAGCAGCAAGAAAAAGAAACTTTGTCCTGGATGAGGCTGGGCAGAGGTCTACCATGTAAAATGTTGTAGAGATAGAGACATATAACTTCGCATTTCAAAACTGGCTCTACAGTTTAGCTTCTCCTATTAGCCATATGATAATTGGGCTATGTAGTATCAATATTTACTTTAATCACATAGGAGGGTTTCTTGAAAGAATTTGTGCTGATTAAGGCCTATGAACTGACCTGAATTGGAAAGGATGTGATGAATATAAATAATAGCAGATATAAATTGTGGTTTTATTACCTTTATCTTGTTAAGGACCATGGCATTAGCACAGTGCCATGTGCAGAATAGATGCTCATTATGTACCTACCAGTGGTTAATAGGATAAACTGGCAGCGTCCCTGGCCTATTGTCACGCAGTCATTTTCTGTTAATTCTGGGAGCCAATGATTTCACAACTGATGGAAGCAGTCCTAAAGGTTTAAAATTAGATCATAGTATCTAGGACAGGGTTTATACCATGATACTACACAGATACCATGACAAGGGTATAGAAAAAAATTTAGAAAAGCACCTGGTTCCCTTTTCCCCATGTCTGTCTTCTGCTGTCTCCCCTGCTGGTTTGGGCTCAAATTGTCTCTGGACACCAGGGTTTGTGTTAGGTTATTGATAGGTTAGAGCAGGTGGTTGAAGAGGTACACAAAATTCCAGGGTTTTTGCAGGGAGAGAGTAGATAGTGACTGAGCCCCCAGAACTGAGGCAGCCATTCTTTTTTATATAGGCTAAGAAAGAGGTTATCACTGAAAAGTTAATTATGGCTTTGGCACTAGAATAGCTCTGTTGCAAAGTATTTGAACACCCTTCATCTCAGCCCTTTATTTTATCTTTCATGTGGGCTAATGTGAGGGTAATCTTACAGATATTATAGGAATTTTTTTCTTTCTGTCTTTATGAAAACAATGTGTATAAAATATATCTAGAAAACCTTAGAGACTTGTTTTAACAGGCTTTTGATTCTAATGATAATTGTACCTTTGTCTTTCAAAAGCTGATATTTCCTACCTAAAGCATCTCCCCCAAAAATATCTCATTAAAAAGCCCACAAATAATAGGGGAGAAGAAAGCCTTAGGTACCAATTCCAAAATAGTGATTGAAATTTCCCAAAATAATTATAGCTTCTATCATCTCCAGAGATAATCTGGCTTGGCTTACCCCATAATCTAATTTCAGAAAAGAAAGCTTTATGTTAACATTCATCTGAATCAACAGTAAAGCCTTTTCTCTCAAACTGTTTATTGAGAAACTCAAATGAATATACTTTTTGAATTAATGTCATCAAAAGTGTATGGCTTCCTGTGCCGCTTGTGTCAAACTGAACCTGCCCTCTAAAGCACTTCTTTTCTTTATTTGTATGGTTTCATGTAAGCTGTGCTGTTTAGAAACAACATCTCAGACCTTACAGTGAAATGACAAAGAAGGCAATTGCACTTTTTAAGGGCTACTGACAAACGGTTTCTGTTTTCTAAAGGACAGAACATAGAATGTGTGTCATTTTTAATTAGATTATTTCCCCTGCTGAGTTGGAAATTCCAGTGCAGCATTGATTGACCACAATTGCCAGCCTAAAAGCACAAAGACAGAAGTAAAGCTTTATGCTAATTTTATTTCAATACAATAGAAAATTTATCTTCGTATGTCCTTTTTTAGATAACTCCAGCAGAAAACTGTAACGGCTATGTCTTTAGGGAAATGTAGAAGGAAGAAAATCACTATTCTTTAATCCCTATGAGATTCTTGAAAACCTTAAGTGGAAAAGACTTCTATCTTTAAATGTGTCTTTATATCTTAGCGCATTTATGAAAAAATGTTAAATATCCTGAATATTTTATAATTTTGTAGGAAAAAATATGCATCTATTTTTTCTTGACTTCTTTTTAAATAGCAATAAAAATTATTTTGGAAGCTCTTTGTGTGTTATCAATTTGTCCAGGCTGGAAGAGGCATTGTTTTAGAAGTTTCTTGGCCATGCTATTTGGTTTTTCAGCAGAGATAGTGTTTTTTTCAGTCTCTTGATTATGTTAACTGAAAAACTAGACTCTGTAATATATATAATATAATATTAATGTTAATATTTATAATATATAATATTTTATATCTATAAATTTTTTTGCAGTAAAGAGTTGAATACAAGGCAGCCAAGCAGAAGGACTGGAGTTATCACTCAAATCATTCTTCCTGAAGGCTCAGAGGTTAGCATTTTTCAAGGATGGTTGGTGAGCAGAGCACAAGGGAACAGATGCTGCTGGTTGGCTGGGGATGCAATCATAGGCATATAGAAAACAATCTTCATGCACTGAGTCCCACTCTGGAGGGGGGGCCACAGGACCGGTTGAGTCATGATTCACAAGTCCAGGTGGGGTTAGCTGTTCACCACTTGACCAATCTTATGTTCTACAATACTGATGTTATCTACAGAGCAACTGGGGAAGTCACAAATCTTGTGACCTCTGGCCACCTGACCCCTGAGCAGTAAGAGGTTAGAGAAACTGGGGCAAGGCAGGGGAGCCCCAACGTGGAGCTTAGCCCATGAAGGTTCTTGGCTTTGCCCAGGAAAGAATTCAAGGGCAAGTCAGAGGTAGAAGAAAACAGCTTTGTGAAGAGGCAGCACCGTGACCTCTCCTGTAGAGTGGCACTACCCCCTAGGCAGAGAGTCGCCTGTAAACTCTTTTAAAGAGGCTTATCTGAGCCAGTACAAGTGACAATAACCTAGGGAACACAGTCTCAAGAGATCCTGAGAAAGTGTGCCCCAGCAGTTGGAATTAAAGTTTGGTTTTATATATTTTAGGGAGGCCGAAGTTATAGGGAAAGATATAAATCAATGCTTGGGAGGTACGCATTGGTTTGGCCCAAAAAGGTGTGATATTTTGAAGCAGAAGCTTAGTTTATAGGTGGATTCAGAGACCCTTTAATCTGCACTTGGTTAAGGAATAGAGCTCTGTCTAAAGATTTGGAGTTGATCAGGTACAGTGTGTCATGCCTGTAATCCTAGCACTTTGGGAGGCTAAGTGGCAAGATCGCTTGAGCCCAGGAGTTTAAGAGCAGCCTGGGCAACAAAGTGAGACCCTATCTCTTAAAAAAAGAAATTAAGGGCCGGGCGCGGTGGCTCACGCCTGTAATCCCAGCACTTTGGGAGGCCGAGGCGGGTGGATCACGAGGTCAAGAGATCGAGACCATCCTGGTCAACATAGTGAAACCCCGTCTCTACTAAAAATACAAAAAATTAGCTGGGCATGGTGGCGCATGCCTGTAGTCCCAGCTACTCAGGAGGCTGAGGCAGGAGAATTGCCTGAACCCAGGAGGCGGAGGTTGCGGTGAGCCGAGATCGTGCCATTGCACTCCAGCCTGGGCAACAAGAGCGAGACTCCGTCTCAAAAAAAAAAAAAAAAAAAAAAAAAAATTAAGAAGTTATCCAGCTGTGGTGGCATGTGTCTATAGTTCCAGCTACTCAGGAGGCCAGGATGGAAGGATCACTTAAGCCCAGGAGATCAGGCTGCAGTGAGCCATGATCATGCCACTGCACTCCAGCCTAAGTGACAGAACAAGACCCTGTCTTAATAAAAAAAAAAAGTCAATGGAAAGGAGTATTTTTAGATAAGGAGCTCCATTAACCAATACACTGAATCAGAGGGAACTGCAAGCCTGTGTGGCTTAACCCTTGTCTGACATGACCTTAAGTCGTGTATATAATTTGGTATTTTATTGGCATAAAGAGTCTATTTTGTTAGTCACATGATTTCTATTTTAATATTAATGCTGCTCGGTTGAACCTAAACTCCAAAAGGGAGGGGCTGACCTCCTTTCTGGTTGTAGCTGGGAATTTAGTTTTTTTTTTGTTTGTTTTATTTATTTATTTTTTTTGGGAGGGAGACGGAGTTTCGCTCTTGGTACCCAGGCTGGAGTGCAATGGCGCGATCTCGGCTCACCGCAACCTCCGCCTCCTGGGTTCAGGCAATTCTCCTGCCTCAGCCTCCTGAGTACCTGGGATTACAGGCACGCGTCACCATGCCCAGCTAATTTTTTGTATTTTTAGTAGAGACGGGGTTTCACCGTGTTGACCAGGATGGTCTCGATCTCTTGACCTCGTGATCCACCCGCCTCGGCCTCCCAAAGTGCTGGGATTACAGGCTTGAGCCACCATGCCCGGCTGGAATTTAGTTTTTAAGATTTTTCTGGGGTCCTTTTGGCCAAGAGGGAGTCTAGTCAGTGGGGTGGGGGAGGAGGGGAATAAGACTTTATTTTTAGTTTACAATAGAAAATGCTGTCTGATTTTTCTATAAAATGTATATTGGCACCATGCCTTTCACATTGCTGGAAGTATCAGAGGACTGTTTGAAAATCCTCTTGATGTTCCCCTCCCTGTAGGATCTGAACTGGAGCCACACTCTGTAGCGCAGAAGGGTGCTGGAGATGTAGGCAGCCCACACAGGTGCAGTTTCAGTTGGAAAATCATGAAAGAAGAGTCTATTAAAAGTGCCAGTTACTACAGAACTTTGTGTTTATAGTACATAAATTATAATGGTACATAATTTATAATGGGTAAACTGGCTTGTTTTTTTCCAAATAAGAAAGAAGCTTCATTAGCATTCGAGTAGTGCCAAAACTCATCCACTCTTAATAGGACCACTCATTTAGCTCTTTTTCACCTACATTCCGTTTCCATGGTATTTTATGTCACGTTGCTGTAGTAACACCATAATGCTACATGTCCTATTATGCAATAGAACTCTAATATTATGTATGCATTGAATTTTTATAAGTTACATCATATTTTGTCACTAAATTATATTGATTTCAGAAGAATTGTATTTCATTTCAGATTTATCTTAATTGACAAGTACTTTTGACACTTATAGCTCTATGGCTCAAGCAGATTACCATACAATTTTACATATATAAGTTCATTTAATTTAATTTACAGTTGTACTATATAACTACTACCTTAATAATTTGTTATTTTTGCTTATTCACATTTCTAGTTATCTATCCATCTCTTTATTCAAATATTTCCTCTTGAAATTTTTTTTTAAGATTCTCTTCTTTACCAATCATCTTAATTTTTGATACATTTCAAAGTATTGCAACATCAGCAAATTGGTGTGGCTGGCCATTCTTGGTTTGGTTATTATCATAGAAGGAAAACATTCAATATTTTATTACTAAATATGTCATTATGACCTTCATCAGGTTGGGGACTTTTAATTTGGTGAGTTTTAAAATTTTAATCATGAGTGGGTGTTAAATTGTATAAAATTATTTTTCTGTGTCTACTGAAATGACACTTATTTTTCTCCTTAATTCTGTTAATATGGTGAAATACATTGATTTATGGGTGTTAAACCAACTTTGCACTCCCAGAATAAACTCCCCTTCAGCATGATGCATTATTCTTTTTATATATCGCTGGATTTTATTTGCTAATTATTTTCAAAGGATTTTTGGTATCTATGCCCATGAGAACTACTAGTTTGCAATTTTCCTTTTTTCTAATGTATTTGTCAGGTTTTACTGTCAGTATAAAGCTGGTCTTACAAAAAGTAGTAGAAGGCAAGGTGCAGTGTGGCTCACACCTGTAATCACAGCTCTTTGGGAAGCCAAAGCAGGAGGACTGCTTGAGCCCAGGATTTCAAGGCCAGCCTGGGCAACATGGTGAAACCCCATCTCTGCATTAAAAAAAGTTAGCTGAGCATGGTGGTGTGCACCTGTGGTCCAAGCTACTCAAGGGGGCTTTCATTTGGATATGTTTTTATTTTTCTAATTTCCCTTATTTGGAAGTGTGTTAATTTCCAAATATTGAGGTTTTTCTAAATATCTTACTGATTTTCAACTTAATCCCATTATAGACAGAGAGCATATTCTATATGATTTCAATCTTTATAAGTTTATTGAGACTAATTTTATAGCCCAGAACGTGATCATGCTGAACATGTCATGTGCATTTAAAAAGAATATGAATTCTGCATTTGTGGGCAGTGTTCTATAAACATCAGGTCAAGGAAGTTGACAGTGTTATTGAGATTTTCTGTCTTTATTGATTTTTTTTGTTTCATTGATAGCAATTGCTGAGAAAGAAATATTTAAAAACCCTAATTATAGCCGGGCGCGGTGGCTCAAGCCTGTAATCCCAGCACTTTGGGAGGCCGAGGCGGGTGGATCACGAGGTCAAGAGATCGAGACCATCCTGGTCAACATGGTGAAACCCCGTCTCTACTAAAAATACAAAAAATTAGCTGGGCATGGTGGTGTGTGCCTGTAATCCCAGCTACTCAGGAGGCTGAGGCAGGAGAATTG
>NW_022436968.1:23141962-23143837 GCF_009761245.1 Sapajus apella | reverse complement strand
TGTAGAGTAAACCTAATTATATAGTTGCTTCATTTTTTTTCATGAAAAAAATATCTTTCCTAAAAAAAGGTATCTTTCTTTATCTCTGGTAATATTATTTGTCTTGAATTCTATACTAACCAATATTAATGTAGCTACTCCAGCCTTCTTATGCTTAATGCTTGCATGTTATCTTTTTCTATTTATTCATTTATTTTTTATTTTTTTGGAGAGAGAGTCTTGCTCTGTCACCAAGGCTGGAGTGCAGTGGCACTGTCTCAGCTCACTGCAACCTCCACCTCCCATTCAGGCAATTCTCCTGCTTCAGCCTCCTGAGTTGCTGGGACTACAGGCGCATGCCGCCATGCCCAGCTAATTTTTTGTATTTTTAGTAGAGACGTGTATTTTCAGTTTCACCATGTTGCCCTGGCTGGTTTTGAGCTCCTCAGCTCAGGCAATCTGCCTGCCTCAGCCTCTCAAAATGCTAGGATTATAGGCATAAGCCACTGTGCTCTGCCTCTATTTATTCATTTCTATCTGTGTACATCTTTACATATCTCACAGACAACATGTGGGTCTTCCTTTTTTTTAAAAAAAAAAAAAACCTATTTATACAATCTCTGCCTTTTAATTAGAGTGTTTGATTCATTTACATTTAACATAATTATTAATGTTGTGTAATTCTATTAATTTTCTCTTTGTCCCATTTGTTTTAGGTTCCTCTGTTTCTCTTTTCTCTTTTTCTGCCCTTTTTTGGTCATGGTGGGGTAATTGAATACATTTTGGAATTCCACTTCAATCAATCTGTTTTTTAGGTATACCTTTTTTCATTTAGTTTTCAGTAGTTGCTTCTTTGATTACAGTATACCCTTAATATCTACTTAGAGTTAACAAGGTGACAACATTTTCAATAGAATAGGCTTATTTATTCACTCCATTCTTTATTCTAGTGATACTGTTTGGCTCTGTGTTTCCACCCAAATCTCATCTTGAATTGTCGTCCCCACTTGTGGAGGGAGGGACCTGGTGATGGAGGCAGTTCCCCCATGCTGTTCTTGTGATAGTGAGAGAGTTCTCACGAGATCTGATCGTTTAAAAGTAGCAGTTTCCTCTGTGTGCTCTCCCTCTCTCTCCTGTCGCCATGTAAGACATACCTTGCTTCCCTTTTGATTTCTGCCATGATTGTAAGTTTCCTGAGGCCTCCCCAGCCATGCAAAACTATGAGTCAACTAAACCTCTTTTCTTTATAAATTACCCAGTCTCAGGTAGTACTTTATAGCAGTGTAATATAGCACTGTAACTAATACATCCAATCTTGTCATATATATTACAACTATACCTCAGCATGCATCTCCCAAGAATAAATTAGTTGCATGATATCAAACAATATCCACTTGAGAAAAGCAAGGAATTTTAGCCCCCCTAACTGCTTTCCGGTGTCTTCAGGTAGTTTTGTTTTGTTTTGAGACAAGGCCTTGCTTTGTTGCCCAGGTTGGAGTACAGTGGCACAATCTTGGCTCACTGCAACCTCCACATCCTGGTTCAAGCCATTCTCCCATCTTAGCCTCTCAGGTAACTGGAATTACAGGCACATGCCACCATGCCTGGCTAATCTTTGTACTTTTAGTAAAGATGGGTTTCACCATGTTGGCCAGACTGGTCTCGAACTCCTAAGCTGAACTGATCCACCTGCCTTGGCCTCCCAAAATGCTAGGATTACTGGCATGAGCCACCAAGCCCAGCCTCTTCAGGCAGTTTCTTTTAAAAATGTTTTTCCCGGCCGGGCGCGGTGGCTCAAGCCTGTAATCCCAGCACTTTGGGAGGCCGAGGCGGGTGGATCACAAGGTCAAGAGATCAAGACCATCCTGGTCAACATGGTGAAACCCCGTCTCTACT
>NW_022436968.1:23116693-23136962 GCF_009761245.1 Sapajus apella | reverse complement strand
AAAATTATTATCTTTGAGACATGGGGGTATAATGGGCATTTCCATCTTCTTTTTATCTGTGTTTTCTATAATTATGTATTTTTTATAATTACTTTTGCACTAAGAAAACATCACAAGTACTTTACATATTATCAGAAACCCATCTACCTCACTGATATCATCCAAATGTTTGCTTAGTCTAATTTATCAAGAAATTAAAGATAACATACTTACAAGGAAAATAAATGCTTTCCAAACACCAGGGAAGAGGAACGAAAGCATTTGCCAAGAGTCTAACTCGGTGAGATACCAGAATGGCCTGAGGGACTACTTGCTTTGCAGCATTGTTAACCTCCACATCGCAGAGACATCAACATTTACAAGTCTTCCAAAGGTGATGCAATCCCTGGAAGCTGGGCAGTGTGGACTTATGAGAACTGGACAAAGCTGAAAGATCTGGATTCTTGTAGGAACTCTATCATGGTCTAGGGGTGTAACCTTGGGCTAGCCGCCTAATCTCTCCATCTACTACAAAAAAACAGGTCCTTTCATATTCACTTACCAATTAGTGACTGAGGCTCTCCTGTGTGCACTGCCTGGGGCCCGTGCTGAATGCTATGAGTCTGTTATTTTATAGACTATTGCAGCCAGTTTAATTTATACGCCATTTCCATCCTTCAGCATAGAATTACCTACAATTCTCATGGCTTAGAGGTGAAATAAGCCTTTGTAATCTAGGCATGGAGGGCTCCAAAAAAAGCGAGGCAGTTAGTAGACTTTGTATAAGTGTCAGAGAGGCAAAAATGGGACCGGACACAGTGGCTCACACATGTAATCCCAGCACTTTGGGAGGCTGAGGAGGCAGATCACTTGAGGCCAGGAGTTCGAGACCAGCCTGGCCAACATGACGAAACCCAGTCTCTATTAAAAATACAAAAAATTAGCCAGGCATGGTGGCACACACCTGAAATTTCACCTACTCGGGAAGCTGAGGCAGGAGAATCCCTTAAACCTTGGAGATGGGAGGCGGAGGTTGCTGTGAGCTGAGATTGCACCACTGCACTTCAGCCTGGGCAACAGAGTGAAACTCTATGTCAAAAAAAAAAAAAAAAGAGGCAAAATGGGGTAAGGAATAGATTGAAGAAAGAGTTAGAGATGGGTCAGAATAGAATCCACTTGGCCCAGATTAGCTTGGAGGGAAGGGAGGAGAACAAAGCCCTGAGCGAAAGCAATGAAAGAAATTACAGATCATGGTAAATTCCCAAGCACGATGGTTTAAATACCTTGTTTTCCACAATGTACAATTCATTATTCTTTTCTGGCAACAATAATCTGTACCAAACAGTGTTTCTGTGTTTGGTATTATTGCAGGAGACAGATTGAGCAAACACATTTGAAGATTGAATACTGCACACAATGCTTAAGGTCATAGGTTTTAAGAAATATGGGGAATCTGAGCCAAAATCAATAGAGGCTGGTTTTGGTTCCATGAAAAAAAATGACACAAACTAAACATGATCACAAAAAAACACCATAGTGTCTGGAAAAGTTATTTGTATGCCGCTCAGAAGATATTTGAATACATTGCTAGGCATGATGGTTTGCTCTGTTTTGTTTTTGGTATATCATAATTGGATTGTCTTTTGTCATCGCACAAAAATTTTGTGCAATTAATTGTTTTTCCTCATTGTAAAACAAAGTGTTCATTAAGAAAATTCAAAAGGCTGTTAGTAAGAAACAACTAGAAAACAAACTAGTTGGGAACATGCTCCCATGAGGATACGTACTCACATTTGAACACATACAGACACAGATACAGATAAGTGCCAGCCAACAAAAAGAAATGAGGTATTCAATTAGCAAAACTGAACATTAACCAGAAATTTAACTATCAAACCAAAAAATACCTTTGAGCAAAAGTTGGTGAGCACATTCTCTCTTTGTGAGAGACCAATTCTGGGAAACTAACATGATGGATGGGTCTCACAATCCTAACACTGAATGAAAAAAATCCAAGTTAGAGAAAACAAGGACGCCATCTCAACAGCATTTTAGAAATATGAAACCCATACGTTGTACTGTTTAGGAATACATGTGTATGGACAAAAGCAATGGGAATGATGAACACCAAATTTAGAGAAGTGGAAACTGTAAAGAGTCCAAAGAAATGCATATATTTTAAAATTTTTATTGTGCATTCCCAGTCCCAACCCAGTTACATCTTTTCACGGACCTCCCTTCCTGTTAAATCAGGTAAAGTGCCTTGGAAAAGGAGCAGGGATGAAGCGACATCCTATTTCTTGAAGCTTGGGGATCAACAGAGGGTTAACTCTAGAACCCAGATTGCCTACATTGTACTGCCCATACGTTGTACTGTTTAGGAATACATGAGTACTGACAAAAGCATAGTGAAACAAAAATGATGAACACCAAATTTAGAGAAGTGGAAACTGTAAAGGGAAGGAAGGGAATACACTGTGGGGAGTGGGGGGCACAAAGCAAAGGCTTCACCAGTGTGGACAGTAATGCATTTCCCAAGCTGAGTGGTAGAGTGAAGGAGGATGGGTATCATAGGTTTACACCTTTGTGTATGTCTTAACTATTTCATTATAATAAAATTTAAAAGGGAAGAAATGAAAAAGGACAAAAAGGAAGGTTGACAGCACCTTGAAGGTGGGGGAGCTTCTTTCTTGGATAAACATATGACCTTTCAAGGTCAGAATAGGATGATTTGGTGCATATCTATCTCCTGATACTGAATAAGCAGGTGAAACTCACTTTGTTAATATTTACTGTTCTGCTGCTGCTTATAAATAATCCCAACAGTAACCTTTTCATTGGAAAAACACCTGTGCAGTGCCAACTCTGATTACTCCCTATGGATACTGCTTAGCTAAAAATTAATATATCATACTTTCTAGAATGACAGAATGTGGGCTGGAATAAGAGAAAACAGTAATTTATAAGATGGAGTAATTACTGGAGGATCCAGGTACTATTTACTTTTTTCTTTATTCTCAAGTCAACAAAATTATCGAGTCCACATTCGCAGAGTCTTTTATTGGCCTTAATCTTAGGTTGTCTATCAAAAACAATATTGCTGTGGATTAATAAACATCACGAACCCACAATAAACTGCACGGGCCCCTCGTCATCCTAGGTAATAGGCGAGCTAATCTGAAGACCATAAAAGTGGGCTGTCCGGTCCTTGCTACCTCGGCGTGGCTGAGGCCGCCTGCTGGCTGCACTACCTGTAATATCCACGAGGTGGCAGCAACGCCACGGCCACCAGCCCTGGGCCTCCAGGGGCGACTGAGGCTGCGCAGTTGACATCCTCATCCCCAACTGGGCGGTCCTGGTTTCAAAAGCAGATCTGGTTCTTTTATTTGAGAGCTAGGATTTAGACAAACATTGTGATTATTTTTAATGAAAAATTATTCATGCCAATCATACAACCATAATTCGATCTCTGGGATAAGCAGCTTTCTCTTTCCTTTCTAAAAAAATTTTTGAATATTAGACCGTGAAATCCTTCATTACTTTAAAAACATGCCCAGGCCAAACGATGGAGACTCTAAAAAGATCAGTGGTTGCCAGGGGTTGGGGAGGAGGGAGATGAATAGGTGGAGCATGAAGGATTTTTAAGGCAGTGAAAATACCCTGTATTATAGCATAATGAGTTCTATGTTGTTATACATTTGTCCAAACACATAGAATGTACACCACAAAGAATGAACACCTATAATCCCAGCACTTGGGACTAAGGTAAACTGTGGACTTTGGGTAATGAGGTAACAAATGTACCCTCTGGGGGATGTTGATAATGAGGGAGGCAGTGCACACGCAGGGCAGGGGTGGGGATATAGGAAATCTCTGTACCTTCTACTCAATTTTGCTGTAAACATAAAACTGCATTAAAAAGATAAAATCTTTTAAAAATGCCTTTTCCAAAAGTGTGCTAGGTATGTCAACATTTTTAAAATAATGACAATTATATAGCAAAGGTATGCTGAAAATCTATGTCTACAATATTTAAAGAGAAACAGTCTTCCAAATCATTAGCATTTTATAAAGGATAGAACCATTTACAGCGGGAAAATCACAACTCGATCCAGCCATCTCTTCTTGTAGGGCATTATTGCTAAAATTCAGAATCAGCTGAGAAATGGCACATCAAGGCTGTGTCTTACTGCGCCGGATTTGGAAGTTCTGAACCTTGACAGCCTAACTTCCAAAGGATGATTATATGGTGGCCTTCAGAAATTTTCTCAGCAGATGCTGCCTAATTTTCTGCCTCATTTTGTGGAATCTAGGATGTCTCTTCTGTATAATGAACTTAATAATACTACTCCTACCGACTTATGGGTTACTGTGAGACTCAAATGGAATCTAGGTTCTCAATAAATATTTGTTGAATAAATGATGAGAAGACTTTAAAAATTGTACTTTTATAGACTACCAAAAACACATAATCCCCCTAGGATTTTGTAACTGTGATATAATGAGAAATATGTATTTGTTCTATCTCCAGTTACTGGCACAGAGCTTCTAAAACCCTTGGAATTTTCCCAGTGATGGGGCGAGAGGAGTGTCTTTTGTTCTTCATGATAAGCATTTCAGCCACACCTGAGTCCACCCTAATGTTAGCCCTCAGGTCCACCACACCTGAGTCCACCTGAGAGGATGGGGCTGGTTGCCAGAGGAACCCACCATGTGATTAGAGGGTTGGAACTTTCAGTCCCACTCCCAGACCTCTGGGGAGGGAAGAGAAGGGGATGGTATTGAGTTGTCACAAATGGCCAATGATTTAATCAATCATGCCTACGTAGCAGAGCCTCCATAACCACTCTGGATGATGGGGTTCAGAGAGCTTCCGGGTTGAATATATCTATGTGCCAGGAGCGTGGTGCACCCCAGACTCTATAGGGATAGAAGTTTCTGCGTTCAGGATCCTTCATGACCTCCCCCAGGTACCTCTTCATCTGACTGTTCATTTGTTCTTAACTATATCCTTTGTAATACATTGGCAATAGTAGAGTGTTTCCCTAAATTTTGTATGCTGGCGAAGTATTGGGAACTGGTTGACTCCTGGGTTGGTAAGAAGACTTTACTGACAACTGGGTTTGAAAAAAGCAAGGAAGTTAAAAAGAATGAACACTGCAGAAGAGTGCAGCAGGGCATCTCGGCAAGAGGACTGAGCACACCCCACACTGGATTTTTTTCTTAGGAGTATTTATGAACTTTAAGATGGGATCTGAAGGGTGATTTGGGCCTTATTAGCCTTGTAGGTCATGATAAATGATGACATTTGCAGACATTTTGGTGCCTTCATGTCAGCAAGGGTTGCACACTGAGTTTCGGCATGGCATTCTGGAAATGCATAGAAATTCTAGTTACTTTTAAATTTTAAGTTGAAAAAAGGACTGGAACCAGAAGCTGACTTTAGATACTAGGGAAGTTTAATTACTTCAAAATTCCCCCAGATGTGGAGTTTTGCCTGTTTGATGGTCACCAGGTGGTCTTTGCTCCCTTCTAAGTTCCTCAGATAAGGAGTTTTTGTCTTCCCGGCTTGTTCAATGATCACCAGCTGAGTTTCACTCTCCTCGATGTGAGCTGCTAGAGCGAATTGTCAAACCTAAGCGAGACATGGAAGCCTGATTTGTAGCCAAGTCAGACAGAAGCATGAGTCGCCCCAGGACCCACGACCTGCAATTGGCTTCTGAAGTTGTAAGTGGGCAGTTTTGTTGGACTGGGTACTTAACCTGTGAGGTTTGTGTGAACTCCTGGCAGTTAGTGTCAGAACTGAATTAAGTTATAAGATACAAAGTTGTGTCAGAGAGTTGGAAAATTTGTTAGCATGAGGAAAAAAATGCATTTGGTGTCAGAAGTATCATCAGAAATATTTTTTTCCTTTAGTAATTACAAATACTATAGGAAGATTTTCAAAAATGAATGAACTGTGAATATCCTTCCAATCATTTTGGAACAGCAGTTCTCAACTCTGGGAAGGTTCTTTTTTTTTTTTTTTTAGACAGTTTCATTCTGTTGCTCTGGAGTGCAATGGCGCGATCTCAGCTCACTGCAATCTCCGTCTCTTGAGTTCAAGCAATTCTCGTGCCTCAGCGTCTTGAGTAGTTGGAATTACAGGCACTCACCACCACACCAGCTAATGTTTGTATTTTTAGTAGAGACAGGATTTCACCATGTTGGCCAGGATGGTCTCGATCTCCTGACGTTGCGATCCGCCTGCCTCAGCCTCCCAAAGTGCTGGGATTACAGGCACGAGCCACCACACCTGGCCGTAGGAAGGTTTTTGTTTTTGTTTGGTTTTTTTTTTTTGAGACGGAGTCTAGCTCTATTGCCAAGCTGGAGTGCAGTGGCGCGATCTTAGCGTACTGCAACCTCCGCCTCCTGGGTTCAAGTGGCTCTCCTGCCTCAGCTACCCGAGTAGCTGGGATTACAGAAGCTGCCACAATGCCTAGCTAATTTTTATATTTTTAGTAGAGACAGGGTTTCACCTTACTGGCCAGGATGGTCTCGATTTCTTGACCTCGTGATCCACCCGCCTCGGCCTCCCAGAGTGCTGGGCTTACAGGTGTGAGCCACTGTGCCCGGCCAGTTTTTAAATGTCCCAGTACTCAGGGTTTTGTTTTTTCTTTTTGGCCAGCCAGCAGGGGAGAAGCATCCATTGTTTTAGTGGTGTTTGGTTGGTGGTTGAAGCTCGCCTAGCGATGGTAACGTGCAGCCAGGACTGACAGGGAAGTTAGTGTTGTTGAATATTGGCTGTCGTTCGGTCAGTTAGTAGAAATGAGTTACTAGTTGGAAAAAAAACTGTGTGGCTAGAAATACAGGGCTGTGTCTTGCTCACTTTTCTTTTTTATGACTGACTTCATACAAAAGAAATACACGCTTAATGCAGGCAGAAATGTGAAAAGCACAATCAAAGCAAATGTTACCGGAAAGGGGTCCCAATCCCGACCTCAAGAGAGGGTTGCTGGACCTCATGCAAGAAAGAATTTGGGGTGAGTCCATAGAGTAAAGTGAAAGCAAGTTTGTTAAGAAAGAAACAAAAGGGCTGGGCAGAGTGGCTCACACCTGTAATCCCAACACGTTGGGAGGCTGAGGCAGGCCCCAATCTCTAAAAATAAGAAAAAGAAACAAAGAAAGAAAAAAATGGCTACTCCACAGGCAGAGCAGTGGCATGGGCTGCTCAGCTGAGTATACTTACATTAGTAGTTATTTCTTGATTGTATGCTAAACAAGGGGTGGATTTTATTCATGAGTTTTCCAGGAAAGGGATGGGCAATTCACTGAAGTGAGTGTTCCTCCCCCTTTTAGACCATGTGGGGTAACTTCCTGACATTGCCAAGCATTTGTAAACTGTCAGGGTGCTGGTGGGAGTGTCTCTTAGCATGCTAATACATCATAATTAGCATATAATGAGCAGTGAGGATGACCCGAGGTCACTTTCAATCACCCTCTTGGTTTTGGGGGGTTTCGGCCAGCTTCTTTACCACAACCTGCTTATCAGCAGGGTCTTTGTGACCTGAATCTTGTGGTGACCTCCTGTCTCATCCTGTGACTAAGAATGCCTTAACCTCCTAGGAATGCAGCCCAATAGGTCCCAGGGTTACTTTACTCAGCCCCTATTCAAGATGGAGTCACTCTTGTTCAAACATCTCCGACAAAAGCACTCCAAATCTGTAACTGCTGTTAACATATAGGTGTGTGTCCTTGCAGGGGTTTTTTTCTTGTGCATAAGTATGTATTTCTAAAATGAAAATGGAATCCTGCATGTCTTATAGCCAGCTTTGTTCACTCAGGAAGACAATGTGGATGGACATTTCCCCATGCCAATATTTTTTTCTATGACACCGTTTTTAAATTAATTAATTAATTTAGAGACAGAGTTTCACTCTGTTGCCCTGGCTGGAGTGCACTGGGGCTATCTCAGCTCATTGCAACTTTCACCTCCCGGGTTCAAGCAATTCTCTTGCCTCAGTCTGGGATTACAGGATTACAGCTGGGATTACAGGAGCCCACCATCGTGCCTGGCTAATTTTTGTATTTTCAATAGAGACAAGGTTTCACCATGTTGGCCAGGCTGGTCTCAAACTCCTGACCTCAAGTGATCTGCCTGCCTTGGCCTCCCAAAGTGCTGGAATTACAGGAGTGAGCCACCATGCATGCTGGCCTTATGACACAGTTTTTAATAGATATTTTGCAGTTATTGGGTGCATAGTTTCTTTACTCTTATTTAATATTAAGCTGTTTTCAATTATTCTATGTTTAAAACATTAATTCCTTCTGTGCACTTTTTTTTTGCATACAGTCCTGATAATTTTTTTTTCTTTTTTCCTTTCTTTCTTTTCTTTCTTTCTTTCTGTCTGTCTGTCTCCCTGTCATAGCCGAGGCTGGAATGCAGTGGCATAATCTTAGCTCACTGCAGCCTCAACTTCCCAAGCTCAGATGATGCTCCCACCTCAGCCTCCCAATTAGTTAGGACTACAGGCCTGTGAAACCATGCTGAGCTTTTTTTTTTTTTCCCTTTTATTAGAGACGGGGTTTTGCCGTGTTGCCCAGGCTATTCTGAACACCTGGGCTCAAGAGATGCTCCTGCCTCGGGCGCCAAAAGTGCTAGGATTACAGGCATGAGCCACCACACCCAGCCATTACCCCTTTTTTAATATTCACTCCTGACCAGTTTGGGCAGGATTCTAAATGAGTCAGCGACAGAAAACTGAGCTGCTTGAAGGTGCTCATCAACAAACTACCTCCTCATTTCAGCAGTACCTCCAGAAAAGCTGGCATTCCCAGCCAATACTATCAGGTAGGGTGGTTCAAAATTAGCCAGATATTCACTAAACAGGGGTTCTCAAATTTTGATGTGCAAACAAATCACCAGGGATTCTGGTCAAAAACGCAGATTCAGCCCCAGCCTCTCTGGAGTGGGGCGTGAGATTCTGCACTGTTTAACCAGCTCCCAGGGCATGCAGGGACGCTGGTCAGTGGACCACACCTGCGGAGCGCAGGCCACGGCTCTATCACATGAGGCTGAGTACACCTGTGTTTCATCTTTGAGCTTCCCAGCTGTATAAACAAAATGACTTCCACAAATAAAGGGGCAGGGTCCAATGGAATATCTACTTTAATAGGTGTTTATCAACCAGTTAATTTGATCCTTGTTTTTGAAAGAAAAAAAGTTTTGGCCTTTCAGTCCTCTCTAATTTCCAGGTGACCACAGGCAGCTTTCCTTTTAACATTAGTAATGATAAAAAAGAGAAATTCTAAGATTTTAGAGCTGAGATTGATATATCAAAGATTTCAAAAGTGAACAAAGCAGAAATATTCTTTCATCCACTCATTACAGGAACCTTCACGTGTTCTTGGGTGGTTTATCTGAAAGTATAACGAACCTGCTTAGTAATTGGTGGAATTTTTTGGGAAACATGACTTTTTTTTTTTTTTGCCAGATTAACTAAAATACTGCTCAGTTTTTGTTTTAAGAGGTAATGTAACCTACCATCTATTTTGAATATTGACAGTTGGTATTTAAATAACTTTAATTTTTTTTAACTTTCATTTTAGATTTGGGGTACATAAGCAGCTTTGTTATGTAGGTAAGCTCACATCATGAGGGTTTGTTGTACAGTTTATTTCATCACCCAGGTACCCAGTAGTTATTTTTTCTGCTCCTCCCCCTCCTCCCCCTCTCCACCCTCAAATAGGCCCCGATGTATGCTGTTCCCCTCTTTGCGTCCATGAGTTCTCATCATTTAGCTCTCACTTATAAGTAAGAACATGTGGCATTTGGTTTTCTGTTCCTGCATTAGTTTGCTACAGATAATGGTCTGCAGCTCCATCCATGTTCCTGCAAAAGACATGATCTCATTCTTTTTTTATGGCTGCATAGTATTCCATGGTGTATATGTACCACATTTTCTTTATCCAATCTGTCATTGATGAGCATTTAGGTTGATTCCGTGTCTTTTTTTTTATTCCATGTCTTTGCTATTGTGAATAGTGCTGCAATGAACATTCGAGTTCATGTGTGCTTACAGTAGAATAACTTACATTCCTCTGGGTATATACCCAGTAATGGGATTGCTGGGTTGAATGACAGTTCTGTTTTTAGCTCTTCAGGAATTGCCACACTGCTTTCTACAATGGCTGTACTAACACCAACAGTGTGTAAGTGTTCCTTTTCTCTGCAACCTCGCCAGCGTCTGCTATTTTTTGACTTTTTAATAACAGTCTTTCTGACTGGTGTGAGATGGTATCTTATTGTGGTTTTGATTTGCATTTCTCTAAAAATCAGTGATGTTGAGCTTTTTCCCCATATGCTTCTTGGCCACATGTATGTCTTCTTTGAAGAAGTATCTGTTCGTGTTGTTAGCCTACCTGTAAATGGGGTTGGTTGTTTTTTCTTGTAAATTTGTTTTAGTTCCTTATAGATGTTGGATATTAGACCATTGTCAGAATCATGGATTGCAAAAATGTTCTCTCATTCTGTCGGCTGTCTGTTTTCTTTGTTTACTCTTTGCTGTGCAGAAACTCTGAAGTTTAATTGGATCCTTTTGTTAAGTTTTGCTTTTGTTGCGACTGCTGTTGGCATCTTCATCATGAAATCTTTGCCAGTCCTACGTCCAGAATGGTATTGCGTAGGTTGTCTTACAGGGTTTTTATAGTTGGGTTTTACATTTAAGTCTTTAACCCATATTGTTTTGTTGTTATTGTTGTTTGTTTTTTGAGACACTCTCGCTCTGACACCCAGGCTGGAGTGTGGAGTGGCTTACTGCAACATGTGCCTCCCGGGTTCAAGTGATTCTCGTTCCTCAGCCTGCCAAGTAGCTGAGATTTCAGGTGTGCACCACCATGCCCAGCTAATTTTTGGCATTTTCAGTAGAGATAAAATTTTACCATGTTGGCGAGGCTGGTCTCGAACTCCTGGCCTCAAGTGATCCACCCACCTCAGCCTTTCAAAGTGTTTGGATTACAAGTGTGAGCCACCACACATGGCTGCTTTAATCCATCTTGGCTTGACTTTTGTATATGGTGTAAGAGAGGGAAACTTTTAAATTCTTTTAAAAAATTTAAGTTGATAAACAAAAATTGTATATATTATGTGCAACCTATTGTTTTTGAAATATGCTTACATTGTGGAATGGCTAAATCAAGCAAATTAACATACGTATGACTCATATATTTTTTGGTGGTAAGAATACTCAAAACCTACTCTCTTAGCCATGTTTAAGAATACAATATATTGCTGGGTGTGGTGGCTCATGCCTGTAAACCCATCAATTTGGGAGGCTGAGGCAGACGGATCACAGGGTCAGGAGTTCGAGACAAGCTTGGCCAATATGGTGAAACTCTGTCTCTACTAAAAATTTTAAAAACATTAGCTGGGCGTGGTGGCACATGCCTGTCATCCTAGCTACTTGGGAGGCTGAGACAGAAGAATTGCTTGAACCCAGGAGGTGGAAATTGCAGTGAACCAAGATGGCACCACTGCACTCCAGCCTGGGCAACAGAGGGAGACTTCGTCTGGGGGAATAAAAGAGAATACAATGCATTGTTATTAACTATGGTCATCATGTTGCACAATAGATCTCTTGACTTTATTCCTTCTATCTAACTGAGATTTTGTATCCTTTGACTAACATCTCCCAAATCCCCACTCCTTCCCAGCCTCTGTAACCACTAGGTACTCTCTGCTTCTATGACTTTGACTTTTTAAGAGTCCACTTATGAGTGACATCGTACAGTATGTGCCTTTCTGTGCCTGGTTTATTTCACTTAACATAATGTCCTCCAGGGTCATCCATGTTGTCAAAAATAAAGAGATTGCTTTTTTTTTTTTTTTTTTAAGGCTGAATAGTATAAATATTAATGCAAAAGAAAATTTGGATACACTGAGAAATAGAAAATAAAAATTACTCCTATATCTCATTACCCAGATAAAATCATTATTAAAAACCTGTGACAAACACCTCTAAATGCCTCAGCAAATTAGAAAAAGTCTCATGTCTTTTGTCTCATAAAATTCTATACCTCGTTTCCAGACACAAATCTTTTCCAATTTTACTGCCCCTTATCTAGGAAGTAGGCATAGTCAATCCAAGACACTCTTAATAACTATTTCTTTTCTTTTGCCTTTTTTCTTTGTTTTTCTTTTCTTTTTTTTTCAGACAGAGTCTTACTTTGTTACCCAGACTGTAGTGCAGTGGTGTGATCTCAGCTCACTGCAACCTCCACCTCCCAGTTTCAAGTGATCCTCCTGCCGAAGTCTCCTGAGTAGCTGGGACTACAGGCATGCACCACCATGCCCAGCTAATTTGTCTATTTTTGGTAAAGATGAGATTTCGCTGTGTTGCCCAGGATTGTCTCAAAATCATGGGTTCAGGCGATCTGCCCGCCTCAGCCTTCCAAAGTGCTGGAATTATAGGCCTGAGCCACTGTGCCTGGCCAAGAATGATTTCTTCTTTATATTCTTTCTGAGTTATTTGAAATATGTTTCCTTGGGGAGAGCTATTAAATCATCTAAAATTTTACATTTATTTTCGTAGTGAAATTACTCCACTTGTTTTACAAGTGGAAATTTAATTGTTTAATAGTTTCTAGTTTTTTCCCCAATGTCAGTTTAGCAACCCTTCATTAGTAAGATGGCAGCCCACCCTACAACAAGCTAATTAAGCGCATTAAACCCTGCTTGTCAACTCACACACTGTGCCCAATCAGCTAAACTACTAGAGGGCACTGCAGAATAATTGCTAGAACCAAGATTTGATCAGTGTTTCAGAATTTACACTGTGTCCATATACAGACATTTCACATGTACTTTATTATGTTGTCACCATAGCAACTCTGTGAAACAGTAGTGAGAAAACTGAGATTCGAAGACATTAAGTGATTTTCTAAAAATCTCATGTTCAGGAAGTGGAACAGAAAATGGTATCTGTTAAAATTTTCTACTACTGATCGGTTTTTGTTCCTAATTTCCTATTAAAATGTTCAGAATTGAAATGCTTTCATTTAACAATAGACGATACATATGGGAACTATGTGCACTATATTTTCTATGTTTCTATAAATGTAAAACTATTCTAAAACAAGTTTATTTAAATATAAAATGATATGTAATCTTATAAAATTACATACATTGTGTTAAAATATTTTTAATATAAACAGTTCTTTCCTAACTCCATTTCTGTCTTTACTGCTTTTAAAATCTCGTGATTAGCCAGGAGTAGTGGCACGTGCCTGTAGTCCTAGCTACTCTCAAGGTTGAGGCGGGAGGATCACTTGAGCCCCAGAGTTCAAGGTCAGCCTGGGCAACAAGCAAGACCGCATCTCTTAAAAACAATCCTGTGATGTCTGGTAAACACAGACCCCTGTTTAAAGGCTAGGCTGCTGTGATCTTCCAGCTGACAGACCATATCTGGCAGTCGAGAGTCTCTGGGTATAATGAATCATCTCTTCCAATGTGGCCAAAGACATTTCCCCATTAGGTTTCTAACTTGTTCAGCCCCAGAGAAATGCTGGCTTCCATAAGTAAAATTTCACCCCTTTTGGAAGATGAATGTTCCTAGGGGTGATTGCCTGAGAACACTGGATGTACTTCAGATTCCAACTCAACAAACCTGTGCCCCTCATTGGCCAAGAGCCCACACCATTGCCTCTGAATTTTCTCTAGCGGTTCATTGCAATGACTAGCTAGTCATTCTTCTGGTAGAAGTGGGGACCCCAGGAGAGAACCCCAAGTATCACTTGGCTTTCCTGATGGCACGTAAAGTCCCCTTCCTTTTAGTGGTAACAAAAGTTAACTACTTAGCAACCCCTTGTTGTTAAAGAGGATCCCATCTTTGCCTACTCTTTTTCATCTTCTGTCTTCTGAGGATGGGTCAGCCCGATGTGTTCTCTGGGCTTTAAGGAAATTGAATTTGGAGGAAAGGGAAGAAGATTGAGGACAAGAAGCACTCAGGTTAGTGGTGGTAGAGAAATTTCTCAAAGAAAACCCTTGCTTTTATGTGGGCATGTGGCCTTCCAGAATCTCCAGCTTCCTTTGCAGCTAGGTGTGGCCATATTAGCCAGATGACCGGGTTTTGGCCAATGGAATGCAAATCAAAATAATGTGTGCAACTTCTGGGTTATGCCTTTAAGATAAAGGGATATGATTCTCTTTCCTTTTATCTTTTCCTTTTTTTTTTTTTTGAGACAGAGTCTCAATCTTTTGGCCAGGCTGGAGTGCAGTGGTGTGATCTCAGATCACTGCAACCTCCGCCTCTCAGATTCAAGCAATTTCCGGCTTTTTTATTTTTTTATTTTTATTAGAGATGGAGTTTCACCATGTTGGCCAGGCTAGTCTTAAACTCCTGACTGCAAGTGATCCGCCCACCTGGGCATCCCAAAGTGCTAGTATTACAGGCCTGAGCCACCACGCCTCGCTTCTTTCCCTTTTTTGCTAGCAGGAATGTGGGGGTGGGAGTGGGTCTTCTTGTTCATAAAGATAGGGGCAACACCTAACACATCACAGAGCAAGAGAGAAGAAACCTAAGCCCTTGACTACCTCACAAAAGAAAACCACCATGTTTTCCCACAAGAGAGGAATAATCTTCTCACAGGTTAAAGCCATTGGATACCATTTCCTACATGCTTGAGTGGATTCCCACCCAATGTCATATCTGTGTCAGGCTCTGGGCCCTCTCAGCACCCCCTATCCCACTGTAATTAACTAGGCCAGGTTTAGGATAGTGCAAGTTACAATTTGTTCTGTGCTTTCTCTCTCACTCCCCACCCTGTGGTTCTTAGACATATTCTCTGTGAAAAGCATTACACAGTGTTTTCTCCCTCCTTCTGTTCTTTGCTGTAAGCTTTCAGTCAGTCAATCACTCTCTCCCCCTCTCTCTAAGGCTCTGTTATTAAGCTCACCACCTTTGTGCTGCTGGCATCTTTTAAGGCTGCAATTCTGTGGTTCTGCTGCTCATTCCCAACTGACTTGTTGCACAGACAAATGGGGTATTTTATCCCCTTCAGAAAACTCCATGTCCTCTTACATAGGAAAAGGACAGACTCTCTCACTTAAGACCACGGGGAAGATCACTTTCTTAAGGAAAACAGACACATTCTCACTGTCGTATCTCATGACACAGCCGCTCTTGGAAGAACTAACTGGATCTCGACAGGACAGATCCAGACTGAAACCAGCCCTACCCCATCCCCTTAGGAAATCTTGTTATGGGGGACGAAGAGTCACGTGCTCAAGTCAGGGAAAATGGCACCTCCGTAAAGAACAATCGACAGTCCAGCCAAGCTGTTGACATGAGAAAGAGGCTGCAAGAATTATAGCAGCATCTTCCCGAGACAGCGGGGCATGGCAATGGGAACACTAGAAATAAGCTATATTTGGAGAAATTGCCTTGTGTTTGGTATTAGGAAGGTTTGTCAGCAGATACCAGGACTCCGGGCACCAGGCAGAAGTTTAAAGCCAGGACTTCAGGACCTAGAGTAGTGATTCTCGACTGGAGGTTATTTTCTCTCCCCACGGGATATGTGGCAATGTCTGGGGACATATTTAGTTGCTGTAATTAGAAGATCCTACTAGCATTTAATGAGTGGAAGACAGGGATGCCTCTAAACGTCCTACAATGCTTAGGACATCCTTCACAGAGATACACACCATAACAAAATTTTCCATCACAAAATGCAAACAGTGTCAAGTCTGAGGAACCCTGCCCTAGAGGGACTAGCATTCTCAGGGAGGGCCCCTATCTCAGGATGACATGGGTCCTGAGCAGTCTGCCTAGGCACAGGCTCAAGAACTGAAAAGAGCTGGCTCTGATGACCAGAGCTGGGCTGCAGGTCAGAGGAACAGGACGGAATCCCATTGATCAGAGAACTAACATGCAAGGTCACAGTCAGACTAGGAGCAAAAGTGAATTAATCCCAAGTTCCCAGGGCATCCCACTGGGACAGCTTAAACTCTTTTAGAAAACTGGGAGGGTT
The DNA here is from genome assembly GCF_009761245.1 of Sapajus apella. NCBI lineage: Eukaryota > Metazoa > Chordata > Mammalia > Primates > Cebidae > Sapajus > Sapajus apella. The sequence continues at coordinate 23,120,978 of NW_022436968.1, read as the reverse complement.
GTTCCACAGCAGAATTCTTAACCCAGCTCCATAAACCTTTTGGAGGCAGAGGAAGATCCATGCTCAGATATAAAGGGATCTCGACACATATCCAGTTAAATGCAGTTATGTGTTTTTGTAACTTCCTGGGCACCTTAGTTCATTCTGGCTGTTACAGCAAAATACCATAGACTGGGTGACTTATAAATAACAGAAATTTATCTATTTCTTATAGTTCTGGAGGCCAAGAAGTCCAAGATCAAGGCACCAAGAGATGCAGCATCTGGTAAGGGCCTACTTCCTGGTCCACAGATGGTGCTTCCTTGCTGTGTCCTCACATGGTGGAGGCGGTGAGGAGGTTTTCTGAGGTCTCTTATACGGGAACTAATTCTTGTCATGAGGTGACTTAATCCCTCCCAAAGGCTCTTTCTTCTTTCTCTTCCTTCCTTCCTTCCTTCCTTCCTTTCTTTCTTTCTTTCTTTCTTTCTCTCTCTCTTTCTTTCTTTCTCTCTCTCTTTCCTTCCTTCCTTCCTTTCTTTCCTTCTTTCTTTCTCTCTCTCTTTCCTTCCTTCCTTCCTTCCTTCCTTCCTTCCTTCCTTCCTTCCTTCCTTCCTTCCTTTCTTTCTCTCTCTTTCCTTCCTTCCTTCCTTTCTTTCCTTCTTTCTTTCTTTCTTCTTCTTCCTTCTTCCTCCTCCTCCTTCTTCTTTTCTTCTTCTTCTTCTTTTCTTCTCCGCCTCCTCCTCTTCCTCCTCCTTCTCCTCCTCCTCCTCCTCCTCATCCTCTTCTTCTTCTTCTTCTTCCTTCTTCTTCTTCTTCCTTTTTTTTTTTTTTTTTTTTTTACACAGAGTTTTTTTTTTTTTCCCAGGCCCTGGAGTACAGTGGCACAATTTTGGCTCACTGCAACCTCCACCGCTCGGTTCAAGTGATCCTCCTGCCTCAGCCTCCCAAGTAGCTGGGACCACAGGCATGCACCACCACACCCAGCTAATTTTTGTATTTTTAGTAGAGACAGGGTTTCACTATGTTGGCCAGGCTGGTCTCGATCTCCTGACCTCAAGTTATACGCCCACCTCTGTGTGCCTTGTATTAACTCATCTAATTTGCATAACACTTATGAAGTACAGTAGGTGCTTTTTCAATCCCATTTTATAACTGAAGAAACTATGACTCTACTTCCTTGAAGACAACATTTCCCAACTTTCTTCACAGCATGGCACACACACACAAAATTGTTATATAGAAAAGCTAGTAGAATTACTGAGAGTTTAGTAAGCTTGCTATAAATAAGATCAATATACAAAATGCAATTGCAAATCTATACTTTAGCCACAAATATTTAGAAAATACAGTTAAAAGAAAGACTCCAATTACAATGGCAACAGAAGCTTAAGGCATCTTTGAAAAAAATGTGACAAAACACGTATAAGACTTTTATGAAGAAATCATAATGCTTTAGTAAAAATACCTCAATGGCACAGTGGGGTAAAGAGATGGGAACAGGGCTGGGGATGGGGATGCATGCCTGTAATCCCAGCACTTTGGGAGGTCAAGACGGGAGGATCACTTGAGCACAGAAGATTGAGGCTGAAGTAAGCCACATTGGCACCACTGAACTCTAGCCTGGGTGACAGAGGAAGACCATTCTCAAAAACAACAAAAAAGAGACCTGATATCAGAATGCTTATGACCAGAGGAAACTTGGCCATGGCCTCCTGCACCCCCATGTCCACTTCTCACCTATCTGCCTTGGCCTCTTCAGGGCTGAGTGTTTAAAATCTCTGAAGCCCGCTCAGAACATACCAGATAGAAAGCTCTGCTATTGCCTTTCGGCTGGAATGGCCATCTTCCAGTAATTCACCAAAATGATGAACACAGAGGGAAAGAGGAGAGGCACCTGATATATGTTTTCCAGGCCTTTTAGAAAATGGGGTTTTTCCTTTGACCACGTATATGTGAATCTATAAGAAAGGTGATATTGTAGACATTAAGAAAATGGGTACTGGCTAAAAAAGAATGCCCCACAAATGTTAACCGTGGCAAAACTGGGAGAGTCTGCAGTGTTCTCCAGCATGCTGTTTCCATTGTTATAAACAAACAAGGGCAAGGTTCTTGCCAAGAAAATCAATGTGCGTATTGAGAGTGTTAAGCACTCTAAGAGCCCTGATAGCTTCCTGAAACGCGTGAAAGAAAATGATCAGAAAATGAAGGAAGCCAAGAGAAAGGTACCTGGGTCAGCTGAAGCGCCAGCGTGCTCCACCCAGAGAAGCACACTTTGTGAGAATCAATGGGAAGGAGCCTGAGCTGCTGGAACGCATTCCCTATGAATTCACGGCATCATAGGTGTTAAAAAAATAAAAGACCTCTGGACCGTGAAAATGCTTCTCTTCATTGAGTAGAAGTGGGTGTCCCCTCCCCCAAAGAAATATTTAAGGCAAATTTTAACTGCATCCTATTTCATTGTGTAATGACTTTACTATTCAAATTTTAGGTTATTCTTGCCGAAAGATGTAAGGTGGCTTATTGTGCAACAATTACTCAATTGGTTAGAAAATGGGCAGATATTATTTAGGAAATATTTGTACTGGTTTGAAGATAGTCCCTCTAGATCATCATGGGCTGGGCGTGGTGGGTCACACCTGAAATCCCAGATCTTTGGGAGGCCAAGGAGGGCAAATCACTTGAGGCCAGGAGTTCGAGACTAGCCTGGTCAACATGGCAAAATCCCGTCTCTACTAAAACTACAAAAATTAGCCAGGTGTGCTGGCATATGCCTGTAATCTCAGCTACTCCGAGGCTGAGGCACAAGAATCACTTGAACCTGGGATGTGGAAGTTGCAGTGAGCTGAGATCATGCCACTGCACTCCAGCCTAGGAGACACAGCAAGGCTGTCTCAAAAAAAAAAGAAGAAAGAAAAAAGAAAAAAAAGTTAAAAAATAAATAAATAAAGAAAGAAAGAAAGAAAGAGAGAAAAAAAAGTTATGGAAGAAATAAAATAATTTACAAAAAGACAGCTCTGCAATTACCACTAAATATATTTTATTAGTAGCTATAATTAGGCCTAGTTAGTTTAAAAGGCAGGCACAACCAAACATGAAAGAGATCAGTGCAAAATCATACATGAAGTCTTGCAGAGAATTGAAAAGAGGGATGAGCATCCAACTCATTATATAAGGCGAGTGTAATTTTCATACTAAAACCCCCAGATAAGGACCTGGAAAAGAAACTTTCAAGCCTATATGATTTATTTTAAAATCCTTTTAAAAGTTGAGGAAATCAAATCAGCAATGTATAAAGAAGTTAATCTATTGTGACCAATAAAAGCTTAATTTCACATGAGTAATTTATCACATTATCAGATTAATGAAAAAATATGATTAGCTCAATAGATTAAAAAAATAGCAATTGATTATATCTAATAATTATCTATGATTTTAAAACTTCTTAATAAGGCTAAAAGGGACTATCCAACCCGATAAAGGGAAGTTGCAAAAATCGAATGTCGCATATCACACTCATTGGTGAGACTTTGAAAAGCATTTTCTTTAAAATTAAGAATACGATAAGGATGTTTGCTCTCCCACTTCCATAGCATTGTACTAGATGATCTAGCTTGCCCTTAAAACAGGAAAGAGGAATACAAGGTATAAAGACCTGAAAGAAACAAACTGTTTCTATTTGTGAATATCTTACTGGGAAACTCAAAAGAATCCATCAAAAAGCCATCAGACTTAATAGGAGCTTAGCAAGTCTGCCATAAGTAAGGTCAATATACAAAATACAACTGCAAATCTATACTTCAGCAACAGATATTTAGAACACACAAAAGAAAGATGCCAATTACAATGGCAATAAAAAAATATAAGACACCTTTGGAGTAGATCTAACAAAAATGTGAAGACTTTTTTAGAAAAAATAATAAAAACTTCAGTAAAAGATAATAAAGAAGATATAAATAGTTTTTCCCTAAAATAAGCTGTAGATGTAATGACTTTCTATTCCTGGAACTTGACAAGCTGACCCTAAAATTTATATATTTTAAATAGCAAAGCAAAGGGCCAAGAATAGCCAAAATAATCCTGAAGAAGAACAGGTGTTAGTAATTGCACTACTACCAGGTATTAAGAATTGTTATAATAAAGTCATCAGTAATTAAGACTGTGATATAAGTTCAGAGATACATTCGTGGACCAAAACAGAGTCCGGAATAATAAGACTTGTGAATAGATGAATATATGGAAACCTCACCTATGACAAAACTGGCATTGCAGATTAGGGAGAGGGTGAACTATTTATAAAATAGTTCAC
>NW_022436968.1:23113805-23116593 GCF_009761245.1 Sapajus apella | reverse complement strand
TGAAGAGCTGGGATTACAGGCACGTGCCACCATGCCCAGCTAATTTTTTGTATTTTTAGTAGAGATGGGGTTTCACCATGTCGACCAGGATGGTCTCGATCTCTTGACCTCGTGATCCACCCGCCTCGGCCTCCCAAAGTGCTGGGATTACAGGCGTGAGCCACCGCGCCCGGCTATTTTATAAATATTGATTGATTAGCCGTGTGAGGGAAAAGTTAAACTTATTCCAACCTTATACTATACACAAAAGTAAATTCTAGATGGATAGACAATTTAAAGGCAAAAAATTTTAACTTTAGAATAAAACATAGAATATTATCTTTCTAACATTGAGGGAAGGAAGAATTTCTTAATGCAAAACTGGAAACATAAATTCAACTACATTAAAATAAACAAGTGAGGTACTGTGGCTCACACCTGTAATCCCAGCACTTTGGGAGGATCACTTGAGCCCAGGAGTTTGAGACCAGCATGGGCAACATAATAAGACTCCCATCTCTTAAAATAAAAAAGTATATATATATGTATATATACATATAAATTAGCTAGGTATGGTGTCACAGCCACCTAGGAGGCTGAGGCAGGAGGATCTCTTGAGCCCAGGAGGTCAAGGCTGCGGTGAGCTGTGATCAGGCCACTGTACTCCAGCCTGGGTGACAGAGTGAGAGCCTGTCTCAAAAAATAAACTATGGCTTCTCCAAAGACATCAAGATACCAAGAGAGTGAAAACATAAGTTAAAAACTGGAGGAAGATACCACACATATAATGGCCTTGGGGTTAGAATTGAGACTATCTCAGCATGAGAATGGACTAATACAATTATTAACACACCTGAGCATAAATCCTAGAATTGAGCTCCTTTGAATCAATAAGAAAAAGAAAAAATTTAATAGAAAAATAGAAAAACGAATAGTATTTCACAGAAGAACAATTCTACATGGTACACATTTGAAAATATGCTCAACCTCATTAATCATTTTATATGCTGTAGCTTGGCAAAAATTAAAAAGTCTGACAATAGCAAGTGTTGGTGAGAACTTATAATTATGGGAATGCTCATGCTCCACTAGATAGTAATCTGGAACTGTCTAGCAAAGTTGAACATGTGTATTACCCATACCACTGAGCAATTTCTCTCCTAGTGTGGTCGCAAACTTCTAAGTTGGTCCCCAAGCATCTGAACCTTCTGGTATTCAGGCCCACATGTAACTCCCTCCCTTAAGGGTGGGCTGCATCTAATGACTTGAGTCTAATGAGTAGAATACAGCAAAAGTGATGAGATGGCACTTCTGATATTAGTTTTCAGAAGAATGCCTTCTCCTAACTCACTCTCTCTCTCTCTGTTTCTTCTTGATAATTTTACCAGAGCACTTTGTTGAAGCAAACTGCCCTCTGGAGAGACTGTCAGGGCAAGGAATTGAGCATCCTCACCAGTGAGGAAAGGAAGCCTGCTACCCAATAGCCAAGGAGGAATTGGCCTTGCCAGCATTGATGTGAATGAGCTTGGAAGTGGATTATTCAACAGGAGATGATAGCAGCACCTGCCGAGCCATGCCTGGATTCATCGTCCACAGAAACTGTGAGATAATAAATGTAAATTGTTTTAATCTGCTAAATTTTGGGGAAATTGTTTATGCTGCAATATATAATTGATAAGGTTTGGCTGTGTCCCCACCCAAAATCTCATCTCGAATTACAATCTGAATTATAATTCCCATGTGTTGGGGGTGGGACCTGGTAGGAGGTGATTAGATTATGGGGTAGCTCCTCATGCTGTTCTAATGATAGTAAGTGAGTTTTCAAGAGATTTGTTGGTTTTATAAGGGGCTTTTCTCCCCTTCTCTCCACACTTCTCTCTCCTGCCACCATGTGAAGAAGGGTGTGTTTGCTTCCCCTTCCACCATAATTTTAAGTCTCCTGAGGCCTCTCCAGCCATAAGGAGTTGTGAACCCATTAAATCTTTTTCATTTATAAATTACCCAATCTTGGGCAGTGCTTCATAGCAGCATGAGAATGAACTAATACAATAATTAACACACCTGAGCATAAATCCTAGCACAGACTTTCCCAGCAGATGAGCCAAGGCATACTGGTATGCAAAATATGAATTACAGGTGAGCCCAACATATCGATCCTTCAACTATTGGGGATGCCAAGGGCAGGTGGGTCAAGGTGGACCTGGGATTACTAGAGCTTAAGGGCAGGTTATCCCCAGTAGAGGAAGCATACTAAAGCATATAATAATTTGGATTTACAATGGAAAAATAAGTTTTTAAAGACTGAAAGAGACAGGAGAGAGAATAGAAGAATAAGGCCTAAATAATCTTTAAATCTTGGCAAATTCTAAGTAGCCAATTCTTCTTTGCTGAGAAGAAATGAAATCTATGATATTTAGAAATCCCATTAAAATAAAGTTATAAAATCTCTCACATTTAGCCTTTGGGTAGTTCATTTTGTTAAATGGATGTACAGAAAGGCGGCAGTTTCCCTTAAATGGAGCCATTTAGGTGACTAATTGGAGGTCCGATCCCTTTTTGCAGAAGATGGTTTTCATCTGCTGAATGCAGTCAACTCTCCCGCATGTCCTCTCTCTGGTTTATTTGCTTACTCTGGGAAATGAAAGGATGGCGTGATTTGTGAACCAGAAGTTGTTATTCTTTGCCTGCATATCATGTTGGCTTTTTTTGTAAGAAAAATCACAAGAATATATGAAAGGTTTTTTTTTTTTTTTTTTTTTTTTTTTTCGATCTCGGAAGAAGTGCAATATTGGAGAAAATGGATAGAAGA
>NW_022436968.1:23057514-23113705 GCF_009761245.1 Sapajus apella | reverse complement strand
GGGGCTCGGGGGTTGCCTGTTGCTCTCGTATGAGCACCTCCCACTGCTTTGACTTTATTCTGCCGCATACTCAGTGCCAGGATTGACGTTGCCGCCGTGGGGAACAACTGGATTTAGCATAAGTAAGAGTAACTGCTTTTCCCCTGGGGAGAGACAAAAAGGATAAGTGCATAAGGCGCAGAGACAATATTATTGGGAGTTATGTTCCTGTTCGGCTCTTTTATTCACTCTGAATTCTGGATCCTGTTGCAAATAATAAAAGCAAGAAGCTAGCTGGCTTGGAGCCAAGGTCTGGGATTAGCAAAGACTATTTGGGGGCGAAAAAAAGTGTGTTCATTTGTGGTGGTTCTATACGTTACACATTTGGCCATTTGGATTAAAAATTCTGTTTTTTTGGTAAATTGATATTTCCAGGAAAGCGCAGTTAATAACAATTTGAACTAGGCAGGGAAAGGTGAGTTTCTCCCTCCATGTCTACCCCACATGAACACAGAAGGTGTCTGTGCACACCTATTCCTGCTTTGCCAAACGTTCTTATGCTGCCTTATATTCTCTGGGCTTGGGTTGGATAGCTATCATCCCCTTAATAACCTGCATCCTTTTCTCTCCCTGACTTCCAACCACAAGGTAACTTTGACACTAACACCCTAAAACCAAATGCCAGTTTTTCTTTTTTACTCTCACCTCAAATATCCCAGTTTTTCTCATAAAATCCATTGAATGAGTTGCAAGACCCCATTTTGAACTCAGGCAGACCCTGGTTGAAGTCCCAGTTTCCCTGCATGCTACCTATCTTCAGGATTCTAGGGGAAATTACTTAATTTTCCTTCACTTCAATTTCCTCATTGATAAAATGAAGAAGAAGAATTGCATACACCTCATTGGGTTTTGTGAAGATTAATGAAACAAGAATAAACAGCATTATATTGCATGGTACCTAGTAATAAACAAAATTTTATCTTGATTATTAATATAGGGTAAAATCGTAGTCAGAGAAAAATTTGTATCTTAAATACTGATATTAAAAATAAGAAATCCCCTGAAAAAACAAAATAAACTTTCCACTTAAAAAGTGTAGAAAAAGACAGTGTTTATATTATGAATATGACACCTTCTGTTTTTGGTTGTATGATTGTATGAAAGACTAGATGTCCAGAAGAAGTCTTCTGATATGGAACTAAAATTCTGGATAAAATACAGTTTTTAACTTTCTAGAAAATACTTGTCTGAACTCTTGGGGAAAAAAGGAAGATCCTTTCCATAGATAGTAAGAAAGTAAAAATCCAGGGACTTCAAACTATCTAAAGATGGTGTTTGCCGTGACAGCCTGTCTGGCTGTCCTAGGTGGCCCCTGGTGGGGAGGATAGACAAAACCTGTGAAAACCGAGAGGATGGAAGACATCACATGAAGCCAGAATCCCAGAAGTATTACTCTAGGTATATTCAAGAGGGGTGAAGTGTGGGGGTTGCCCGAGAGACACAGATGGTAGAAAAACTTACCGATCGTCTTTGGATCGGAATGAGGAGTATATATGAGAAACAATACTTGGCGAATACTAGCCACAAGTTTGTTATCACAAGTGTTTTAAGCCAAAATGTATGCCATCTGTATTACCTACTCGCCAGTAAATCTAAGCTAAATATTTAGTTAAAAGATCATCCAGTCCCTCCATACCTCCTTCCCTCCTTCCCTCCCTTCCTCCCTCCCTCTTTCCCTCCCTCCCTCCCTCAAAAAAAACCAAAACATCCAAATATTTGACTAATAGGAACAGAACAACAGAATAAACCTAAAGAAAGTAGAAGGATAGGAATCACAAGGGAAAAATTAATTAACTAGAAAATGGAGAAACAGTAAAGCACATCTTTTGAAAAGACTCATGGAAGTAATGACCTGACAGAAAGGTCTATGTCCAACCCTGCCGTGTTGCAGCTGGGGAGAGCACAGGTTTCATAGAAAAGTGCTGCATCCAACTGGATAAAGAAAATGTGGTCCATACACACCATGGAATACTACACAGCCATAAAAAATGTCTTTCGTGAGAGCATGGATGGAGCTGGAGGCTATTATCCTTAACAAACACAGAAACAGAAAATAAAATACTGCATGTTCTCTTTTCTTTTTTCTTTCTTTATTTTTTTTTTTTTTTTGAGACAGAGCCTCACTTTGTCACCAGGCGCCAGGCTGGAGTGCAATGGCATGATCTCAGCTCACTGCAACCTCCGCCTCCCGGGTTCAAGCAATTCTCCTGCCTCAGCCTCCCAAGTAGCTGGGCCTACAGGTGCGCGTGCCACCATGCCCAGCTAATTTTTTTGTATTTTTAGTAGAGACGGGGTTTCACCATGTTGGCCAGGATGGTCTTGATCTCTTGACCTCGTGATCCACCCGCCTTGGCCTCCCAAAGTGCTGGGATTACAGGCATAAGCCACCGTGCCTGGCCTGCATGTTCTCACTTATAAGTGGGAGTTGAATGATGAGAACCCATTGACACAAAGAAAGAAACAACAGACACTGGGGTCTACTTGTGGGTGGAGAGTGGGAAGAGGAGAGGAGCAGGGAAAATAACACTTGAGTCCTAGGCTTGATACCTGGGAGATGAAATGATCCGTACAACAAACCCCCATGACATGAGTCCAGCTGTATAACAAACCTGCACATGTACACCCAAAGCTAAAATATAGGTTAAAACTTATTTTATATATATATATATATATATATATATATATATATATATATATATATATATATATATGTGTCACTTTCAACAGTTTCTGAACAGATGTGATGGCTGAGGGACAGGTCCAGGCAGATTCTAGATTTTCCATTTTATGGAAAATCCTCTCAAAAGCCAGTGAATGCCAGCATAGTCCAGGGAGCAAAACTAAGAGCGCTTGACCCTCCAAGAGAAAATGGAGGTGACTATTTAGGCCACAGAAAGAGGTAGAGGCAGATTATGGGACCAGCCTCAGAGCTGTTGGGGTCAGAGCCATCAGCCAGGCATTCAGTAGAAAGAAAGGTCACCTAGGACCTTGCAGGTCCCTTGGGGAGGGTGAGCAGTGCACAGACCAGAGCTCCTCCTGATGCCAGCAGTCCGTGGACACTCCCACTGTGTTCCACCTGGGAATTCATACCTCTCCAGGGAGAAAGGAAGGAGAAGAGGGAAGGGAGAATTTCATAGTTGGTGTATATTTACCCAGAAGAGACTGAGTTGAAAATGAAGGCTACAGTTTGAATCAGAAAAACATCTTTGCATATCTGAGTCCTAAGACTGTAGAATTCACACTAGCTATAAAAGAATAAATGTGCAAAGAAGACTTGGAAAATCTAAATAACTGGACCTTGGAAAAACCAGAATGGAGAGTTGGGTTGAGTCACAGGAGCTTTTGCTGGCGTTCAGCCATTAATGTGATTCAGCTTCTTGCTCTTTATGCATTTGCTCCCTTCTCTCTCCTCTTCCAGACAGACAATTCCTTCTGTATTTGCAAATCAGTTTCCCTAGAGAAAAGAATTGCATTGGCCCAGTTCACCAGTTCACACCAAGTCTCACCACAGTGAGCGGGCCCAGGGGCTTCCTTCGGGTGAGTCTTGCCTCCACTATACCTTCCCAGTCTCCCCATACTGCCCACCACCTCCTCTCAGGCACGTGTATGTCTGCAAAGACCAGCTAAAGCTGAGTGAGGCAAGCTTGAGGAGTGATATTCCTGGTATTTATAGTTAAAATATAGAAGAAAAATATACAGGTCACTATGATCTTGATTTTCCTGCCCAAGAATACGAGCCTAAATGAGGTAATGTGTGAGTGCTTTATGCAAAGGCGGTGTGTATTAAGCCCTGTGTTAGCTATTACAGGAGTCAAGGGAAGACTTCCTGTTGGCCCCCTAAAGGTTTGCTGAAAATTAACTGACAAAAGGCAGATTAATAGGAGAAAAGGCAAATGAATGTATTTGACCATAGTTTTACATGTCATAGGAGCCTTCAGAATGAAGACCCAAGGAGACAGATCAAACCGTCTACTTTCATGCTTAGTTTACCAAAATGTGGATGAAAAGGCTATGATCTGTAATCGACTGAGTGGGAAATCCAGTGAGACCTGCCTATTATTTATTTATTTTTAATTTTTTTTTGGAGGGGGACAGGGCCTCACTCTGTCATCCAAGCTGGAGTGCAGTGGCACAATCTCCACTCACTGCAACCTCTGCCTCCTGGGTTCAAGTGATTCTCCTGCCTCATCTTCCCAAGGAGTTGGGATTACAGGTGCCTGCCACCACACCCTGCTCATCTTTGTACTTTTAGTAGAGACAGGGTTTCACTAGGTCTCAAACTCCCGACCTCAGGTGATCCGCCTGCCTCAGCCTCCCAAAGTGCTGAGTCAGACACTGTATGCCATCTCCCCACCAGGCCACCTGTTCCACGCCTGACTTACCATTTACTTCTATTCTCCAGACATTTCTGACATGGAGACTTAAAAGATATGATAGCAAAAAATCAGACCTAGTTCATGATTCTAAAAAATAAATTTAGCTGGGCATAGTGACGCACCTGTGGTCCCAGCTACTTGGGAGGCTGAGGTGAGAAGATCGCTGAGGCCAGGAGTTCGAGGCCAGCCTGGGCAACAAGACCCTGTCTGAAAAAAAATTAAAAATAAAAATAAACTTAAAACCGGTAATCTTTTAAACTTTTCTTGTGGAAAATTTCAAACATATACAAAAAATAGAGGGAACAATTTAATGGCGTCTCAAATTTTAAGAGTTATCAACATTATGGCAAATCTTATGTTATACCCTGGTCAACTGTCTTTCCATGCTGTATTACTTTGAAGCAAAATCTAGACCTTCTGTAACCTTTCAGAATATGTCCCTAAAATATAAGGACTCCTTTATTAAACATAACCATAATATCACTAAAAAATAACAATATTTCCTTAGAACCGTAAAATAACCAGTGTTCAAATTTCCCCAATTGCCTCCCGAATGCTTTTTAGAGTTTTACAATTAAGATCCAAATGAAGTCACGCTTTGCATTTGGTGATGTTTTTCTTCAATCTCTTTTCATCGAAAGGTTCTTTCTTCCCTCCTTTTTCCCCTTTGTAATTTATTTGTTGAAAGAACTGGGTCATTTGTCCTATAAAGTTTCCCAAATCCTAGATTTGCTGATAGAATCCTCATACTGCGTGAATTATGTTCTTTAGTCCCCTGTACTTCCCAGAAATGGGTAGATTTTTCAGCCTTGTGCAATAGAACTTTTTGTGATGATGGAAATGTTCTGTATCTACACATGTGGCTCTTGTGCTGGTGTGACTGAGGAATCGAATTATTTTTATTTTGCTTTAGTTTATTTAAAGTTGACCACAGGCAGCTAGTGCCCACCATATTGGACAGCACACAGAGGTTAACTGAAATGGAAATAGACACTATGGCTAGTGGCTACTGTGTTGGATTCAAGTTTGATTATTTACCAAGAATATTTCATACATGGTGAACTTCCACTAGGGGGCGCACAATGTCTGGTTGTCTGTTAATGTTAGCAGCCCGTTTGTGACCATTGTCTGTACCCATACGTGAGAGCTGCTGAACGATAAAATTCGATTTCTATCATTCCTTCTTTATTTATTAGCTGAAATCTATTAACAAAACTACTTCTCATCAATAGTTTGATTGCTCTGACTTATAATTTATACAGGAGAGACAGAATAAATGCTGCTTTTTTCCCCTTTTTCAGAAAAATGAATTCCCTTGTATTCTCCAAAGATAATCATTTTCGTTTGTTTAGCATCGCTATGAACGCATTGGTTTTAATGTGTTTCTATCCATTGCAGTTATTTTTCATTTTGATTCTTGAATTCTCCCATTTTTGGTCCCTTGGAGCCTCTTCCAGTTGACTTCTCTGAATCCTTTTGTTGTGACCCTGGTAGTTTGTGATAGATTTTTTGCCTGTAATATGACGAAAGGTTCTGGGATTGTCATAATCACTTCCTGCCCAAGTTAATTAGCCATTTTCCTAAGAAGTCCTGTTTACTTTATGTGGGAGATTGTGTTTACAGACCATTGTCTGGGTACTAGGCTAAATGGATGACACTGGAGTCATCATTGTTTCTAGGCCTTTCTAATATAAGAAGTATTTTATTTATTTATTTATTTTTTTTTAAGAAATATTTTCAAGAGAAAATATATCACGTGTTTATATTTCTTTTTTTCTTTTTTCTTTTTTTTAATTGCATTTTAGGTTTTGGGGTACATGTGAGGAACATGCAAGATTGTTGCATAGGTACACAAATGGCAGCGTGATTTGCTGTCTTCCTCCCCAACACCTATATCTGGTATTTCCCCCCATGCTATCTCTCCCCAACTCCCCACCCCCTGCTGTCCCTCTCCTATTTCCCCCCTGACAGACCCCAGTGTGTGATGCTCCCCTCCCTGTGTCCATGTGTTCTCATTGTTCAACACCCACCTATGAGTAAGAACATGTGGTATTTGATTTTCTGTTCTTGTGTCCGTTTGCTGAGAACAATGGTTTCCAGGTTCATCCATGTCCCTACAAATGACACAAACTCATCATTTTTGATGGCTGCGTAATATTCCATGGTGTATATGTGCCACATTTTCCCTGTCCAGTCTATCATCAATGGACATTTGGGTTGGTTCCAGGTCCTTGCTATTGTAAACAGTGCTGCAATGAACATTCGTGTGCGTATGTCCTTATAGTAGAACGATTTATAATCCTTTGGATATATACCCAGTAATGAGATTGCTGGGTCAAATGGAATTTCTATTTCCAGGTCCTTAAGGAATCGCCACACTGTCTTCCACAATGGTTGAACTAATTTACACTCCCACCAACAGTGTAAAAGTGTTCCTATTTCTCCACATCCTCTCCAGCATCTGTTGTCTCTAGATTTTTTAATGATTGCCGCTCTAACTGGCGTGAGATGGTATCTCAATGTAGTTTTGATTTGCATTTCTCTAATGACCAGTGATGATGAGCATTTTTTCATATGTTTGTTGGCCTCATGTATGTCTTCTTTTGTAAAGTGTCTGTTCATATCCTTTGCCCACTTTTGAATGGACTTGTTTGTTTTTTTCTTGTAAATCTGTTTTAGTTCTTTGCAGATTCTGGATATCAGCCCTTTGTCAGATGGGTAAACTGCAAAAATTTTTTCCCATTCTGTTGCTTGCCAATTCACTCTAATGACTGTTTCTTTTGCCGTGCAGAAGCTGTGGAGTTTGATTAGGTCCCATTTGTCTATTTTGACTTTTGTTGCCAATGCTTTTGATGTTTTGGTCATGAAGTCCTTGCCTACGCCCATGTCCTGAATGGTTTTGCCTAGATTTTCTTCCAGGGTTTTTATGGTGTTAGGTCTTATGTTTAAGTCTTTAATCCATCTGGAGTTAATTTTAGTGTAAGGTGTCAGGAAGGGGTCCAGTTTCTGCTTTCTGCACATGGCTAGCCAGCTTTCCCAACACCATTTATTAAACAGGCAATCCTTTCCCCGTTGCTTGTTTTTGTCAGGTTTGTCAAAGATGGGATGGTTGTGGATGTGTTGTGTTGCCTCTGAGGCCTCTGTTCTGTTCCATTGGTCTATATCTCTGTTTTGGTACCAGTACCATGCTGTTTTGATTACTGTAGCCTTGTAGTATAGTTTGAAGTCCAGTAGTGTGATGCTTCCTGCTTTGTTCTTTTTGCTTAGAATTGACTTGGCTATGTGGGCTCTCTTTTGGTTCCATATGAAGTTTAAGGTGGTTTTTTCCAGTTCTGTGAAGAAGGTCATTGGTAGCTTGATGGGGATAGCGTTGAATCTGTAAATTACTTTGGGCAGTATGGCCATTTTCACGATATTAATTCTTCCTAACCATGAACATGGAATGTTTCTCCATCTGTTTGTGTCCTCTCTTATTTCATTGAGCAGTGGCTTGTAGTTCTCCTTGAAGAGGTCCTTTACGTTCCTTGTTAGTTGTATTCCTAGGTGTTTTATTCTCTTTGTGGCATTTGTGAATGGCAGTTCGTTCTTGATTTGGCTCTCTTTAAGTCTGTTATTGGTATATAGTAATGCTTGTGATTTTCGCACATTGATTTTGTATCTTGAGACTTTGCTGAAGTTGCTTATCAGTTTCAGGAGATTTTCGGCTGAGATGATGGGGTCTTTTAGATATACAATCATGTCATCTGCATATAGAGACAATTTGACTTCCTCCTTTCCTATTTGAATACCCTTTATTTCTTTTTCTTGCCTGATCGCTCTGGCTAGAACTTCCAATACTATATTGAATAGGAGTGGTGAGAGAGGGCATCCTTGTCTACTGCCAGATTTCAAAGGGAATGCTTCCAGTTTTTGACCATTCAGTATGATATTGGCTGTTGGTTTGTCATAAATAGCTTTTATTATTTTGAGATACGTTCCATCAATACCTAGCTTATTGAGAGTTTTTAGCATAAAGGGCTGTTGAATTTTGTCAAAGGCCTTCTCTGCATCAATTGAGATAATCATGTGGTTTATGTCTTTGGTTCTGTTTATGTGGTGGATTACATTTAAAGACTTGCCTATGTTGAACCAGCCTTGCATCCCTGGGATGAAGGCTACTTGATCATGGTGGATAAGCTTTTTGATGTGCTGTTGCAATCAGTTTGCCAGTATTTTATTGAAGATTTTTGCCTCTATGTTCATCATGGATATTGGCCTGAAGTTTTCTTTTCTTGCTGAGTCTCTGCCGGGTTTTAGTATCAGGATGATGTTGGTCTCATAAAATGATTTGGGAAGGATTCCCTCTTTTTGGATTGTTTGGAATAGTTTCAGAAGGAGTGGTACCAGCTCCTCTTTGTATGTCTGGTAGAATTCAGCTATGAACCCATCTGGACCTGGGCTTTTTTTTTGGTGGTAGGCTCCTAATTGCTGCCACAACTTCAGACCTTGTTATTGGTCTATTCAGGGTTTTGACTTCTTCCTGGTTTAGGCTTGGGAGGAGGCAAGTGTCCAGGAATTTAACCATTTCTTCCAGGTTTACTAGCTTATGTGCTTAGAGTTGTTTGTAATAATCTCTGATGATGGTTTGTATTTCTGTGGAATCTGTGGTGATATCCCCTTTATCATTTTTTATTGCATCTATTTGATTATTCTCTCTTTACTTTTTTATTAATCTGGCTAGTGGTCTGTCTATTTTTTAGATCTTTTCGAAAAACCAGCTCCTGGATTCATTGATTTTTTTGAATGTTTTTTTTGTGTCTCTATCTCCTTCAGTTCTGCTTTGATCTTAGTTATTTCTTGTCTTCTGCTAGGTTTTGAGTTTTTTTGATCTTGCTCCTCTAGCTCTTTCAATTTTGACGATAGGGTGTCGATTTTAGATCTCTCTTTTTTTCTCCTGTGGGCACTTATTGCTATATATTTTCCCCTAGAGACTGCTTTAAATGTGTCCCAGAGATTATGGTATGTTGTGTCTTTGTTCTCATTGGTTTCGAAGAGCATCTTTATTTCTGCCTTCATTTCATTGCTTATCCAGTCAACATTCAAGAGCCAGTTGTTCAGTTTCCATGGAGCTGTGTGGTTCTGAGTTAGTTTTTGAATTCTGAGTTCTAACTTGATTGCACTGTGGTCTGAGAGACTGTTTGTTATGATTTCCGTTCTTTTGCATTTGCTGAGGAGTGATTTACTCCCAATTATGTGGTCAGTTTTAGAGTAGGTGTGATGTGGTGCTGTGAAGAATGTATATTCTGTGGATTTGGGGTGGAGAGTTCTCTAAATGTCTATTAGGTTTGCTTGGTCCAGGTCTGAGTTCAAGTCCTGGATATCCTTGTTAATTTTCTGTCTCGTTGATATGTCTAATGTTGACAATGGGGTGTTAAAGTCTCCCACTATTATTGTGTGGCAGTCTAAGTCTCTTTGTAAGCCATTAAGAACTTGCCTTATTTATCTGGGTTCTCCTGTATTGGGTGCATATATATTTAGGATCATTAGTTCTTCTTGTTGCATTGATCCTTTTACCATTATGTAATGTCCTTCTTTGTCTCTTTTGATCTTTGTTGATTTAAAGCCTGTTTTATCAGAGACGAGAATTGCAACTCCTGCTTTTTTTTTGCTTTCCATTTGCTTGGTAAATCTTCCTCCATCCCTTTATTTTGAGCCTTTGTGTATCCTTGCATGTGAGATGGGTTTCCTGGATACAGCACACCAATGGGTTTTGGCTTTTTATCCAATTTGCCAGTCTGTGTCTTTTGATTGGGGCATTTAGCCCATTTACATTTAGGGTTAATATTGTTATGTGTGAATTTGATCCTGCCATTTTGATGCTAGCTGGCTGTTTTGCCTGTTAGTTGTTGCAATTTCTTCACTGTGTTGATGCTATTTGCCATTTGGTACTTTTTTGGAGTGGCTGGTACTGGTTGTTCCTTTCTATGTTTAGTGCCTCTTTCAGGAGCTTTTGTAAAGCAGGCCTGGTGGTGATGAAATCTCTGAGTACTTGTTTGTTCGCAAAGGATTTTATTTTTCCTTCACTTATGACGCTTAGTTTGGCAGGATATGAAATTCTGGGTTGAAAGTTCTTTTTTTTAAGGATGTTGAATATTGGCCCTCACTCTCTTCTGGCTTGTAGGGTTTCTGCTGAGAGAACTGCTGTGTTTATATTTCTAATTTAAATTTAAAATTTCATGGTTTTTACTTTTCTAATATTATATTTGTAATTCTTAAATTGAAAATCTTGGTTCATAATTATTTTTATTTTATTTATTTTGAGAGAGTCTTGCTCTTTGCCCAGGCTGGAGTGCAGTGGTGTGATCTAGGCTCACTGTAACCTCCACCTCCCAGGTTCAAGCAATTCTCCTGCCTCAGCCTCTCAAGTAGCTGGGACTACAGGCGCCCACCACCATACCTGGCTAATTTTTGTAGTTTTAGTAGAGATGGGGTTTTACTGTGTTGGCCAGGCTGGTCTCGAACTCCTGGCCTCAAGTGATCCACCTGCCTTGGCCTCCCAAAGTGCTGGGATTACATGCATGAGCCACTATGCCCTGTGAATAATGAATTAACAATTATTTATTTGCTGTAATGGATAACATTAAGCTCTTGCAAAACCTCATCTCTACTAAAAATAAAAATTTTTTAAAAAATGGCCGGGCATGGTGATGCGTACCTGTAATCCCAGCTTCTCTTGGGGCTGAGGTGGGAGGATCACTTGAGCCCAGGAGGCGGAGGTTGCAGTGAGCCATGATTGCACCATTGCATGCCAGCCTGGGTGACAGAGCCAGACCCTGTTTTTTTTTAAAAAAAAATTGATTTGAAGAATATTAAAGCACAAGATTAAATATAGAAATATCAGGAAAGATGTTTATCAAAATACCTTTGTGACTGTCTTTGGATGGTGGGGTTTCAGGTTTTAGATCTTTATAATTTTCTGTATTTGCCACGCCCTGTGCTGCCAAAGCTGCCTTCCTTCTCACCTCACCTGAATTTTTGGGTTGCTCTACAGTGGCCCCTCTTGGCCTCCAGCGTCCATAACCTTCCCAAACACTCTGTCCCAGACCCCTACTTTTAACTAGCTTTTTTTCTTTTTAAAAAATCTCTGCATAAAGTCCTTCTTCTGGCCAGGCACAGTGGCTCACACCTGTAATCCCAGCACTTTAGGAGGCCGAGGTGGGTAGATCACCTGAGGTCAGGAGTTCAAGACCAGCCTGGCCAACATAGTGAAACCCCGTCTCTACTAATAATATAAAAATTAGCCAGGCATGGTGGCATGTGCCTATAGTCCCAGCTACTCAGGAGGCTGAGAATTGCTGGAACCTGGCAGGTGAAGGTTGCAGTGAGCCGAGCTCATGCCACTGCATTCCAGCCTGGGCAACAGAGGGAGATTCCATCTCTAAAATAAAATAAATAATACAAAATTTTAAAAACTCTGCTCCTTCTGTTCTTCTCACACACTTCACACTGTATCTTCCCTTCCACGTACATTCTAAACGCCAAACGGCCTTGGTGATGAGGAAGCTCTTTGAAGAAAATCATTTCCTATTATTTTATCATCTTACTTTCATATGTAATATACTAATATGCACAATTATTTTAAAATAATAATCGTTTACTTTTAGACTTTGTAAATAATACCTGCTCATTGAAATAAAGTAAACCCAAATGCAGTCAGCCCAAGCCTAACCCTATTCCTGCAAAAATCATGTTGTGGTTGGAGGCATGGATTATGGGTATATATTGTTGTATGGAGACCATCACAAAGTTATTGTTTATCTGTCAGAAAGTAAAACTATAAGTTTAACCCTGTAAGCTTACATTTGAAACTTGAAACACTGAAAACTCCCTGTCAGCTAGAAATGTTCTAGAAAACATTATTTAAAAGCTGAGACAGTCCCTAGAGGAAAATTACCTTTATTGCCATGGTAGGTAGATGAGGCATGATGTTGTGAGAAAACTGAGAGTGGCTCCAAACATGCACCAATAGTGAAATCATCTCTGGGACATATATAAAGCAATGGGTAGAGGGAAATTTATAGCACGAAATGCCCACAAGAGGAAGCAGGAAAGATCTAAAATCAATACCCTAACATCACAATTAAAAGAACTAGAGAAGCAAGAGCAAACAAATTCAAAAGCTAGCAGAAGACAAGGAATAACTAAGATCATAGCAGAACTAAAGGAGATAGAGACACAAAAAACCCTTCAAAAAATCAATGAATCCAGGAGTTGGTCTTGAAAAAATCAACAAAACAGATAGACTTCTAGCCAGACAAATAAAGAAGAAAAGTGAGAAGAATCAAATAGGCACAATAAAAAATGACAAAGGGAATGTCCCCACTGATCCCATAGAAATACAAACTACCGTCAGAGAATACCATAAACATCTCTATGCAAATAAACTAGAAAATCTAGAAGAAATGGACACATTTCTGGACACACCCTCCTAAGACTAAATCAGGAAGAAGTCAAATCCCTGAATAGACCAATAACAAGATCTGAAATTGAGGCAGTAATTAACAGCTTACCAATGAAAAAAAAAAAGCCCAGCACCAGACAGATTCACAGCTGAATTCTACCAGAGGTACAAAGAGTAGCTGGTACCATTCCTTCTGAAACTATCCTAAACAAAAGAAAAAGAGGGAATCCTCCCTAACTCATTTTAGGAGGCCAGCATCATCCTGATACCAAAACCTGGCAGACACACACACACACACATACACACACACACACACACACACAATCTCATGCTGATATCCCTGATGAATATAGATGCAAAAATCCTGAACAAAATACTGACAAACTGAAGTCAGCAACACATCAATAAACTTATCACTGTGGTCTGAGAGACTGTTTATTTTTTTATTTTTTATTTTTTGAGACAGGGTCTTGTTCTGTCACCAGGCACCAGGCTGGAGTGCAGTGGCATGATCTTGGCTCACTACAACCTCCGCCTCCCGGGTTCTAGCAATTCTCCTGTCTCAGCCTCTTGAGTAGCTGGGACTACAGGTGTGCACCACCATGCCCAGCTAATTTTTGTATTTTTAGTAGAGATGGGGTTTCACCATTTTGGCCAGGATGGTCTCTAACCCTTAACCTCATGATCTGCCCGCGTCAGCCTCCCAGAGTGCTGGGATTACAGGTGTGAGCCACCATGTCTGGCCCTGAGAACTGTTTATTATGATTTCTGTTCTTTTGCATTTGCTGAGAAGTGTTTTACTTCCAATTATGTGGTCAATTTTAGAATAAGTGCAATGTGGTGCTGAGAAGAATGTATATTTAGTCAATTAGGGTAGAGAGTTCTGTAGCTGTCTATGAGGTCCATTTGGTCCAAAGCTGAATTCAAGTCCTGAATATCCTTGTTATATTTCTGTCTTGTTGATTTTTCTACTATTGACACTGGGGTGTTAAAGTCTCCCTCTATTATTGTGTGGGAGTCTCAGTCTCTTTGTAGATCTCTAAGAACTTGCTTTATGAATCTAGGTGCCTCTATATTGGATGCATATGTATTTAGGTTAGTTAGCTCTTCTTGTTGGATTGATCCCTTTACCATTATGTAATGTCCTTCTTTGCCTTTTTTGATCTTTGTTGATTTAAAGTCTGTTTTATCAGAGACTAGGATTGCAACCTCTGCTTTTTTATGTTTTCCATTTGCTTGGTAAATATTCCTCCATTCCTTTATTTTGAGCCTATATGTTTCTTTGCATGTGAGATGGGTCTCCTGGATACAGCACACCAATGGGTCTTGACTCTTTATCCAATTTGCCAATCTGTGTTTTTTAATTGGGGCATTTAGCCCATTTACATTTAAGGTTAATATTGTTTTGTGTGAATTTGATCCTGTCATTAGGTGCTAGCTGGTTATTTTGCCCATTAGTTGATGCAGTTTCTTCATAATGTCAATGGTCTTTACAATTTGGTATGTTTTTGCAGTGGCTGGTACCAGTTTTTTTTTTTTTTTCCATATTTAGTGCTTCCTTCAGGAGCTCTTGTAAGGCAGGCCTGGTGGTGACAAAATCTCGCAGCATTTGCTTGTCCGTAAAATATTTTATTTCTCTTTTGCTTATGAAGCTTAGTTTGACTGGATATAAAATTCTGGGTTGAAAATTCTTTTGTTGAAGAATGTTGAATATTGGCCCCCATGCTATTCTGGTTTGTAGGGTTTTTGCAGAGAGACCTGCTGTTAGTCTGATGGGCTTCCCTTTGTGGGTATCCTCACCTTTCTCTCTGGCTGACCTTAACATTTTCCCCTTTATTTCAACCTTGGTGAATCTGATGATTATGTGTCTTGGGGTTGCTTTTCTTGAGGAGTGTCTTTGTAGTGTTCTCTGTATTTCCTGAATTTGAATGTTGGCCTGTCTTGTTAGGTTGGGGAAGTTCTTCTGGCTAATATCCTGAAGAGAGTTTTCCAACTTGGTTCCATTCTCCCCGTCACTTTCAGGTACACCAATCAAATGTAGATTTGGTCTTTTCATGTAGTCCCATATTTCTTGGAGGCTTTGTTCATTTCTTGTCATTCTTATTTCTCTAATCTTGTCTTCACGCTTTATTTCACTAAGTTGATCTTCAATCTCTGATATCCTTTCTCCTGCTTGATCAATTTGGCTATTGATACTTGTGTATGTGTCACGAAGTTCTCATGCTGGGTTTTTCAGCTCCATCAAGTCATTTGTGTTCTTCTCTAAACTGGTTATTCTAGTTAGCAAATCCTCTAAACTTTTTTAAAGGTTCTTAACTTCCTTACATTGTGTTAGAACATGTTTCTTTAGCTTGGAGGAGTTTATTATTAGCCACCTTCTGAAGCCTGCTTCTGTCAATTCATAAAACTCATTCTCTGTCCAGTTTTGTTCCCTTGGCTGGTGAGGAGTTGTGTTCCTTTGGAGGAGAAGAGGCATTCTGGCTTTTGGAATTTTCAGCCTTTCAGCACTGTTTTTTTCCTCATCTTCATGGATTTATCTACCTTTGGTCTTTGACATTGATGAGCTTCAGCTGGAGTTTCTGTGTGGACATCCTTTTGGTTGATGTTGATGCTATTCCTTTCTGTTTGTTAGTTTTCCTTCTAGGTTAGGCCCCTCTGCTGCAGTTCTGCTGGAATTTGCTGGAGGTCCACTCCAGACCCTGCTTGCCTGGGAATCACTGGAATGTGCTTGATGGTTGATACTGAGATGGGAGAGTACATGTCAGACCTTCCTAGGACTTGCCACAGGGATGTGGCTTGTTTACTCAGCTGCTGCACCCAAACCCCTTGCTGGAATGGGAGCACACAGGAGCTGGGGCGAGTGCCTTTGGGCACTGGCAGGAACAAACACTGTGCCAGCCCATGGCAGCATCTAGGGGTTGCCCATGACCTGTGGAGCCCCAGACGGCATGTGTTACAAACAATGCTCTTTTAGCTTTTGCCATCTGTGGATGGCTTAAGTGTTAAAGAACTTAGCGAAGAGTCAGTGTGACAGCCTTTTTGGGTTCCTGAACCCAGTGCATCCTGAATTCCTGTCTGGTGTCCAGGAAGAATCAGGTCACACAAACAGATTGAAGGGTGGTGTATGTGGAAGAGTTTATTGAGTGATGGAAGTGGATCTCAGTGGGATGGAAGCTGGAAAGGGGATGGAGTGGGAAGATCATCCTCCCCTGAAGTTGGGCCGTCCCCAGCCGAACTCCTCTCCAACCATCTCTGGCCAAACTCCTCTCTGACTGTGGTCTCTGATGTCCAACTGCCGCTTCTCTTGATGTTCAGATGTTTTTTCTCTTCTCTCCTTCTCTGCTGTGCTGCTCTGCTCCTTTGCCAGTGGAGCTTGGGGTTTTTATGGCTAAAGGATGGGGGTGCATGGTGGGCCAGGGTGGTTTTGGAAAAGGCAACATTTGGGCAGGAAAAAGTAATGTATGTTTTCATTTAGGACTGTGGGTCCAGATTTGAGAGTGGAACCCTTACCAGGGACCCTGCCCTCTTCACCCAGTATTTTCCTGCCTCCTGTCCATATCAATAATATGGTTTTTTCCTTTTCTTTTTTTTGAGACAGAGTCTCTCCCTGTCACCCAGGCTGGAGTGCAGTCATACTTTGTCACCTCACTACAACTCCACCTCCTGGGTTCAAATGATACTCCTGCCTCAGGTTGCCAAGTAGCTGGGATTACAGGCATATACCACTACATCTGGCTAATTTTTATATTTTCAGTAGAGACAGCATTTCACTATGTTGGCCAGGCTGGTCTCAAACTTCTGACCTCAAGTGATAAGCCTGCCTTGGCCTCCCAAAGTGCTGGGATTATAGGTGTGAGTCACCACACCTGGCCAATACTATGGTATTTTCAATTAATTGGGACCCAGGACCTTACCCATGGGGCTTAGTCTTCATGACAAACATCTGATTATGGTTAATGATCTAAAAAGGCCCATTCCTGTTCTAAAACATTTGAAAGTATTTATATTAGTTTTCTCATTGTTGCTGTAGCAGATCACTGCAAATGTATTGATTTAAAACAACCCAAATTTATTATTTTACAGTTTTGGAAGGAGCCCCAATGGGTCTCTCTTGGCTAAAATCAAAGTGCTTGTAAGGCTGTGTTCCCTTTGGAGGCTCTAAAGGAAAGTATCTTTTCTGGCCTTTTCCAGGTTCTGGAGCCCACCAGCATTCCTTGGCTTAGGGCCTCCTTCTGTCTTTAAAGTCAGATTGATGACTTTAAATGGCTGGTTGAGTCTTTCTCATATCACATTCCTCTGACACTGACTCTTCTGCCTCCCTCTTCCACATTTAAACACCCTAAGACCATATGATTACATTGGGCCCATCTGGATAATCCAGGGTACTCTTTCTTTCAAGGTCAGCTGATTAGTGACCTTAATTCTATTTGAAATTTTACCTCTTTTTTCATAATCTGGGGATAGGGGAATAGGACATATTCTACCTATGATAGTAACCCATCTTTGCACACATTCAAAATTGTCCTTTTGTACTTTAAAAAAAATTTTCTTTTTTTTTTTTTTTTGAGACGGAGTTTCACTCATGTTACCCAGGCTGGAGTGCAATGGCGTGATCTCGACTCACCGCAACCTCCACCTCCTGGGTTCAGGCAATTCTCCTGCCTCAGCCTCCTGAGTAGCTGGGATTACAGGCACGCACCACCATGCCCAGCTAATTTTTTGTATTTTTAGTAGAGGCGGGGCTTCACCATGTTGACCAGGATGGTCTCGATCTCTTGACCTCGTGATCCACCCACCTCGGCCTCCCAAAGTGCTGGGATTACAGGCTTGAGCCACTGCGCCCGGCCTTAAAAAATCTTAATAGTAATTATTCTCCAGGAGAGATAGAACAATGGTATAATTACTATTTCTGTTTTCCAAGTGAAGCAAGAGAGGCAGTAAGAGGTGATGATAAACTCATATCACAGAAGTAATTTGTATATTCATTTAACAAATATCTATAAATAACAGCAATGTTACAATGGGAACCCAGATGCATGACTCTGCCAAGTCCTCTCTCCACCATCTGACTTGGGTCTGCTCTTCTCAAGAAACGTATAAAAATCATGTCCAGGATAATTGATAGAGCTATTTATGTATGTATTGTCCCACAGTTGTAGGAGATTCTAAAGAATAAAAAGCTAATTCCCCTCTCTCTTCCAGCCTCCTGCAAGAGCCAAACGCTTAAATTCTTGGATCCAGGATTTTTTGCCCAGGCCTCACACACCAACCCCCATTCCCCAACCCTTCACCACTCCCTTCTTTAGGGAGGGAGGTTAAGAGCTTCATTGTTTTAGAGGCTACTCCAATTTTTGCCTATGAAGGAGTAAGCTAAAGCTGCTTCCTGGGAGCAATGGTGAGAGTGGCTCAAACGTGAGTTAAAGACATACGGATAATAACTGAACACATGAAAGGACATTCAAAATTGCTAGCCAGCGCCAAGCTCAGTGGCTCATGTCTACAATCCCAGCCTTTTAAGAGGCTGAGGCAGGAGAATTGCTTGAGTCCAGGGGTACAAGACCAGCCTGGGAAACAAAGAGAGACTCCCATCTCTTAAAAAAAAAAATGCTGGGTATAGTAGTAGCAAGTGCCTATAGTCCCAGTTACTTGGGAGGTTGAAGTAGGAAGATCACTTGAGCCTGGGAGGTCAAGGCTGAAGTGAGCTGTGATCATGCCACTACACTCCAGCTTGGGCAACAGAGTGAGACCCTCTTTCAAAATTTAAAAAATTGCTGGCTATTTGGGAAATTCAAGTTAAAACCATAATGACATACTATTATACACTTAGTAGAATGACTAAAATAAAAGCATTGGTAATACTAAATGCTAGCAAGCAAGGATGCAAAAAAACTGGATTGCTTATACATTGCTGGTGGGAAGGTTAAATGATACAGCCACTGTGGAACTATTTGTAGCAATTTCTTAAAAAGTTCTACGTATATTTATCAAATGATCCAGCAATTACATTCCAGAGCATTTATCCCAGAAAACTTATATTCACACAAAAACTTGTATATACATATTTATTTGTAATAACCTCAAACTGGAAACAACCTAAATGTCGTTCAACAGGTGAATGGTTAAACTGGCATATCCATATATGCAATACTACTCAGAAAGAAAAAGGAATGAACTGTTATTACATAAGACAGCTTAAATGGCTCTCAAAGGCATTATGCTGAGTGAAAAAAGCCAATTTTAGCTGGATGTGGTGGCTCATGCCTAATCCCAGTGCTTTGGAAGGCCAAGGTGGGAGGATCACATCACCTGAGGCCGGGAGTTTGAAACCAGCCTGGGCAACATAACAAGGTCTCATCTCACAAAAAATGTTTTAGAAAGAAAGAAAAAATCCAATTTTAAAATGCTACGTGCTATATGATCCCATTTATATAAAATTCTTGAAATGGCCAAATTATAGAGACGAAGAGCGAATCAGTGGTTGTCAAACACTAGGGAACAAGGGGAGCGTGTGGGTATGATATGGAAGAGGAAATGACAGAACAGTTCTTTGTCTTAATTGTGATATGGGTCACATAATTTTGTACCTATGATAAAGTATTATAGAATTATATACAAAGACACAAAAAAAGAGTGAAAAACTGATAAAATCCACATAAGGCCTGTGGTTAAGTGAGTTGTATTGTGCCATTGTCAATTTCATGTTGCTGATGATGTGCTACTGCAGTTACGTAAGATGCTATCCCTGGGTGAAGCTGGGTGAGGGGATGGGGAACTCCCTACTATTTTCTATTATATTTCAAAAACCAGAAACAAAACAGGCAGTGGGCTGAATTTGGCCAAGGCATAGTTTGCTGACTCATTCTTTAGAGAAAAGAACTTTGTTCTCTCATTTCCATTTTTAAAAACACCCCGGAAAACTTTGATTGTCCTGGCTTGGGTCATGTGCCTCTCCCCTGTATTTGTCACTGTAAATGACAAAGCAAGGCCATGTCATTACATATTAGAACTCATCAAGGGTGGAGGAGGAGTTGTTCTCCCAAATAAAGAAAGAGGGTAGGGTGTGGTGGCTCACACCTGTAATCCCAGCACTTTGGGAGGCAGAGGCAGGTCAATCACAAGGTCAGGAGTTCGAGACAGGCCTGGCCAACATGGTGAAGCCCCGTCTCTACTAAAAAAAAATACAAAAATTAGCTGGGCATGGTGATGTGTGCCTGTAATCCCAGCTACTTGGGAGGCTAAGGCTGAAGAATTGCTGGAACCCAGAAGGCGGAGGTTGCAGTGAGCTGAGATCATGCCACTGTACTCCAGCCTGGGCTACAGAGCAAGACTCCATCTCAAAAAAGAAAAAAAAAGAAAAAGAAAGGAGCGCAGTGTAGACAAAACCATATCTGTCCACTAGAGTGGTGGATGTCTTAAAAATCTCAAAGTTAGGAAGTACAAATGGGTCTCACACAGAACTAGAACCAGGAACTCAAAAACTGTCAGGAGCTCCTTTCCTCATGGAGCCAATGTCATCTCTTTTGACTCTACCCTTCTCTGGGTACCTGCTTCTTTCTTTGCTCTTTCTATAGTACTGCTTTCTATATCTTTCCGCGGGGGCTCAGTTCTGTGGGGTGGTTGCTCCACAGCTTCTGTGCTTACGTTTTTCCCACTAAAATGCTTATAGTATCATTATGCTCACATTTTACATTGCGCTGAAGAATATTAAGATAGTAATCTTTTGGCTACTATTAAAATGTTGTGAATGTTGTATAACTAATTACAGGCAATTTTTATCTTTATGATGCTATCCTCCTTTCCTATGTGCATTATTTTAAAAGACCCAGAGAGAAGAGATAAAAATGGCTGCCTAGATGCAGGTGGTATGTGCCTCCTCCTCAAAGAGGAACCAGAATAGTAAGTAGACAGATTTCGAACAGACCACCCAGCAAAGAGTGCTGGGATTCTCTAGAGAAGAGATGGGAAGCACCAGAAGTAAGGAGAGGGTTCAAGGAAGCTTGCCTGGACAGGGACTGCCTGCAAGCCAGGGGAGTCTTCTATATATGGGTAAACAGACTAAGAGTGAAACCCCAGGGCTCAGCTTTTACAATCCTGGCTACAAGAGAAACCCTCAACTCATTAGCTAGTGCCTTGGGTCTGACATATGGGGCTGCCTGAAGATTGCACAGAGAGGTTGTTCCAGAATGGGAACCCACACAGAATCTCACAGGCACCCAAGACTAGAGCAACCTCAGGCAGGTGCTATATTGAGAGCCTATGTACTGGGGATCTACAGACATGGCTGTTGCACTGCACTGCTCCAAGGAGGAAGACAGGAGACTGGGCACTCACACATGCCCCTGGGAGGGTCCCTACAATGGGCTGCAATAGGCTGCTGTTGAGACTGAGACATGAGCAGACCATACTTCCCACAGCTGCTTGCCCAGGCTGCTTGCCTGGGAGGGCCCCCGCCTTCCCTGGTCCCAGGCTCAAGTTGCCATTTTGAGTTAAATGCTGGGTTGCACCCTGCCCTCAGGCCTCATTTGAGCTGACTCAACTGCCCCCATGATATACTTTGAATGTTTGTCCCCTCTAACTATTATGTTGAAAAGTGATTTCCATCATTGAAGGTGGATCCTAGCGGGAGGTGTTTGAGTCATGAGGGTGGATCCTTCACAAATGGCTTGTTGTCATCCCCTTGGTGATGAGTGAGTTCTTGATCTGTGAGTTCAATCAAGAGTGGGTTGTTTAAAGAGCCTGGCACATTTCCCCTCTTTCCCTTGCTCCCTCTCTCACCATGTGACACACTGGCTCCCCTTCAACTTCCACCATGATTGTAAGCTTCCTGAGGCTCTCACCAGATGCAGATGCTGGCACTATGCTTGTGTGTAGCCTGCAGAACCATCAGCCAAATAAACCTCTTCTCTTTTCTTTTCTTTTTTCTTTTCTTTTCTTTTCTTTTCTTTTCTTTTCTTTTCGACAAGAATCTCTTTCTGTTGCCTAAGCTGGAATGCAGTGGCATGATCTCAGCTCAGTGCAACCTCTGCTCCTGGGTTCAAGTGATTCTCATGTCTCAGCCTCCCAAGTAGCTGGGATTACAGGCGTGCACCATCACATGTGGCTAATTTTTGTATTTTTAGTAGAGACAGAGTTTCACCGCATTGGTCAGGCTGGTCTTCAGCTCCTGGCCTCAAGTGATTGGCCTGCCTCAGCCTCCCAGAGTGCTGGGATTACAGGCGTGAGCCACCACACCCAGCCAAACCTCTTTTCTTTATATGTTACCTAGCCTCAGGTACTTCTTTATGGCAACATAAAATGGATTAACACAAGCCACCAGCCAGCCAAGGAAAGCCAGAAAAACCAGGCCCTCCTATGTACATCTAAGACAATAGCTACTTCCCTGCGATGGGCTGCTGTGGAACTGAGGTGCTAGTGGACAGCACTCCCTACAGTGTCCTGCCCATGCTGCCTGCCTAGGAAGCATCCCGTCTTCTTTGGTCACAGGCCCAGTGTGCCATTTTTGAGGGTTTAATGCTGGGGCTGCATCCTACCCTCAGGCCAAGTTCACGTTTACATGGCTGCAGTTGCCACCTGGCCAAAGAGGGACAAGGAAACCAAACTCCCCTACGTACACCTAGGATAATACCCACTGCCCTGCTGTGGGCTGCTTGAGACTCAGACTCAAGCAGACCACACTCCTCACAGCTTCTTGCCTATGCTGCTCACTTGAGAGGGGCCTTGCTCTCTCTGATCACAAGCCTACAGCTAGCACCATTTTGAGAGTTTCCCCATTGGGTTGTATCCCATCCTCAGGCTAAGTTTGAGGTGACACAGCTATAGCCACCACTAAGCCAGGGGAGGGGTAGAGGAGACCAGGCTCTCCCAAGCACACTTAGGACAATACCCATCACACTGGTATGGGTGGCTGTAGGGCTAGAGACTAGCCTGCTCAAAACATTGAGCTACCAGGAACACCAGCACAGACCAGCTGAGACCTTGTGGGTTTCACCACTGCCATTGTAGCAGGAGTGGCCATGGGAAATGGATCTCTCGGACACCAAATATAGGAGGAAGGAGGGTTTATTCGGCCGGGAGCAAGGTGGCATAGTTGCCTAACAGCCAAGATCCCCTAACAAAGGAAGGTTCCGTCTTTACATAGGCTTTTACTTTAGATGTTCAATGTGGAAGAATCTTAGGTTTATAGCTTAACATATGAAAAGGGTCTCAGTTTTCAGTCTCAGGAATTACATATGAAAAGGGTTTTGGTTTATGGTCTTAGGAATTACATATGAAAAGGGTCTCAGTTTACAGTCTCAGGAATTACATATGCAAAGGGTTTCGGTTTACAGTCTTAGGAATGAAAAGGGGAAGTTGACCTGAGATGCCTGGGTCTCCCTCTTCACCACCACCCACACCACATCAGCTGCCTGAGAATCCACCCACTACCCAGCCCACTACTCCCATTACTAGCTTCTAAGCAAGCCAGCTGGAGGTTGGCCCAAAAATCAGCCCTCCAGGACCAGCTAACACCAGAGCCAGCATAAGCTGCTCTGGAGTCTAAAAACAGCCACATTCACCCCATTGCTGCCAACACCAGGGCTCAGAGACTAGTTCAGTTGCTGTCCAAGTCCCCAGCAAAACTTCATCACAACCTCAACTTATTAGTTGAGTTTGTTAATATATGCTTATTTATAAACTTACTAGTTGAGTATATTATTATAGTTGAGTTATTAATAAGTGTGCCCTAAGCCACTGAGGAAATCACAGATACCAGTGACCCTGTGCACTGCTGAAGAAGTTGCACAAAGATCACACTATTTCAGGCACCCAAAATAAAAGCCAAAGTATCCTACTCAGTCAACAACATACATACTATCAGGAAAAAAATTCCCCTAAAAAAGCAATTTCAAGAAATTGAAACAAGCACTGCTACACCAGATAGACAGATATCAATGGTGGTAGAGGTCTATAAAGAGAGCTATAAAACACTGATGAAAGAAATAGTAGACGATGCCAAACAAGTGGAAAAACATGCTCATGCATTGGAAGAATCAATATTGTTAAAATAACCATACTGCCAAAAGCAATCTACAGATTTAATGTAATACCTATCAAATTACCAATGTCATTTTTCACAGAATGAGAAAAAAACAATTCTAAAATCCATATGGAACTAAAAAAAAGCCCAAATAGCCAAAGCAATCCTAAACAAAAAGAACAAAGCTGGAGGCATCACATTACCTGACCTCAAATTATACATCAAGGCTATAGTAAACAAAACAGCATGGTACTGTTATAAAAATAGCCACATGCCTACAACCAATTGATATTTGACAAAGATGACAAAAATAGACAATAGGGAAGGGAAACTCTATTCAATAAATGGTGCTGGGAAATTTGGATAGCCATATGTAGAAAAATGAAACTGGACCTATACCTCTCATCACAGATAAAAATTAACTCAAGATGGATGAAAGTCCTAAATGCAAGACTGGAAGCTATAAAAATCCTAGAAGAAAACCTGAGAAAAACTCTTCTGGACATTGGCCTAGGCAAAGAATCTTTGATCAAATTCTCAAAATCAAATGCAGCAAAAACAAAAATAGGCAAATGGAACTTAATTAAACTAAAAAGCTTCTGCACAGCAAAATAAACAATCCACACAGTAAACAGACAACCTATAAAATGGGAAAAAATATTTGCAAACTGTCCATCTGACAAAGGGTTGATATGTAAAATCTACAAGGAAGTCAAACAGCTCAACAAGAAAAAAACAGCCCCACTGAGGCCAGGCTCAGTGGCTCATGCCTGTAATCCCAGCACTTTAGGAGGCCAAGGTGGGTGGATCACCTAAGATCAGGAGTTCGAGACCAGCCTGACCAACATGGAGAAACCCCGTCTCTACTAAAAATACAAAATTACCTGAGTGTGGTGGCTCATGCCTGTAATTCCAGCTACTCAGGAGGCTGAGGCAAGAGAATTGCTTGAACTCGGGAGGTAGAGGTTGTTGTGAGCTGAGATCTCATCATTGCACTTTGGCCTGGGCAACAAGAGCAAAATTCTGTCTCAATAATAATAATAATAATAATAATCCCGTTGAAATGTGGGCAGGCCAGACGCAGTGGCTCACGTGTGTAGTCCTAGCACTTTGGAAGGCTAAGGCAGGTGGAACACCTGAGGTCAGGAGTTTGAGATCAGCCTGGCCAACATGGTGAAACTCTCTCTACTAAAAATACAAAAACTAGCCTGACGTGGTGGTGTGTGCCTGTAACCCCAGCTACCTGGGAGGCTGAGGCAGGAGAATCGCTAGAACCCAGGGACGGAGGTTGCAGTGAGCCGAGATTGTGTCACTGCCCGACAGCCTAGGCAACAGAGTGAGACTCTGGCTCAAAAACAAATAAATAAATAAATTAGTTAATTAGTTTAAAAAAAGAAACGTGAGCAAACAGCCTGAGCAACACGGTGAGACTTCATCTCTACAAAAGGAAAAAAAAAATTAGCTGGGTATTATAGCATGCACCTGTGGTCTCCGTTACCTGGGAGGCTGAGGTGAGAGGATAGTTTGAACCCAGGAGGCTGAGGCTACAGTGAGCCATGTTAATGCCACTGTACTCTAGCCTAGGTGACAGAGCAAGACCTTGTCTCAAAAAAAAAAAAAAAAAAAAGTGGGCAAAGGACATGGACAGACATTTTTCAGAAGACACACAAGCAGCCAAAAAACTTTTGAAAAACTGCTCAACATCAGTAATCATCAGAAAAATGCAAATTGAAACCACAAGGAGATACCATCTTACACCAGTCACAACAGCTATTACTAAAAGGTCAAAAAACAACAGATGTTGGCAAGAATGTGCAGAAAAAAAGAACATTTTTTCACCGTTGGTGGGAATATAAATTAGTACGACCTTTATGGAAAACAGTGTGGAGATTTCTCAAAGAACTAAAAATAGAACTACCATTTGATCCAGCAATCTTACTACTGGGTATTTACCCAAAGGGAAAGAAATCTTTATATTAATATCAAAAAGATACCTGCGCTTGCATATTTATCACAGCACTATTCACAATAGCAAAGCTGTGTGATATATTTGGGATATTTGTCCCCACTCAAATCTCATGTTGCACTGCAATGCTCAGTACTGGAGGTGGGGCCTGGTACCAGGTGTTTGGGTCATGGGGGTGGATTCCTGATGGCTTGGTGCTGTCTTTGCCATAGTGAGTGAGTTCTCATGAGATCTAGTCATTTAAAAGTGTGTGGCACCTCTCCCTGTACTCTCTCCTGCTCCAGCTCTTGCCATGTGATCTGCCTACTCTTGCTTCATCTTCTGCCATGAGTAGAAGTTTCCTGAGGCCTCCCAGAAGCAGATGCCAGAGTTATGCTTCCTGTACAGCCTGCAGAACTGGGAGCCAATTAAATTTCTTTTCTTATAAATTACTCAGTCTCAGATATTTCTTTATAACAATGCAAGAATGGAAGTACAGTATGGAATTGACCTAAGTGTCCATCAGTGGAGACTTGGATAAAGAAAATATATTGTAGGCGCACAGACACACACACACACCGTGGAATACTACCCAGCCATAAAAAAGAATGAAATCTACCATCACAAAGAAAATGATGCTAAAATATGAAATAATTTTTTATAAATGAAATCATGTCTTTTGCAGCCCTTCCTCCAACCCCTTTTCATTTAAAGAAAGCTACTACACTGATCCCTTGGGGTTTTGTGTGTGTGTGTGTGTGTGTGTGTGTGTGTTTATTTTTAAATATTTAGGGAGTACAAGTGCAGATGTCTTACATGCATATATCATGTAATGGCGAAATCTTGGCTTTTAGTGCACCCATTACCCAAATAGAGAAGATTGTACCCAACAGGTGAAGGAACTGGAGGCTATTATCGTAGTGAAATAACTCAAAGTCAAATGCTGCATGTTCTTACTTACAAATGGAGCTGAACAATGAGTACACATGGACATACAGAGTGGAATAATTGACATTGGAGACTCCAGAAAGTAGGAGGTTGGGAGAGGGCAACAGTTGAAAAATCACCTGTTGGGTACAGTCTTCTCTAGTTGGGTAATGGGTGCACTAAAAGCCAAGACGTCATCATTACACAATATATGCATATAAGACATCTGCACTCGTACTCCCTAAATATTTAAGAATAAACACACACACACAAAAAAAAAACCCAAGGGATCGGTATAGTAGCTTTTTTTAAATGAAGAGAGGTTGGAGGAAGGGCATAGTATAGAGATCAGAATGTAAAAAATCAGTCTAAGTCTTTAGGGCTTAAAAAACTATTTCTAGGAAAAAAGGCCCAGTAATGTGTAAACTTTTAGAATAGATTAAAAACAAAACCCTGTCTCTAGTAAGAGTGTACACATATTATTTTAGTTAAAATGCTTAGTAAATGAAGAACATTTTTTTTTTTTCAAACCCGGAGATTGACAAGTATCTCTTAATATCTGATCAAAATCTCTGAAAGAATCCTTTGAACTAGGTGTCGCTCTTTAATTCAGTAATGATCTGTGACAAGTGGTGGGGTCAGATAATAAAGACACAGCCACAGGTCCCCATCTGCAGAAACTCTGCAGTTCTTGGAGATGGGAACCATGTGCTGAGCAGATATCTACCAAATGTGTCTACTATGCTGCAGGAGACTAACAGGTTGCTGGCCACCTGTGCTCCAGAAAACTAGCTGTCTATCAGAAGTCATGGTCCTACTTCCATGGGGTAGAATTGCAGTAGGAATCAGCTACTCAGGAATGCATCTCGAAGGACTACATTTCTCAGCCCTCGTAACTGAGTGAAGCCATA
This sequence comes from Sapajus apella, assembly GCF_009761245.1. Lineage (NCBI taxonomy): Eukaryota > Metazoa > Chordata > Mammalia > Primates > Cebidae > Sapajus > Sapajus apella. The sequence goes on along the minus strand of NW_022436968.1, from coordinate 23,086,050 downwards.
TGACTCATGTTCATCAATGGAACATGGGCAGAAATGATGTGCACCACTCCAGGCTTGGTTGTCCCTACCACCTCCCCAGTTCCTGCTTTATGCATACTTTTCCATGCCTGTTCCCCTTCTTCTAGCTGGAGGCTGAAGACTCTGGAGGCCTAGATAGGGGTGGGCAATGTGTTTATTTAAAGAGCTGAATAGTAAACATTTTAGGCTTTGTGAGCTAGATAGTCTCTCTCACAACACTCAACTCTGTAATTGTAGTATGAATACAGTCATAGGCAATGCAACGAATGGGTGCAGCTGTGTTGCAATAAAACTTTATTTCCACAAACAGGCAGTGGGGACTGGATTTGGTTCATGGGGAGCCCAGGTTTAGTCGTCTGGGTTGCATGATCTTGGCTATAGCATGTAATCTCTCTGAGCCTCAGTTTCTTTATCTGTGAAAGGAAGAAATCGGACTTAACCTCAAAATTCTCTAATAACTCCAGGATTCTACAATTTCAGCTCATCAGCTATTATTTACACTCAAGCTAGAGTGCAAATAGCTTACACTCAAGCTAGAAGTTGAGTGTAAATAATCGCTGATGAGCTGAAATTGTAGAATCAGCTACAGGATGTAGTGTGTGTGTGTATGTGTGTGTGTGCGCATGTTAAAATACTGATGACTTTCCTTCCAAGCATCTCATAAAAGTCAGAGAAAATTGGCTCAAAAATATATAGCAATTAACCTTTATTCCCAAATTGGGGGAAAAGTAGAGGAGAAAATTATCGAGGGAAGAAGAAAAGCGTCAGGTATTTCTACAGTTTATGGAACTTAACAGATTAAATACAGAAAGCAAGTTAGTGAATGAGTTCCAAGTATACATTCCATTGACGCAGACCACAGGGTGCTGCAGCCTGATCACAGCCATCACACAAGAGGGAAATTGCAAGTCTTTCTTTGGGAACCTCACAGCATCATTTATTAAATAAGCACCCAGGGAACTCAAGAATTGCTTAGCTCAACGGCAGCAAGACACATTGAGAAAAGAAGGATGACGACATGAGTCCTTCAAACAACTGAGCAGTTTGCTCAGTGGAGGGAAGTTAATGTGTTTAAAAAGAAATATCAGCTATAAAAGTAGCAATAATAATCAAAATCCATATTTGTTTTTAGTTACTTTCAAGAAGCCCTAAGAACATTAACTCTTTCAACCCCACATTGGTGGGAGACTCACAAATTCAATATTATTATTATTGTTTGACAGATGAAAAATCTATAAAAGCACTTCTTAATGTCACATTTATCCATGTTCAAGTTTCAGTATACCCAGGATAACTTCAAGGAACAATAGTTTATTGAATAGCAGTTATTTCACACTGAAACCACTAGTAGTAACTATTGCTGTATGAGTAATAATATTGGAACAATAAAATTTATTTTCCAAACAATGTTTTAGTGTAAAAATGTACCATACAATATTTGGTACATACCTACACTAAAAAATTACTCATTGTTTACCTGAAATTCAAATTTAACTGTGTGTCCTCTATTTTCCTTTGCTAAATCTAAATGTTGAAGCCAGAAAGAATCTTGCAAATCATAGTTCAAGTCATAGTTAATTCTAAAGACAAAGAAAGTGCAACCAAGAGACATAAGTCTCAAGGGAAATTTTCCTTAATGGTGACTGGAAATGCCTTAGAGTCTCTACATTGTGGGTTTCTTTTCTAATTGATCTAAGTCCCACAGAGGAAGGCAGTCTAGGGATGGAAAGACAGGTATGACACTGAGACTCCAGATCCAGCAGTGCCCAAAGCAATTCTTGAACTTTTCAGTAACATGAGCCAATAAATGTCCTTAATCACTTGAGCTGGATTGAATGGTATTTTTGTCCTTTTAAACTAAACTTGAGAGTTCACATTAATATTGCAAGCACTTCCACATTTTCTTTTCTTTTTTTTTTAACCTTAGAGATAGGGTCTCACTCTGTTGCCCAGGCTGGAGTGTAGTGGTGTGATCATGGTTCACTGCAGCCTTGACTTCCTGGGCTCAAGCAATGCTTCCACCTGAGCCTCCAAAGAAGCTGGGACTACAGATGCGTGCCACTATGCCTGGCTAACTTTTTAATTTTTTTGTAGAGATGGCATCTCATCATGATGTCCAGGCTGGTCTCAAACTCCTGGCCTCAAGCAATCCTCCTGCCTTGGCTTCCCAAAGTGCTAGGATTACACGTGTGGGCTACTAGGCTCTGTCCACTACCATATTTTCTTATTATTTTTTAATTATACTTTAAGTTTTAGAGTACATGTGCAGAATGTGCAGGTTTGTTACATAGGTATTACACATGCCATGGTGGTTTGCTGCACCCATCAACCCATCATCTACACTAGGTATTTCTTCTAATGCTATCTCTCCCTTAGCCCCCAACCCCCAACAGGCCCCGATGTGTGATGTTCCCTTCCCTGTATCCATGTGTTCTCATTGTTCAGCTCCCACTTATGAGTGAGAACACGTGGTGTTTGGTTTTCTGTTCTTGTGCTAATTTGCTGAGAATGATGGTTTCCAGCTTCATCCATGTTCCTGCAAAGGACAGGAACTCATCCTTTTTTATGGCTGCATAGTATTCCATGGTGTATATGTGCCACATTTTCTTTATCCAGTCTATCATTGATGGGCATTTGGGTTGGTTCCAAGTCTTTGCTATTGTAAACAGTGCCACAATAAACATACGTGTGCATATGTCTTTATAGTAGAATGATTTATAATCCTTTGGCTATATGCCCAGTAATGGGATTGCTGAGTAAAATGACATTTCTAGTTCTAGATCCTTGAGGAATCACCACACATGGTTGAACTAATTTACACTCCCACCAACAGTGTAAAAGTGTTCCTATTTCTCCACATCCTCTCCAGTCTCTGTTGTTTCCTGACTTTTTAATGATCACCGTTCTAACTGACGTGAGACAGTAACTCATTGTGGTTTTGATTTACATTTCTCTAATGACCAGTAGTGATGAGCTTTTTTTCATGTGTTTATTGGCTGCATAAATGTCTTCTTTTGGAAAGTATCTGTTCATGTCCTTTGCCGACTTTTTGATGGGGTTTTGTTTTTTTCTTGTAAATTTGTTTAAGTTCTTTGTAGATTCTGGATATTAGCCCTTTGTCAGATGGATAGATTGCAAAATTTTTCTCCTATTCTGTAGGTTGCCTGTTTACACTAATGATAGTTTCTTTTGCTGCACAGAATCCCATTAGTTTAATTAGATCCCATTTGTCTTTTTTGGCTTTTGTTGCCATTGCTTTTGGTGTTTTAGCCATGAAGTTTTTGCCTGTACGTATGCCCTGAATGGTGTTGCCCAGGTTTTCTTCTAGGGTTTTTATGGTTTTAGGTCTTACATATAAGTCTTTAATCCATCTAGAGTTAATTTTTGTATAAGGTGTAAGGAAGGGTACAATCTGAGTTTTCTGCATATGGCTAGCCAGTTTTCCCAACAACATTTATTAAATAGGGAATCCTTTCCCCATTGCTTGTTTTTGTTAGGTTTGTCAAATATCAAACGATTGTAGATGTGTGGTATTATTTCTGAGGCTGCTGTTCTGTTCCATTGGTCTGTATATCTGTTTTGGTATAAGTACCATGCTGTTTTGGTTACTATAGCCTTGTAGTATAGTTTGAAGTCAGGTAGCATGATGCCTCAGCTTTGTTCTTTGGATTGTCTTGGCTATGTGGGCTCTTTTTTGATTCCATATGGAATTCAAGGTAGTTTTTTCTAATTCTATGAAGAAAGTCAGTGGTAGCTTGATAGGGATACCAATTAATCTGTAAATCACTTTGGGCAGCATGGCCATTTTCATGATACTGATTCTTCCTATCCATGAGCATGGAATGTTTTTCCATTTGCTTGTGTCCTCTCTTATTTCCTTGAGCAGTGGTTTGTGGTTCTCCTTGAAAAGGTCCTTCACATTCCTTGTAATTTGTATTCCTAGGTGTTTTATTCTCTTTGTAACAGTTGTGAATGGGACTTCACTCATGATTTGTTTCTCTATTTGTCTATTATTGGTGTATAGGAATGCTTGTGATTTTTGCACATTGATTTTGTATCTTGAGACTTGGCTGAAGTTGCTTATCTGCTTAAGGAGATTTTGGGCTGAGACAATGGGGTTTTCTAAATATACAATTATGTCATCTGTGAACAGAGACAATTTGACTCCCTCTCTTCCTATTTGAGTAGCCTTTATTTCTTTATCCTGCCTGATTGCCCTGGCCAGTACTTCCAATACTTTGTTAAATAGAAGTGGTAAGGGAGGGCATCCTTGTCTTGTGCCAATTTTCAAAGGGAATGCTTCCAGTTTTTGCCCACTCAGTATGATATTGGCTGTGGGTTTGTTGTAAATAGCTCTTATTATTTTGAGATACATTTCATCAATACTTAGTTTACTGTGAGTTTTTAGCACAAAAAGTGTTGAATTTTATCAAAGGCCTTTTCTAGATCTATTGAGATAATCATGTGGTTTTTGTCATTGGTTCTGTTTATGTGATGGATTACGTTGATTGATTTGTGTATGTTGAACCAGCCTTGCATCCCAGAGATGAAGCCGACTTGATCATGGTGGATAAGCTTTTTGATGTGCTGCTGGATTCAGCTTGCCAGTATTTTATTGAGGATTTTTGCATCAATGTTCATCAGAGATATTGGCCTGAAATTTTCTTTTTTTGTTGTGTCTCTGCCAGGTTTTGGTATCAGCATGATGCTGACCTCATAAAATGAGTTAGGGATGCATCTCTCTTTTTCTATTATTTGGAATAGTTTCAGAAGGAATGGTACCAGTTCCTGTTTGTACCTCTGATAGAATTCGGCTGTAAATCCATCTGGTCCTGGACTTTTTTTGGTTTGTAGGCTATTAATTACTACTACAATTTCAGAACCTGTTATTGGTCTGTTCAGGGATTTGAATTCTTCCTGGCTTAGACTTGGGAGGGTGTATATGTCCAGGAATTTATCCATTTCTTCCAGATTTTCTAGTTTATTTGTGTAAAGGTGTTTATAGTATTCTCTGATGGTAGTTTATATTTCTGTGGGATCAGTGGTGATATCCCCTTTAACATTTCTTATTGCATCTATTTGATTCTTCCCTCTTTTCCTCTTTGTTAGTCTGGCTAGCAGCCTGTCTATTCTGTTGATCTTTATAAAAATAAAAAAAAACCAGCTGCTTGATTCATTGATTTTTTTGAAGGTTTTTTTGTGTCTCTATCTCCTTCAGTTCTGCTCTGATCTTAGTTATTTCTTGTCTTCTGCTAGCTTTTGAATTTGTTTGCTCTTGCTTCTCTAGCTCTTTTAATTGTGATGTTAGAGTGTTGATTATAGATTTTCCCTGCTTTCTTTTGTGGGCATTTAGTGCTATAAATTTCCCTCTAAACACTGCTTTAGCTGTGTCCCAGAGATTCTGCTACATTGTATCTTTGTTCTCATTGGTTTCAAAGAACATCTTTATCTCTGCCTTCATTTTGTTATTTCTGCAGCAGTCATTCAGGAGCAGGTTGTTCAGTTTCCATGTAACTGTGTAGTTTTGAGTGTGTTTCTTAATCCTGAGTTCCAATTTGATTGCACTGTGGTCTGAGAAACTGTTTTATTATGATTTCCATTTTTTTTGCATTTGCTGAGGAGTGTTTTACTTCCAATTATGTGGTCAATTTTAGAGTAAGTGCTATGTGGTGCTGAGAAGAATGCATATTCTGTTGGTTTGGAGTGGAGAGTTCTGTAGATATCTATTAGGTCCACTTGGTCCAGAGCGGAGTTCAAGTCCTGAATATCCTTGTTAATTTTCTGTCTCATTGATGTGTCTAATACTAACAGTGGGTTAAGTCTCCCACTATTATTATGTAAAAGTCTAAGTCTCTTTGTAGGTCTCTAAGAACTTGCTTTATGGATCTAGGTGCTCTTGTATTGGGTGCATATATATTTAGGATAGTTAGCTCTTGTTGTTGCATTGATCCCATTACCATTATATAATGCCTTTCTATTTCTCTTTTGATCTTTGTTGGTTTAAAGTCTGTTTTATCAGAGACTACGATTGCAACCCCTGATTTTTTTTCTTTCCATTTCCTTGGTAAATATTCCTCCATCCCTTTATTTTGAGCCTATGTTTGTATTTGCATGTGAGATGGGTCTCCTGAATATAGCACACAGATGGGTCTTGACTGTTTATCCAATTTGCCAATCTGTGTCTTTTAATTGGGGCATTTAGCCCGTTTACATTTAAGGTTAATATTGTTGTGTGTGAATTTGATCCTGTCATTATGATTCTAGCTGGTTATTTTGTCTATTAGTTTCTGCAGTTTCTTCATAGTGTCGATGGTCTTTCCAATTTGGTATGTTTTTGCAGGGGCTGGTACTGGTTGTTCCTTTCCATGTTTAGTGCCTCCTTCAGGAGCTCTTGTAAAACAGACCTGGTGGTGTCAAATTCTCTCAGCATTTGCTTGTGTGAAAGGGATTTTATTTCTCCTTCACTTATGAAGCTTAGCTTGGTTGGATATGAAATTCTGGGTTAAAAATTCTTTTCTTGAAGAATGTTGAATATTGGCCCCCACTCTCTTCTGGCTTGTAGGGATTTTGCCAAGAGATCCACTGTTAGTCTAATGGGCTTCCCTTTGTCCCACTACCACATTTTCTAATAAGTTGATAGACTAATCATCATAGTGCCACTCACATAGAAGTTCAACAAATATTTTACAAATAAATCATAACTTTGGTTTAGGTTATTGCTTTCATTTTACCATCCAAACATTTTCCTTAATCATACAGTGTTGTTGTTGTGGGTTTTGTTTTTGTTTTTGAGAAAAGGTCTCATTCTGTCACTCAGACTGGAGTACAGTGTTATAATTATGGCCCACTACAACCTCAAACTCCTGAGCTCAAGCAATTCTCCTGCTTCAGCCTCCTGAGTAGCTGGGATTACAGGCAGGCACCCTATGCCCAGCTTTTTTTTTTTTTTTTTGTAGAGTTAGGGTCTCACTCTCACTGTGTTGCCCAAGCTAGTCTGGAACTCCTGGTCTCAAGCAATCTTCCCATCTTGGCCTCCCAAAGTGTTGGGATTACAGGCATGAGCCCCTGCACCCAGCCTTCTTGCTTTTTAAAAAGAAAGTCTGAATTTCTTTGCCTGGGCACACAAAAAACAAATGCATTATTAAAAGAAACATAAACATGTAGAATAATGAAATAAGAGATCAAATTTTATATCTGTATTGCTTTCTGGAGAACAGCTTTTTTGACCAAAAGGAAAAAAACTGAGGCCAAATTAACATAAGTAGAGGGTTTATTTGGGCCAAGTTTGAGGACTGCAATCAAGGAGGACAGATTCAAGTTGCCTGAATATATGCTCCAATTAGCAGTAGTTACAAGTGCGTTTTTAAAGGAAAAGAGAAGAGGCAGTTTGTAAGTTGTTTATCAAGAATTTACACTAAAATACATAAGGTATTGATTGGCTAAACTTTGTTCTTTGTATCAAAAATTCCTGGTACATGAAGTTAATGGGTGAGGCAGAGTCAGGAAACTACAGAGAATAGAAATAACAAATATCTTTAAACAATTGTCCCAGGCATGGGTATAGGGACATGACTGAAATCCCACACTCACTTCTCTCTGAGCCTGATACATTTTGCATACTTCACATACTTCAGACTGCATTAAGCTATTTTTCTTTTCTCATTTCCCCCTTTTGATCAAAATCTTTCTAAAAGCATTTATGATCAAAATTTTAGATGTTTATCTCATGTCATTGGGAAGGCTCATTCCCAGGTAATCGCATCCCATGTCTGAGGGAAAGAGGACAGGCACTATGGCTTAAGAATTTAGTGATTGGGGGGGCACAGTGGCTCACACCTGTAATCCCAGCATTTTGGGAGGTCAAGATGGGAGGATCACTTAAGCCTAGGAGTTGGAGACTAGCTTGGGCAACATAGTGAGACCCCCATCTCTACACAAAAATATAAAATAAAAATTTGAACTTAAGAATTTAGAGAGGTCTCAAGGCTGAATTGACTGGCAACACAAAAGGACAGAGCAACGAGGCCTAGGCCATCCACTTACAGAGGAGCCACAGCATGTTGGATCATTTCTTTCTTGATGTTAGACATGTAGAAATACAAAGCATAATCAAATTAAGAACCAAAAATATTGAGATGGGATTTTTCCCTTGATCTTGATCCTCTTCGTGGGCAGGAACTAGAGTGGCTCATTTCACTCAGCCTGTAGTCCATGGATGGCTGTATTAACAGCTCAGTGAATGGTCAGGGTGACAGCCTCCTGCACCTGCCCTTTTTGACACTGAGTTCTTGTTTGGTGTCCAGGAAGAATCAGGTCACATGAACTATTTGAAGGATAGTGTATGTGGAGGATTTATTGGGTGATAAAAGTGGCTCTCAGCGGGATGGGGAATTTAAAAGGGGATGGTGTGGGAAGAAGGTGATTTTTCCCTAAAGCTGCGCTGTCTGAAATTACTGGTGTCTATCCGTAGTCTCCAACACTCAGCTGCATGGATCCCTGATGCTGAGCTGCTTGTATCTCCAATGTTCAGCAGCTTCTGTCACTGAGACTCAGCAGCTTGCACCCCCAGCCTCTTGTATCAGGGGCTTGTGTTGCTCTGCTAGCTGAAGTCTTTTTGTAGGCCTGGGTTAAGGACATAGAAGGCCAAAAAGGCAATCATTTGGGCAGGAAAAATAGGGCCATCTGTTTTCACTTAAGGGTGAGCATCTAGGCTTGAGGGTGTGGCTTAGCTGGGAGCCCAGCTGTATTGTATCGATATGATGCAAATAAGCACAATTATTAACAACACAATTTGAAATCCAGATCTGAAAGGTGTTTTTATTTCTTAAGGTAACCAATTAAATAAATCATGTAAGGGGTTTGTCTTTCCAATGTCTTATAGCCATTTGGTCTTTTGAGTGATTCTTTATAACTGAATTTCTACTTTTCATCCTGGTCTGCAGAACAAGGTGACTAGCTTCAGGTCAGCTCCAGGTGGAGATCTCCAGTGATGGAAAATGTCTGCTCAAGTGCGGCTAACTTTTTAAAATGAGAAATGTGAATTCATGAGTAGATGGCCTTGAGTTTGGCTCCACAAGGATTGGTTAACAATAGCTGATACAGTCCCTTCCAATGGGGTTGGAGAGAAGCTTTTATTTGATGTCATTTCCAGTAAACAAAATCTCCAGGTTGTCGGCCATGATCTTTGATGTCTTCCTCTCCCAGGAGCTCAATGTTAAAAGAATCCTTAACTAACTTAGAAACTTTAACCAGTAGCTTATAAGGTCTTGGCAAAAATAAGAAACATCATATTTAGGGACAGCTGGTTTGTAGCCTCCTTCATCCAGATGTATGGGTCTTGCAGTTATTATTTCAAATGGAGACAGCTGCTGTTTTCCAAATAGGGTAGAATGTAAGTTAAGAGAATAAAAGAGGCTAGGCGTGGTGGCTCAAACATGACCCCGGCTCCTGCTGGCTCCGTGGAGGGTGCAGCCCTGGTTATGCCTCCTCACAGCCTGGGGCAGGGGCTCCAGGTCCTTGCAGGGCCTGATTTGTCCTTTTTTCTTTAAAAACTTGAGCCTCTCCTTTGTTCTCTGGACCACTTCCCATTGTTTCCTGGGCTGCACTCCTCAACCTTGGCCCAAATAAACTCTGTATTTATTCCACCTGCATTTTTTAAATTAGGTTTGTTACCAGCAGTGAATCCATACAGGTCTGCAGCAAACAGTCCTTGCCTCCTCCTTGGAGGAAAGAATTCAGCTGAGGAGCAAAAATAGGTTTAAGGCAGAGGACGAGACTGAGGCAAGCTTTAGAGTAGAGTGAGAGTTCCTTAAAAAGTTTTAGACTGGGCATGATGGCTCACACCTGTAACTCCAGCACTTTGGTAGGCTGAGGTGGGCAGATCATTTGAGGTCAGGAGTTCAAGACCAGCCTGGCTAACATGGCGAAACCATGTCTCTACTAAAAATACAGAAATTTGCCAGTCATGGTGGCACGTGCCTGTAATGCCAGCTACTCAGGAGGCTGAGGCACAACAATCACTTGAACCTGGGAGGGAGGGGGTTGTGGTGTGTTGAGATCACGCCACTGCTCTCCAGCCTGGGCAGCAGATCTAGATTCTGTCTAAAAAAAAAAAATAAAGTTTTAGAGCAGGAACAAAAGGAAGTAAAGCACACTTGGAAGAGGGCCAAGTGGGAGACTTGAGATCCAAGTGCCCCGTCTGGCCCTTGACTTGGGGTTTTATACATTGGTGTAGTTCGAGGGTTTGTGTTTCTTCTCCCTTGAGTCTTCCCTTGGAGCAGGCTGTCCACAAGCGTGGTGGCTGGCCAGCACTTGGGACGGGCTGCTTGCGCATTGTGTTTGCCGAAGTCGTGTGCATGCTCATTAGAGACACTTTTCCCTCACCAGTCTAGTATTCTAGAGGAAGGTCATATACCAGTTAAACTCCACCACTTGCCTCTTAGTCCCCATGCTTGAACCCACCCAACTCCTGAGATCTTACTGGGAAGCTGTTTACACCAGCTTCAGCTGTTTTCTATTTATTGGGAAGCTTCCTCTGGTGCCAGCTGCGAACAATTATTTTCAGAGCGACAGTTTAACAACACCGTGATCGTCACCTCACCTGATGTTCCTGGGGTTGGCAGTAGCTCTTCTGCCCTGCTCACGTCTGGCTACCTACTCTAATAGTTTAACACCAGTTTTCAAAAGTTTTTGTCCCTCCTTTAGACCATCAATCTTTTGATTACCTGTTCCATTGCCCTATACAGTTGTCAGCTAGGCAATCCTAAATTTGCATTGACAAAGACACAACTTTAAATGAAACAAGGTAGAAAATTTACATCTCAAAGGCACAGAATTTAGATACAAACACCGTTATTTGCCGAGACAAAGAAGAGAATAAAGGCCCAGTTGAGATTGCCAGGAAGAGTGTCTTAAATAGGTAAGGTATGTTACATAAACTTTAAGCCAGCGTATTCCCTGTGATGAAAGTGTCCAATGGTTTAGGTGCAAAGAGAGAGATACCCTTACAAGTGGAAATTTCCTTAATAGATAAAAATTTCTTTTACAAAGAGTTTCAAAATAGCCAGGTAGTTTTTTTTTTTTTTTTTTTTTTGGAGGCGGAGTCTCACTCTCTCTCCTAGGCTGGAGTGCAGTGGCACAATCTCGGCTCACTGCAACTTCTGCCTCCCAGGTTCAAGCAATTCTCCTGCCTCAGCCTCCTGTGTTGGTAAGATTACAGGAGCACACCACCACACCTGGCTAATTTTTGTTTGGTTTTTTCTGAGACAGAGTTTTGCTCTGTCACCCAGACTGGAGTGCAGTGGCACAATCTTGGCTCATGCAACCTCCACCTCCCGGATTCAAGCAATTCTCCTGCCTCAGCTTCCCGAGTACCTGGGATTACAGGTGCCCACCACCACGCCCAGCTAATTTTTTGTATTTTTAGTAGAGATGGGATTTCACCATGTTGGCCAGGCTGGTCTTGAACTCCTGACCTTGGGATCTGCCCACCTCAGCCTCCCAAAGTGCTGGGATTACAGGCATGAGCCACCATGCCCGGCCTGTATTTTTTTTTTTTTCTTTTTTTTTTGTAGAGACGAGGTTTCAGCATGTTGGTCAGGCTGGTTTCCTAGATTTTGTGATGTGGTTTTAAAAATGGTAAAAGTGAAGAGGAGTAGAAGTAGAAGGAAATAGAAGAGCAAGTCTGGAGTAGCCAATTTGGGGAGGTTTTAAGCTTTCCAAAAGGCCAGTGAAGTTTTACATTTTTATTAGTAGAATCGTGTTAACAGGAAAGCAAGCACACAGAGGGACCAAACGTATTTTATGAAGGATTTCAGTTGACTGAAAAAAGTCTCGGAAACAGGACCCAAAACAGAAAAAGCAGAGAGGCTTTTTTTTTCCAAAAAAAAAAAAAAAATTATAGCCTAAATAATCAGCTTTTAATTAAGTTGACTTCTAACCACAGAACTTTAAAAAAAAAATGTCAAATCTCTTTTCAGATTTCAGCCAGCACAAACAGAGTAGTTCTCCTTCAATTTGTCTGGTTCTAAAACCAGCTTTTTCCAATTGTGCACACACATGAGTTATTTTAAACATTTCAAAGGACCCTCATTTCAGCCATTGCTGTTTAAGACCATCCTGGGTCATGTGGATCCATTTTCCTGGATTTAACAAGAGGACGCCCTGTAAGTATTGTACATAAAAACCAGCTGGTGTTTCTAAAGGGAATTCAAGCTTCCAATTTTGAAGCTTGAATTCCCATAATTTAGGAACTTTTCAAAAGTGACCAAGGCCAGAAATGCATTTTGTATTGAAGTGTGCTTCTTCTGAGTGTCACTCCTCAGGTGTCATCCAAGAGTCAAGAATCTCTCTATTATGTGTCTCAGACTGCCTCTAACTGCCAGGTGGCAGTAGGGTGCTCAAGGTATTGGGGTAACCAACTCCTTAATTTTTAACCTTTTCTGATGAGTTAGATTCCCTAAAATGTTTTTCTGGTGAAAAATGCCCTATGAGGCTGCTTCACATCCCAGACAATAGTCTGACGCTGCTGTCCAGTCTCTAGCCATTCAGGACACCCGAATGCGTCACAGGGGGCAGTTGCCTCTTCTCTTGGAGGCAAGAAAACTCAGGCTTATGCACCTTTCAGTCTGAAACTAACAGAAATTGGTCACAAGTGAAAATACAAGTCTAAATTACAAGGATTAGATAGCAGCTGCAATTTTATTTTACTTTATTGATTGATTGATAGAGATGGGCTCCCACTCTGGACCCCAGGCTGGGGTATAGTAGTACCATCATAGATCACTGCAGCCTTGAACTCCGGGATTTAGGCAATCCTAATGCCTCAGCCTCCCAAGTAGCTGGGCATCTGGCTAATTTTTAAATTTTTTGTAAAGATGCCACAACACCCAGCTAACAGCTGCAATTTTTAAAGCATGTGATGTAATTTTAGGCCAAAACAAGTGTAACTACTGGTACCAGACTGCCGATACCATAACCTGAAATTCCTGCCCTGAGGTAGAGGCAGAGAAGGCAGTCCTCTGCAGAGCTCTTTACCCAAATCTCACATTCAGACACAGAGACCAAAGCCCTCACTCTTAGAGGAAAGAGAGGGTTTGACTTTTTTCTTAGTTTTTAGAGACAGCGGCAGCCTGTCTGGAGCAGCTGCTGTGAATTTGCTGGCTACAGTGGGGGAAGTACAGCCAGGGCTGCATGTTCCATGGCGCCAACAGGAGCTGGGAACAGGCAGGAGCCCTGCTGGCTTCCAGGTTGGCAGGGCAGGACCCCTGTGCTCCCTGAGTGTAGCTGCAGCCCTGCAGCAGCAGCTCCAGACCCAGGTATTCTGTGCTCCTGGGGAAGCCCCTACTGGCCCCACAGGCTCAGAAGTGCCTGTTCTCACTCCCGGGCCTCCCCCTTGTACCCTGTGCCCACTCGGTTGCAGAAGCAAAGTTGTGCCCAAGCCTAGGTGCTGTAGTGAACCAGCCGGGTGTGTGTGCACTTGGGACAGTGCTGACATGCCACCCCGGCCTCCTCTGGACTTTGGGCACTGATGAGCGTGGGAGGGGTGCCGAGGGCGGCCCGGTGTGGGCCTGCAGGTGCCCCTTGCAATGCACAGCCTGGGTGCCAGGGATGGCATGTTGATGGTGGGAGGTAGGTTCCCGGACAGAAAGGGGCAGGTCCCTGCTCACCTTCAAGCCAGGGATGGCCTGAAGCCTGGGGGCCGGGCTGCCAGTTTCAGGTGGAGGCCACGCCTAAAGTGAGAGCTTATGGTGCTTTTTCTGAGCCCATCCATGATCACCTATGGGCCAATCATCATGCACTTCCTTCCTTCTGGGCCCATAAAAACCCTGGACTCAAACAGACGTCAGGATAGCCTGCCTCAAATAGGAACTACCCGCTCTGGGTGTCCTCTCTCCTGAGAGCTGGACACTCATCAGGACAACCTAGCTGCAGAAAGGAGCTACCCACCTTGGGTCTCCTGGGAGCTGTTCTGTCACTCAATGAGGCCTCTCTCTGCTTTGCTCACCCTCCAGTTGTCTGTGTACCTTATTCTTCCTGCATGTGGGACAAGAACTCAGGAACCGCTGAATGATGGCACTGAAAGAGCTGTAACACAAACGGGGCTGAAACATGCACGCCCAGCCCGCCCTGCTCGCCACGCTGTGGGCAATGAGAAGGGGAAAAGAGCTGTGGCCCTTCAGGGAGCCCAGACCTAGGGGATCTCCAAGCCAGGGCTATGACACCCTCTTTGGGGCTCTGTGGTTCCTGTCATCTCCAAGCTTCTGGCTGCCACTACATTCTCCTTGTCCAGACGTGGGTGCCTGCAGCAGAAGCTGCGTGTGATACATCCGGTCCAGCCATAGCCACATGAAGCTGGCACATGTGCCAGAGCCTGGAGCTGCCTGCCCTGCTGCAGCAGCCAGCATTCCTGGCTGTGCACAGTGACCTCACCTTGCGCTCGCACACTTACACACCCCTCACCACTCCGTGCCTGGCTCGCCTTTGGTAGATGTGGGATCCAGGCCGGTAGTGTAAGCCAAGTGCAGCCTGATAGGCTGAGTGGGCAGAATGAGCCCAGCAGGTGCAAGCAACACTCAGGCAGAATGTACTGCCAGCACAGAGGTTTCTGGCTGGCAAAGCAACACCCCAAGGATTCCATGACAACAGGAATCTCACTCACTTGCCCAGGCTAGAGTGCAGTGATGTGATCATAGCTCACTGCAAGCTCAAATTCCTGGGCTCAGGCAATCCTCTGGCCTCAGCCTCCTGAGTAGCTGGAATTACAGGTACATGGCAACATGCTTGGCTAATTTTTAAATTTTTTGTAGGAACAGTGTATTACTCTGTTGCCCAGACTGGTCTTGAACTCCTGGCCTCAAGCTATCCTCCTGCCGCAGCCTCTGAAACTGTTGAGATTATAGACGTGAGCCACCATGCCCAGCTGGAAAAGAGAGGGTTTGAAAAACACAGCCCAAAGAAAATGTAGACCCCAGCTGAAAAGGAAAGGGAAACCCAGATTCAGGGCTGAAATCTTTGTGGCCACTGAACCTTCTGGAGCTGGAAGAATACAGTGGGTTTGTGCTGGTACCAACCACTGCATCAGAGAAGGAATGCCAGATAGTCAGCAGGCTGCCATTTTAAATCCTGCTGACTTACACCAGATATGTCAACCTAAAAGAAAATACTGCTGCAAAATTAATGTAAGTAGGAAGTGTATTTGGGCCCGTTTAAGGACTACAACCCAGAAGCATTGATTCAAATTGCCCTGAATATATTCTCTGATTAGCAGGAGTTACAAGTTGGTTTTTATTTTGTTTATTTATTTTAATTTTATGTATTTATTTATTTATTTATTTTTTTGAGACAGAGTCTTTCTCAGTCACCCAGGCTGGAGTGCATTGGCGCAATCTTGGCTCACTGCAACCTCGGCCTCCCAGGTTCAAGCGATTCTCCTGCCTCAGCCTCCGAGCAGCTGGGATTACAGGCACCTGCCATCATGCCCAGCTAATTTTTGTATTTTTGTAGAGACAGGGTTTCACCATGTGGGCCAGGCTGGTGTTGAACTCCTGACCTTGGGTGATCTGCCCACCTTGGACTCCCAAAGTGCTGGGATTACAGGCATGAGTCACTGCAACCAGCCTTTATTTATGTTTTTTTGAGACAGAGTCTAGCTCTGTTACCCAAGCTGGAGTGCAGTGGCACGATCTCAGCTCACTGCAACCTCCGCCTCTCGGGTTCAAGCAATTCTCCTGCCTCAGCCTCCCGAGTAGCTGGGATTACAGGTGCACGCTACCATGCCTGTCTAATTTTTGTATTTTTAGTAGAAACAGAGTTTCACCATGTTGGCCAGCCTCGTCTGGAACTCCTGACCTCCAGTGATCCACCCGCCTCGGCCTCCCAATTTGCTGGGATTACAGGCATGAGCCACTGTACTGGACACAAGTCAGTTTTTAAAGGAAAAAAGAAAGAGGCAGTTTCTAAATTATTTACCCATAATTTACATTAAGATAACATAAGTTGTTGATAGGCTTGTTCCTTGCATTACATTGTTCCTTGTATAACAAATTCTAGGAACATAAAGATAATGGGGAGGCAGCTAGTGAGGAAACTACAGAGAAGGAAAGAAAGAATAAAATGTCTTTAAATAATTGCCCCTGGGCATGCTGGGCAGGACTGTTACTGAAGCTCCATCCTCCTGTCTCTGCGCCTGTTAGATGTTGCACACCACAGATAGCTCAGAGTGTTCTGACCCATTTTTCTTTTCTCAGTTTAAACATAAAAGTTGCCAAATTGAATAATTCTGTACTTCCAAACTACATCATTCTTCTTCTCCTCCATTTAGTCTCAGCCTCCCAGAGTAAGAAATGAAGAAGGGCTGGGTGTGGTGGCTCTTGCGTATAATCCTAGCACTTTGGGGGCCCAAGGCAGGAGAATCACTTGAGGTCATGAGTTCAAGAGCAGTCTGGGCAACACAGTGAGACCCCATCTCTAAAAAAAAAAAAAAATTAAAAATTAGCTGGATGTGGTAGTGCATGAGGCTGAAATGGGAGAATTGCTTGAGCCCAGGAGTTCCAGGTTGCATGCAGTAAGCTACGATCTCATCACTGCACTGCAGCCTCAGTGACAGAGTGAGAAGGAGGTCTTTTTTTTTTAAAAAAAGGCAGTTGGGGAATACAGGGATGTAGACATCCGTAGTAACTTTAGAAATTAAAAAGATATCCGGGCGCTGTGGCTCACACCTGTAATCCCAGCTACTCGGGAGGCTGAGGCATTAGAATCACTTGAACCCAAAAGGCGGAGGTTGCGGTGAGCCGAGATCGTGCCATTGCACTCCAGACAGCAACAAGAGCAAAACACACTCTCTCTCTCTCTCTCACTCACACTCTCTCTCTATGTATATATGTATGTGTGTATATATATATATATTTAAATATATCTCTAAAACTAAAATCCCCTTTTTTATAATTTATTGCTTCTTAGGACAAACCCCTCAACTTTACAGATGGGTGATTTTAGCATATTTACTTGTTCACACCCAATTGTGAGAATTTAGCCCCCATACATCAAAAGCCGTTCAAATAGCTGGATTGGTGTTTTTCAATTTTTCTTTCTCTTAGTTCTCCATGGCAGTCACATTTCTGAATGCAGATTCTGCAGGCTTCATTCCAGTAGCAGCCCTTCTGGAGCTGAGCTTCTTGGACATTTGAGAGTCAATCTCCAAGATAGTTTGTATTCAGTTTCCTATGAATATTGAGGAGTACTAGAATGTGCCACCCGAAAATATGCCTATTTGGCATATGGCTTATTTTGAGCTAAAGGCCGCTAAGAACCAGAAGACCAGGAAATTACATTTAGAAAGTCAATTTACATTTAAAATGGCACTTCCCTCTGGTACCAGGAGGAAGAGTACCCTTAACAACTACCAATGGAGTAGCCATTTCCATCTGTATAACAAACCTTGTACACAACCCTTGTTTATCATACTCTTCCTGGTCACCTACCCCTAACTGGCCTCCCCCATGCAGAAGCTAAAAGTCTTCTTTCCTTGTTTAAGCCTAAGATGATAGAAAGCCAACTTCTAACCACCTAATGTAGTCAATCAATTCTGAGTATGCCCATATGTAAGCACCAGGCATGTGCTAGTAAACATCTGTTTAATTTTGTCTTGTTAATCTGTCTTTGGCCAGCCTAATTTATATGGCAGCAGCAAGAGAACTTAAGATGAGTAAAAGAGGAGTTTTTTTCCTCCCTACACTATCTACCTCTGCATTGGATACGGACCCACATATATACCTAAATGCAGTCTTCTAAACCACCTGGCATTCAAAGGTGACATTGTCACCTACCAACCCTCATATCCAGTAAACTCATTGCTTTAGATTGAATTCTAGATCATTCCATCGTGAAAGAAAAATAAAAACTAGGGACCTTCAATTCATTATGCCAAAAGAGAGGAGTTAAGCTTGAAAACTGAATCACAAAAAAAACAGCAACAATAAAACTGCCTTTCCTTTTGCTCCAAACTGATAGGTACAGGTAAAAGGCCACAGGTCTCCACAGGGGACCTCCCACCCCAACCCTGACAATAAAAATTAACAGCTTATCTTCATGGGTGCAGGACAAGAGGAGATTAGAAATCATCCCTCCCCCCGCAAATGCATATTTGACTGTTTTGTCTATTCTACGTTTACCTTTTTTTTTTTTGAGACAAGGTCTTGCTCTTTCTCCCAGGCCAGAGTGCAGTAGTGCAATCTCAGCTCACTGCAACCTCTGCTTCCTGGGTTCAAGCGATTGTCCTGCCTCAGCCTCCTGAGTAACTGGAATTACAGGTACGTGCCACCATGCCTGGCTAATTTTTGTATTTTTAGTAGAGACGGAGTTTTGCCATGTTGTCTAGGCTGGTCTCAAACTCAGGCGATCCACCCGCCTCTGCCTCCCAAAGTGCTGGGATTACAGGCATGAGCCACCACGCCTGGCCTACTTTTTCTTATGTAAAGTACAGATTTACTGATCATGAGATGAATACATAATTGACTGATTCCTCTACCCTCTCCTTTTCATGAGCAATATGTGAATTCACAAGAATATCACCATACCCTCCCTCTTTTTTTTTCCCTTTTCCCCTCCTGCCCACTTTTCCCCTTTCAGCCTCAAAATCCTCTTTGGGGCTAGGCACAGTGGCTCATGCCTGTAATCTCAGCGTTTTGGGAGGCCAATGTAGGCAGATCACCTGAGGTCAGGAGTTGGATCCTGGCCTGGCCAATATGGCAAAACCCCATCTCTACTAAAAATACAAAAATTAGCTGGACATATGGTACCCACCTATAATCCCAGCTACCTGGGAGGCTGAGGCAGGAGAATTGTTTGAACTGAGGAGGCAGAGGTTGAACCCAGGAGGATGGAGGTTGCAGTAAGCCAAGATCACACCATTACACTCCAGCCTGGGTGACAGAATGAGAATCCATCTCAAACAAACAAACAAACAAACAAATCTCCCTCCCTCTTCGGAAAAAGAATGGGCTGCAGAGCCTACTGTGGCTTGTGTCTCTTTTTCCTGGGTGTCCTCAACCTCAGCAAAATAAACCTCTACACTGATTGAGACCTGTCTCAGATACTTTTTGGTTTATACCACTAATAGACAGTCCTAAATATTTTCCCCATTAACATCTAGTTTTGGATATTGAGGCCAGTTTTCTAGTAAAATTAACACTAGAAGAAGTGTTGTATTTCTTTAGATGATTCTACCTTGTTTTGTATCCAAACCTTGAACCTCAATATTATTAAAAGTGAATTTTCTGGCTGGGCATGGTGGCTCATGCCTACAATCCCAGCACTTTGGTAGGCCAAGGTGGAGGATTGCTTAAAGCCAGGGGTTCAAGACCACCCTGGGCAACGCAGCAAGACAACATCTCCACTAAAAATAAAAAATATATTACCTGGGTGTGATGGTGCCCACCTGTAGTCCTCGCTACTCAGGAGGCTGACGTGGGAGGATCTCTTGAGCTTAGGAGATTGAGGCTGCAATGAGCTGTGTTGGCACCACTGCACTATAGCCTGGGTGACAGAATGAGACTGTCTCAAAAAAAACAAAAAGTGAATTTTCTTAACATCATGATCATAAAATAACAAATATGCTTTTCACTCCAGCAAACACCCAACACCCTGACCGATTTAATATAATTGGTAACCATAATGTCTAAAGAACTTGAGTGGTTTTCCCTCTTCTTTACATCTCATTGTACATTTACCAAGCTGTCTTTGGGCCCTCAAAAATAACATTCTTGAGGTTTATTTCGTCTGTGAGATCCTGTAACAGTTATATTAAATGATGGGAGATTCATTTGTTTTTTAAATTTTCTAACTCACCCATAAAAGAAGCCACCACTCAGCTGGGTACAGTGGTGTGCACCTGTAGTCCAAGCTATTGGGAGGCTAAGGCAGGAGAACCCCTTGAGGCCAAAAGTTTGAGGCTGCAGTTCCTATGATCATGTCTTTGAACAGCCATTGCATTTCTGCATTCCAGCCTAGGCAACATAGCAAAACCCTGTCTCAAAACAAACAAACAAACAAAAAAAGAAAGAATTCCCTAATTCCTAATGAATGGGCGGTAAGTAGGTGGTGCATGGGATTGTGCTCTTGTTTCTTGCCACTGCTTATTGGGCCAGAAACCTGATCTGAGAGAGGCCAGTCAACTAGTCAATCTACAGATACTGATTATGATATTGCACTGAGACCATGGTACAGTTGGAACCAAGAGCAAGATGAAAAAGCAGAGGATAACCCGTTGGCAGAAAAAAGAATGCAGCAACAGAGGTAGAGAGAAAATAGTTTGTTCCAAGAACTTTATACTTACTGTCTCTTTCTGGGAGATGGCAATGCTATGGATATACCTGAACAGAAACAACAGACTCTCAAAGGCACCATAGATTCCATAAACGGTGTACAGTAATTTATCCTATGATTTACATAAGAAAATGTTCAAAGAAAATGTTAGCTACAAGGTTATTTTTTTTGCTATGTGTTATCTATAATACAAAAAATATTAAATATGATAAATCTAAGAAAAATTCCTTAAGTAAGTTATGCTGTATCCATCTAATGGATTTTTTTTTTTTAGACAGAGTCTTCCTCTGTCACTTAGGCTGGAGTGCAGTGGTGCAATCTCAGCTCACTGCAATCTCCACCTCCCAGGTTTAAGCTATTCTCATGTCTCAGCCTCTGGAGCAGCTGGGATTACAGGTACACACCACTATGCCAGCTAGTTTTTTTGTATTTTTAGTAGAGATGGCATTTTGCTGTGTTCACCAGGCTGGTCTCAAAAGCTCCTGGCCTCAAGTGATCCGCCTGCCTCAGCCTCCCAAAGTTCTGGGATTACAGGCATGAGCCACCATGTCCAGCCCCATCTAATGGAATATTAAACTCGCAATTAAAAATATTCTGTATAGGCCAGGCACAGTGGCCCACATCTGTAATTCCAGCACTTTGGGAGGCCAAGGCGGGTGGATCACCTGATGTCAGGAGTTTGAGACCAGCCTGACCACCATGGTAAAACCCCATCTTTTCTAAAAATACAAAATTAGCCAGGCGTGGCGGTATATGCCTATAATCTCAGCTACTTGTGAGGCTGAGGCAGGACAATCGGTTGAATCCAGGAGGTGGAGTTTGTGGTGAGCCAAGATCATGCCATTGTACTCCAGCCTAGGCAACAAGAGTGAAACTCCATCCCCTCAAAAAAAATCTATATGTGTATAATTATTATCATGGAGTGATCTCTAAGGTACATTATTAACTAACAAGAGATTGCTATAAACAATATGCATATATAATACCATTTATATAAAATAATGTGTTTGTGTTTGTAGAGAAAGACTCTTCAAAGCATTGTTACTAAAACACACTTATTACTTCTGGGCCAAAAGAAATGTGAATAAATAACTTTAACTTTTTTATTCACATTTTTCTTTGTTGCTTGAATTTTCTACATGATTATGTGTGGCCTTTATAAGGATTTTAAAAACCACAATAATATGTTCTGTTATTGAGTTTTTTTTAAACTCTGGATTTTAGGTCACTATTATTCTACTGTCCTTTTTTTGTTTGTTTTTTTATTATATGAATTTAATAATATATTTTGATATACTCATACCTAGTAAAATGATCACTACAAATAAGCAATTTAACATATCCATCATCTCATTTAGTTACTTTTGTGGTGGGGAGAGGATCACCTAAATCTACTGTCTTAGAAAAATTTTAGTATACCATATCAATATGGTTTGGCTCTGTGTCCCCCGACCAAAATCTCATCTCAAATTGTAATTGCCATAATCCCCACATGTCAAAGGAGGGACCTGGTGGGAGGTGATTGGATCATGGGGTCAGTTTCCCTCATGCTGTTCTTGTGATAGTGAGTTCTCACGACATCTGATGGTTTTATAAGGGGCTCTTTCCCCTTTGCTCTCTTTCTCTCCTCCATCACCATGTAAGACATGCCTGCTTCCCCTTCTGCCATGATTGTAACTTTCCTGAGGCTTCTCCAGCCATGCAGAACTGTGAGTCAATTAAGCCTCTTTCCTTTATAAATGACCCAGTCTCTGGTAGTTCTTTATAGTGGTGTGAGAATGACTATTACAAACATAAATAACTCTAATCTCATGCTGTACTTTTTAAGTCTCTGGATTTTTTCATCCTATATGACTTTGTACACTTGACCTACATCTCTCAATCCCTCTCCCACCCCACCTCTAGTAAACGTCTATGGTCCAATTTTTAAAAATATATATTCAAAGGGAAAAGAGGATGAAAGCAATATGTTAATAGTGTACTAGTATTACCGGTGGTGGCTTCTCCTCCTCCTCTTCCTCCTTCCTCTTCTGCTAGCATCTGTGTTTTACTATTTTTTTTCCATAAGGAAAATATGTTACCTGTATAATAAAACCATTTTCTAAAGTTAATATTAAAAATACTTGAAGGGAAAAATCACCTATATGCACGGAAATCAGTGAAAAAAATCCCTGACTAATGTCAAAGATAAGCAAAACCAACATTAGTTAAAGCAGTAAAAACATTTTATTCAGGAACTACTGCAGTAGGAGAAAATGCCAAGCTTTATCCTGATTTGCAAAGAGGTGACTGGTTACATTTCAAGGGAGAATGAGAGAGTAGAGAGGAGGATTGGGTGGTTGCTCAAGCCGATTCACGGAAGTGAAAAATTGCAAAGAGCGAGCAAGAAAGTTGGTCAATGTAAATATGATCAGGCCATTTGTGTCTGCTCTCAGGGCATTTATTGAAGTTAGCATTCTACCCTCCTTCACAGACTGGGGACAGAGGTCCTATCCTTTCTAATGATTACATTTCAAAGGAATGGCTGTCAGGTCCTTACTCCTGGCTTGTAGGAAAAATACGCACTTCTCAAAGAGACAGAGGAAGGATTTATAGTTGTAAGCTTCTTTTGGTAAATGCTCTAAGAAAGGGATATCAGAAGCCTGTCTCAGGTGACAGCTGGAACCAATGATAAATTCTCCTTTTTATTTTTTAAGAGATGAGGTCTTGCTATATTGGGCAGATTGGTCTTGAACTCCTGGCCTTAAGCGATCCTCCCACCTCAACCTCCCAAAGTACTGGGATTACAGGTGTAAGCCACCATGCCCAGTCCACAAATGATAAATTCTTTGGGCAGCTCTGAGTGTCTCCAAATAAGAACTCAAAAAGTCAGGTGGAATGGTGAGCTGGGAAGTCCCAGGGACTTGGTTTTAGGGCTTCTAGAAGCCATGCTAGAGCATGGTCAAGTCTCTTAGTGCAGAGGTTGAATGCAGTTTCTGCAGCTCTTGTCAGTCCAAGATCATTCAGCAGAATTTCATAAGCTTTTCACTGAGATTGAAAACACATCTGTTGCTTGATATTGACTGAGTTCATTCCATTGTAGGGGCAGAAAGTGTGATCATTTTCCTCACACAACATAAGGGTCACTGCCGACACTCCCATAGGAAAAGGCAGGTTAAAAAGGGAAAAGCAGCTAGGTATGGTGGCTTATGCCTGTAATCCCAGCACTTTGGGAGGCCAAGGCAGGAGGATCACTTGAGCCCAGGGGTTTAAGACCAGTCTGGGGATCATAGTGAGATCATGTCTTTGAAAAAGAAATAAATAAAAACAAGGGAACACCATAACAGATTAATATAATCAAAGTTTTATGTGACAAGGAAGCCTTCAGAAATGACCATGCAGACTCAGGGAAAACTTTGTATATGCTTAGATTCAATGAAGAATGGACAGATATGTAGAAATGTGATTGAACAAGAGGAAATTGCAGAGATGAAAAGGGAAAGTTTCCCCTCTGCCCTGGGAAAGTTTGCCGAAAATGAACTGACAATAGGCAGATTAATAGGAGAAAAAAATCATGCA
This sequence comes from Sapajus apella, assembly GCF_009761245.1. Taxonomy (NCBI): domain Eukaryota; kingdom Metazoa; phylum Chordata; class Mammalia; order Primates; family Cebidae; genus Sapajus; species Sapajus apella. The sequence continues at coordinate 23,062,152 of NW_022436968.1, read as the reverse complement.
AATGTATTAATGTGGATAAGCATGGGGAATAACAGGAGGGTGACTACCTAATCACCTAATGAAGTCTGGGTGCTTATATACCCTTCTTCATTGGAGGAGGGGAGATGAAGACAATGTGGCAATTCTGAGGGGGAGGAGATAATTTTTAGGGGGAATGAAAGGGCCCAATGCTCAGAAACTTGTTAGTCAATCATTCTCTTTGGGAATTGAATGTGACTGGAGAACTGACAGTATTGTTTGGGACTAAGTTCATCTGGGTTCTAGGTGTGATATTTAATATTTAGTTCTTTCTCTGTGATATGTTTTGATCTTCTCTGATGGTAGATGAAATTTCAGGGAGGGGATTGAATCCAGTTGTGTTTTTCTTTGGTAGGTCTGGTTTCTAGATAGATAAGGAAACTTCAGAGAACAACCTCATCCTGTCTTTGGGAAAGACAGAGGATTGAAAGACAGGGTGAGGGAAAGGCAGAGAGACCTTGAGGCTGCTTTTTTGGTTTACCATGCCAAAGCACCATATTTTGGGATGTCATTTTCTGAGCTCCAACAGAATGATCTAATAATAGTAATAGACTGAGTGCAGGGAAATTCAGCAAGGCCTGTCTGTTTAGACTCTTCTTGGTCTCTCTGTGTAGCCTTCCTTCCTCCCAGACATAAGGCAGAACCCCTTCTGGAATGAGGTCTTCATCATCAGGCACTGTAGGTCAGATAATTTTTGCTCCTAACAGGAAGGTAGAGGAAAGTTAAAATAATATTTCTAGTTTCTGTGACCCACCTTGGGGAAGAAGAATCCCATTTTCTATGGTCTGCTTTGGGGTAGAAAGGGGACAGAGAAACAAGGGCAAGAGAAGGTCAGAAAGAGACTTTGCTTCTGAGGCCTTTCCAATGTCTTCCAGTTCCAGTTCAAAACACTCAGCATGTCAGAGGGCCGTACTTTGGGGTATCGTTTGCCGAGCACCAACTGTCTTTTATTGGGCTCTGGCTTCGATTACCTTCTTGCTAGCCTCTCAGAGTCTCTTTATGAACTCTTGAGGTTGCTGTTTGTCCCCACTTCTTGTTCCTGCTCCTCAGATCACAGGTTAAACCTTTCTCCAGACTGAGTGACTCGAGGTCCTGCTCATCTATGACTTTGATCTTTGTCCCCCTGTCATAGGCAACATGACATAGTGAAAGAAATAAAATCTGAAACCACGAGCTAGAAAGGTGATTTCCTAGGGAGGCAATAATGTCTTTCAGAACTCATCACTTAAAAAGCAACGCCTGAGATAAATATTTCTTTTCCCCAAGGTTGATCTTGTTCAAATGACCTGGGACTTAACTCTCTTTCAAAATTTGTGGGATGAATAATCAGAACGGTGTCCATGAAGAATTTCAATTTAAATGTTGTTTCTAACATTTACTGGCTCTCTCAGCAAGAAGAAAAAATGTTATGGTTTTTAATACCTGCTTTGGGTTGCTGTTACCGAATAGGATGACTTGTTTGCCAGTTCCAGCAAATTGCAGCAGTTTCCTGGTTTCAGACTACTCTGTAAGCTTACGCAGGGAAAAGGAGGAAAAGAGTAAAAGCAATTACACTGAGATAGGCTTGTAAAACAATGACTTAAAAATCCAAAACGAACAGGGGATGTAATAATTTCTCTGTGATGGCAAATTCTTTCTGTATAAAACTCATTTTTAACATGAGTTTTCAGGGTGCTGAAATTAAATTGAGGCTATGCTTAAATACTCTCTCTCAAGACCTATTTTAAAACATACAGTGAAGTTGACTAAATTAACCTTTTTGAAATAAATAGTTCTGACCTTTTGCTGGGGAATGGGAAACTTAGCTATTGTCAAACAAATTCATTTTCTCACAAAACGTACAATTATAATTCTTTAAAATCTGAACAAAGAAGATAAAGGCAACTTGGTTTCAAAATCATAAAAATATAATGGTTAAGGTGGCTTCAGGTTGATTTTTAAGGCAAATGTAATATTTTCATCTGCTCCTTGGATGTATTTATTTCTTTGGTGTCACATATTTGTTGATTTTATGTCATTAAATTTAACATCCAACTTCATGAGCCCAGGGGTGGTGACCAACCTGTGCTGCTTATGGCTCTTCAAAACTTATCTAACCTTGTATGTACACCTTTAAAATTTTGGATTTACTTTTACTGTTTAAAATGCCTTTACTAATTATATAATACCATGAATAAAAATAATAAATAATATCCTCTGAAAGGCCTAAAATGATATTGCAAGGCAGAGATACACAAGAACACTATAACCAACACCTGCAATCTGAAAAGTATTTTTATAACAATCTTTTTGTATTCGGAGGGGAGATGGGATGAGCAGAAGGGAGAATGGGTGAGTAGGGTGGGTCTTTCAATGAATGGCATTAATGAATTATGACATCTAGCTTCAACCAGGCCTCGAATTAGCTTCTTTAATGCCAAGTTAATGTTGTGGTGGGTTTTTAAAAAAATTAATGCTTTAATGGGAGTTACTCTCTTAAGCATAGCCTGTTCTTTAGCACAGTAAAAGGAAAATGTGATTATAATACAAAGCAATGGTGACTAACTCAGAAGAAATCACAGATTGGATATATAGGTCAAGTTAAAAAAAGTTGATATGTAACCAAAAGTGAGTACTACTTAGGCATACCAGGAAGGAACTGGGGAACCCAACAAGAAGCCCCACATCTCACCTGAAATGGCAGCTCAGTGAGATGTCTGAGTTGGTGCCAGAAAAGCTGCTAAGAGTGGATGCATAAAGCAGTGCCCAGGCCCAAGTGGTCCCTAACTCTTTATACTGTAGTTCTGTGTGTGGGATCGTGTCTGTTGGTAGTGGCCTTTTGCACCAGGATCTGTAGGTCCTTCGTGTTATTCTCACCTAGATTGTAGATTTTAGTGTTTGACAGCCTCCAAGCTGCCCAGCTACCATGTTTGAATTTTGCCCTTTCTCAAGGCTATTGTGTGGGTCCCCTCAGGTTCAACCCAGCTATTATGCTGTCAGATCAGACCACACGGCAGCGTGCCTCAGTGTGCCATGGGAAGTGAATGCTGGCTGCCATGTCATCTATCCTTACGGTAAAACTTCAGAGATTATACACCAACTATTCAAAAGCAATCCAGACTTTTCTCTTTTTCTTTTTTTAAATTTATTTTTAATTTTTGTGGGTACATGGTAGGTGTATATGTTTATGGACTACATGAGACATTTTGATATAAACATGCAATGTGTAATAATTACATCAGGATAAATGGGGTATCACCTCAAGCATTCATCTTTTGTGTTACAAACAATCAAATAACTCTTCTAGCTATTTGAAAATGCACAATAAATTATTGTTGCCTATAGTCACCCTGTTGTAATATCAAATATTAGATTTTTTTTTTTTTTTTTTGAGACAGAGTCTCACTCTGTTGCCCAGGCTGGAATACAGTGGTGTGATCTCAGCTCACTGCAACCTCCACCTCCCAGGTTCAAGCCATTCTCTTGCCTCAGCCTCCAGAGTAGCTGGGATTACAGGCACAAGCCACCATGCTCAAATACTAGATCTTATTCATTCTGCTCAGCTATATTTTTGTTCGCATTAACTATCCCCATTCCCCCTAACTCACCCCACTCACGCTATTCTCCCCAGCCTCTGGTAACCATTCTTCTACTCTCTATCTCATTGAGTTCAATTGTTTTAATTTTTAGCTCCCACAAATAGGTGGGAACATGTGAAGTTTGTCTTTCTGTGCCTGGATTATTTTCTTTAACATGATGACCTCCAGCTCTGGCTGTGTTGTTGGAAATGACAAAATCTCATTCATTTTATGGCTGAAAAGTACTTCGTGTATGTAGCACATTTTCTTTTTTTTTCTTTTCTTTTTTTTTTTTTTTTTTTTTTAAGAAACGGGATTTCACCTTGTTTGCCAGGATGGTCTTGATCTCCTGACCTCATGATCTGCCCGCCTCTGCCTCCCAAAGTGCTGGGATTACAGGCGTGAGCCACTGTGCCCGGCTAGCACATTTTCTTTATCCATTCCTCTGTTGATGGACACTTAGCATGCTTCTAAGTCTTGGCTATGGAGAATAGTACTGCAATAAATATGAGAGTATAGATATCTCTTTGAAATATTGATTTCCTTTCTTTTGTGTATATACCTAGCAATAGAATTGCTGGATCATATGGTAGCTCTATTTTTAGTTTTTTGAGGAACCTCCAAGCTGCTCTCTATAGTGATTATACTAATTAACGTCCCCACCGACAGTGTAGGAGGGATCCCTTTACTCCACATCCTCACCAGTGTTCATTATTGTCTTTTGGATAAAAGCCACTTTTTAAACTGAGGTGAGATGATAGCTCGTTGTAGTTTTGGTTTCCATTTCTCTGATGATCAGTGATGTTGAGCACCTTTTCATTTGCCTGTTTGCCATTTGTATGTCTTCTTTTGGGAAATGTTATTCACATATTTTAGATATTTTAAAATCAGATTCTTAGATTTCTTTCCTATAGGGTTGTTTGAGCTCCTTATATATTCTGGTTATTAACCCCTTGTTAATATAGTTTGCAAATATTCTCTCCAATTTTACGGATTATCTTCTCACTTTGCGGATTGTTTCCTTTGCTGTGTAGAAGCTGCTTTTTTTTTTTTTTTTTTTTTT
>NW_022436968.1:23035800-23057414 GCF_009761245.1 Sapajus apella | reverse complement strand
ACCCCGCAACCTCCGCCTCCTGGGTTCAGGCAATTCTCCTGCCTCAGCCTCCCGAGTAGCCGGGACTACAGGCACACGCCACCATGCCCAGCTAATTTTTTGTATTTTTAGTAGAGACGGGGTTTCACCATGTTGACCAGGATGGTCTCGATCTCTTGACCTCGTGATCCACCCACCTCGGCCTCCCACAGTGCTGGGATTACAGGCCTGAGCCACCGCGCCCAGCCTGCTGTGTAGAAGCTTTTTAAGTTGATATGATTCCATTTCTTCATTTTCATTTTGGAATCTCTTGACCTCGTGATCCACCCACATTGGCCTCCCAAAGTGCTAGGATTACAGGTGTGAGCCACCGCGCCCAGCCAGCTGTGTGTTTTTTTTTTTTTTTATCTCATTGTAGAATATTTCTGCCTCCTTGCTGTCATTACATAACTACTCTGCCCCTGAGTATCTTAGTATATGAGATAGTAATTGCCCTTAGTGTTTACAACAGTGAACTTGTGGTTTTCTGTTACTTGTGGCCCAGAGAATCCTGACTGATACTTGAGAGAGAGAATTCGATTGACTCAGCTTGATTTAATTTTCAACCTTGGCTTCATCATCGGTGGAAGGGAGACAGGGTCATATGTTGCAGGCAAAATCCCTTGGGGCCTACTTCTACACATTGAGGATATTCTTAGAAAAGAAGGAATTTGGAGGAGTCAAACAACTTCCTAAGAAGTGACTACTATATTCATTGTAGAAATTCAACCATGAGAACCTGAAAAATAAATATTAAAGGAAGAGGGAGACAGCCTGAAAATTCCTCAGACACAGCCAATGTCAAGGACTGTTGCTACTTTGTGAACATCCCACCGTAATTCTTTAAAACATACAATATAGACATATGTAAAGTTATTTAGCAAGATTGAAGAAACCTTACAGGCCGTTGAGCTAGACACCTATGTCTATAGAACTCAGGCAGTAATGCACTATGGCACATGACTTTGTCTTTGGGTCCTCTCAACAAATCCTTTGGGTGGTCTTCTCCCAGGCTTTCTTTGCCATTACCTACTTCCCTGATGCTAAGACCTTGCTTTCATTCTGTTGTCACATAAGACCACTCCTCCTGGAACTTACCCTGCACTTCAAAATTCATTCCTTTCTTTTTCATGGCCCCCAACCAAATTCTTATTCCCTCTGTCCCCTGCTCATCTGTGGGTTTCAAGAAGGAAAGAATATAACCAACTCATTCTCACCAAGATGTCAATAGTGTATTTTCTCTTAACATGTTAATCCTTCAACAGATGTCACTTAGAAAGAGGTTTGCTGGATGAAGCAAAGCCTTAAACTGATAAACAAATATCTGATGGATTTTTTCTGCCAAGAGACCTGAGGCAGGACAGATCAGAGACCAGCAGGGTGTGGTGGCAAGGAGCCAGCTAGTATCTACCTGAGGGTTTCCATTTGTGCTGGCTTTTCCTTTGAAGAGAGGGTCTGCAGATTGAAAAGTTGCCCTGCATCCTTTTCACTTAAGCTTGATGGCACTGCAAGTTATGTCCTAAAATTTTATGTCAGGCTCAGCTTCTAGGCTAAATTCAGCAGATCAGCCCATAAAACTTTCTGCCTTCAAAGAAAAAGCACTTCTAGAAAGAAGCATTTGCCATTTTCCTTGGTAGAGAGAAGACAAGTCAGGAAGACCTTTCATAACAAAATTTCAGACTCCTAGTATGGAGACTGTGGACATATTTTTAGCTAAGATTTGGGACCATCCCCAACATCCCCAAATGATACCACATATCAGCCTCCTATAAGGGAATCATGTAATCCCACCTTAGGTAATATTAGATTTTTTAAAGTTTCCTCTCATCGGTTTATAACAAAACTCCATGAATGGAAACACACACAAAGTTAATGGAGTTGACGTGATGATGGTCTGTTCTCCCTGGAGTAAAGTGGCATGGTCTTGGCTCACCGCAACCTCTGCTTCCCGGGTTCAAGCAATTCTCCTGCCTCAGCCTCCTGAGCAGCTGAGATTACAGGCACACGCCACCACACCCAGCTAATTTTTGAATTTTAGTAGAGACAGGGTTTCACCATATTGGCCAGGATGGTCTCAATCTCCTGACCTTGTGATCCGCCTGCCTGGGCCTCCCAAAGTGCTGGGATTACAGGCGTGAGCCACCGCACCCAGCCTCTTTACTTCTTTTTTCAGGCTAGGATTGATCTTGGACAAAACCATCCCTTCCATTTTCTAGGGCCAGATTTCTAGGCACCTGAATTTCTGCTTTCTTATGCTTCCTGTGTTTTCTCCAGTGTGGGATTACTGTGCCCAACCTCTGGGCTCCCTTCTTTCCCTGCCACACCACTCCTCCAGTTTAGCTGGTTCTAACTTTCATCTTCTCTAGGTCCAAGGCTTCAACTAACTAATATGATTAACTAATCAGCGTTATACTGTGGCAGTGGAGGAAGACTATAGGTTCTCCTGGGTAACCAGTGTTCTGTATCTAGAGACGTTTAGAGACAAAATACCAGGCAAGTGTTTACTCTCTACATTAGAGAATATAGATTGGTGACGTTACTAAGTGCATTATTTTTTAGCAGAGAGGTTAAACAGGTGGTAACCAGATTTTAAAAACACCAAAATGTATTCCTAAATTACCTCTGTCTGGACATCTGTTTTTTTCTCTTCTCTGCCTTTCTGTCCATCATTCTGCTTCCTCTTTTCTAGCTTCCTCTTTCTCCTGGCATTTACTTCCTTTTTTCTCAGGTTATTAATATTTAACATCAATATATCCCAGAGTTAGATCAATCCAATAAATACAACCAAAACCTCAGTTGCTCCATTCATAAAATCAAGATTATTTTAGTTCTGAGAGTATAACTAAGAGAGTGTTAGTTTCCTCCATCTGAAATATTTTATAAACTGCATATACCATAACATGTACATATTAGTTAAGTAAATTTAAAAAATAAAATGAACTCCATGTACCCATGTTTGCCCCTTGTTTGCCTCTCCCTTATTCCACTTACTCTCAGATAACCATTATCCTGAAATTGCTTGTGATTCTCTTGTTTTTATGTTATTGTTTTTACCATATATTGTTATAACCCTAAACAATAAATGGTTCATGTGTGCATGTTTTTAGACTTCATATACTATACTTGTTTTTAGACTTTATGTAATATACTTTGTACACACTTTGGCAACTGGCTTTTCCTTTCAATATTATGTTTATAAGATTCAGCTCTTGGCCAGGCACGTAATCCTAGCATTTTGAGAGGCCTAGGCATGAGAATCACTTTAGGCCAAGAGTTCAAGACCATCCTGGGCAATATAGTAAGATACTGTCTCTAAAAAAAAAAAAAAAAAAAAAAAAAAAAATTTAAATATTGGCCACTCATGGTGGTGCATGCCTGTAGTTCTAGCTACTCTGGAAGCTATGGTGGGAGGATTGCTTGAGCCTGGGAAGTCAAAGCTGCAGTGAGCCATGATTGCACCACCTCACTGCAGCCTGGGCAACAGAGCAAGCCTCTGTCTCAAACTCCAGTCAAATGGCTTATATCAAAAAGACAGACAATAACAAATGCTGGCAGGGATGTGGAGAAAAGAAAGCTCTTTCACTGTTGGTGAAAATGTAAATTAGTACAACTATTACTAGTACAACAGTTTGGAGGTTCCTCAAGAAACTAAAAAATGAACTACCATATGATCCAGCAGACCCACTGCTAAGTATATATGCAAAAGAAGGGAAATCACTATATCAAACAGATGTCTGCATTCCAATGTTTGCTGCCCACTTTTACAATAGCTAAGATTTGGAATTAACCTAAATGTCCATCACCAGATGAATGGTGATGCATAAAGAAAATGTGGTACATATACACAGTCAAAAATATATGAGATCCTGTCATTTGCAACAACATGGATGGAACTGGAGATCGTTACATTAAGTGAAATAAGCCAGGCACAGAAAGACAAACTTCATATGTTCTCACTTATTTGTGGGATCTAAAAATCAAAGCAATTGAACTCATGGCATAGATAGTAAAAGGATGGCTACAAAAATGGTTAGAAAAAATGAATAAGGACAGGCACAGTGTCTTATGCCTGTAATCCCAGCACTTTGGGAGGCTGAGGCAGGTAGATCACTTGAGGTCAGGAGTTCGAGACCAGCCTAGCCAACATGGTGAAACGCCATCTCTACTAAAAATATAAAAATTAGTGAGCCATGGTTGTGGGTGCCTGTAATCCCAGCTACTCGGGTGGCTGAAGCAGGAAAATCGCTTGAACCTAGGAAGTAGAGATTGCAATGAGCTGAGATTGTGCCACTGCATTCCTACCTGGGCGACAGAGCAAGACAGGAAAGAAAAAGAAAGGAGAGTAGAGGAGGAAAGAAAGGAAGAAAGAAAGAAAGAGAAGGAGAGAGAGAAAGACAAGGAGAGAGAGGAAGAAAGGAGAGAAAGGAAGGAATGAAGGAAAGAAGGGAGAGAGGGAGGGAGGGAGGGAAGGAGGGAGGGAGTAAGAACTGTTATTTGATACCACGTTAACTTAATAGCATATTTTAAAATAACTTAAAGAGTATAAATGGATTGTTTTTAGCTCAAAGGATTAATGCTTGAGGAGATGGATGCTGCTTTCTCCATAATGTGCTTATTTCACATTGCATGCCTGCATCAAAACATCTCATGTACCCTGTAAATATATACACCTCCTATGTGACCACAACAATTAAGAATTTAAAAAAAGAAACACTCCATTAAAAAAATTAATCTCTATTTGAGTAGCTATAGTTTATACTTTTCCATGGGAATCTACAGCACAGACACTATTTTGTGTCCAATCTTTTGTTGGGGGATATTTGAACTAGAAACGCAATACATTCATTATATATGTCATGAATATATACGTTTCCATGAGTATATAAATGAATTTCTATTGGTTATACATACAGGGAGTAGAATCACAGAGTATGCCCATCTTTACCTTTATTACATAATGGCAAACTGTTTTCCATAGTAGCTATATCCATTTATATTCCCATCAGTGGTATATGAAAATTCTAGTTGCTTCACTGTCTTGCTAGTATTTGATATTTTCCAACTTTTAAGTGTGTGCCAATATGGTGGATGCGAATGGTATCTCTTCATTATCTTAATTTGTATTTCTCTGATTATTAATAAGGTTAAGCATCTTTTCATGTTTATTGGTCATTCATATTTCCTGTCTATGAAATGTTTGTTCATGTTTCTGCTCATTTTTCTATCAGGTTGTTTTTTCTTTTTATATTGATTTATAAAATTTTTATAAATTCTAGATGCCAGTGATTGTTGGTTATGTGTGTTGCAAATACCTTGTTCCAGATTATGACTTGTCTTTTCATTTTCTTAATGGTGGTCTTTTGATGATCAGGAGTTCTTAATTTTAATATAGTAAAATTCATCACACTTCCTCAGTTAGAATTTTGTGTATTTTATTTAAGAAAACTAAGGTCACAAAAATATTCTCTCGTAATTTATTCTAAAAGTTTAGCTTTTCACATTTGCAACTCTAAACTGGAATTGAAGTTTGGATAGTAAAAAAGAATAAGATCGTGTCTTTTGCAGAACATGGATGGAGCTGGAGGCCATTATCCTTAGCAAACTAACACAGGAACAGAAAGCCAAATACCACATGTTTTCATTTATAAGTGGGAGCATAATGATGAGAACACGTGAACACAAAGAAGGGAACAATAGACACTGGGGCCTACTTGAGAGTGGAGGGTGGGAGAAGGGAAAGGAGCAGAAAAAGACAACTACTGGGTACTAGCCTTAATACCTGGGTGATGAAATAATCTATACAAGAAACCCCCATGACATGCATTTACCTTCACATGTGCCCCAAAACCTAAAATAAAAGTTAAAAAACAAAAAAGAAAGAGATTTGGTGTGTGGTGTGAGGTAGGAGTCCAATTTCACTTTTTTTTTTTTTTTTCCTATATGGATATCCAATTTTCCAATACTATTGGTTGTTTGGACCATTCTTTCGTAAATAATCTGCAATACCAGAGGTGTGACAGAGCAAGTTTTCACATATGTGTGAGTCTATTTTTGGGCTCTCCATTCTGTCTACCACTATGCTAGTATCATAATGGCTTAATTACTGTGGCTTTCTATTAACTTTTGATATCTGAGTAGAGCAGATCTCCTATTCTTCCAAAGTATCTTGGCTAATCTTTACCTTTTCTGTTGTATATGTAATTTTAGAATCAGCTCGCCAGTTCTATGACAAGTTCTGTTGAGATTTAACTGAAATTACATGGATTCTTTAGATCAATTTGGAGAACATTCACACTCTTATGATATTAATTCTCTCTACCTATGATTATCATACTTCTTTTATGTAAATCTTCTTTAATATCTTTCTATTGAGTTTTATAATTTTGCCTATAGTGATCTTACATTTATATTGTTAGGTTAATTCTTAGGTACATTAGGTTTTTTGTTCTTCTTAAGTTACTTTTTATTTTTTTTGAGATGAAGTCTTGCCCTGTTGCCCAGGCTGGAGTGCAGCAGTGTGATCTTGGCTCACTGCAACCTCCACCTCCCAGGTTCAGGCAATGCCTCTGCCTCAGCCTCCTGAGGAGCTGAGATATTAGGTTCGCACCACCACACCCAGCTAATTTTTGTATTTTTAATAGAGATGGGGTTTCACCATGTTGGCCAGACTGGTTTTGATCTACTGATCTCGTGATCCACCCAAAGTGCTGGAATTACAGGCTGTGAGTCACTGTGCCTGGCCCTAAGTTACATTTTTAAACTCTTTGCTACTGACATTTAGAAATAAAATTTAATATTTATATTCATCTTGTATAAAACATTGGTAAACTCTTATTAATTCTGATAACTTGACTGCAACTTACTACTTTTCCCAATCTTATCGTACAACCTAGATCCTCCAGTAAAATGTTGAACAGAAATGACACCATTTATTTGTCCTTAGTTTGCAGAAAATGCTATTATTTCAATATGGAGTATATTGTTTGCTATGTATTAAGGAAGTTTCCTCCTATTCCTAGTTTGCTAAGAGAGTTATTTGTTTAAATTATAAACAAATATGCTGAATTTTATTGAATATTTTTTCTATCTTTCATATGATATGATTTTTCCTTTTGTTAATCTGATTTTTGTAAACATTTTATAAATTTGAATATGCTGACCTATGAACATAATATATTTCTCCATTTAAGTTATTTTTAAAATTGTGTCAATTTATGGGGTACATAAAAATTTTTTTAATGTATATAATGCATAGTGATCAAGTCAGAATATTAGGATGTCCATCACCTGAGCACAATACTTTTTTTTAGTATAGTCATCCTACTCTGCCATCAAACATTGAATTTTTTCCTTCTATCTTACTGTATGTTTGTACCCTTTACCCCACTTCTCTTCATCCTCCTCACCTACCTACTCACTCTTCTATTTACCCTGTCTCTGCCTCCATGTGTTCAAATATTTTAGCTCCTACATAAAAGTCAGAACATGTGACACTTGTTTTAAAGAGAATTATTTTAGCATTTTACATTTAATGTTTATGTAATTGGTAGGTATCTTTTATCAGGTTCAAAAGTTCCTATCTGTTCCTGGTTTGCTAAGGATTGTTTAAAATCACGAAACCTTGATGGATACGAAACCCTTTTTCTAAGCTATCAAAACAGTCATATGCATTTTCTCCTTTGTTTTGTTAATATGATAACCATAAAAAGGTTGTCTGATGTTAAACTAACTACCTTCCTGAAATAAAACTAACCTCATCACGGCTTATTATCTTTTTTTATACATTACTGGGTTCAGGCTGCCAAAGTTTTGTTTGTTTGTTTGTTTGGGTGGGGGTCTCACTCTGTTTCCCAGGCATCATTATAGCTCACTGCAGCCTCAACCTCCTTGGCTCAAGAGATCCTCCCACCTCAGTCTCCCACTACAGGCTGCACCACTGCACCCGTGCTGGGTTGCCTATGCGTTATCTGTGATTTGTACAACTATATTCATGAGAAAAACTGCCCTGTAAATTTTCCTTCTTATACTGCCCTTATTTGGTTTTGGTATTAAGGCTATACTAGCTTCATTAATTAGTTAAGTTGTGTTCTCAATCTGTTTATTCTCTAGAAGAGTTTAAGACTGAAAATTTCTGTTCCTTGAAAGCTTGTCTGTTTGTGATTTTCATTCAATTCCCCTCCTCCCCTCTCCCCAGTCTTCCTTTTCTTCATTTCTTCCTCTCCCTGTCCCTCTCTCTTTGTTCCTTCCTGCTATATTCACTGTCTTTTTCCTTTCCTATACCATCAGTAAGACCACCTTTGAATTAAAAGCATTACAAAATTGCCCTGAAGCCCAGGTATCAGGATTTTTATTTTAATCAATGTTTTTAACATTCCCAAATATAAGATTTTTGTGTGTGTTTGATGTAACCAATTAGTACTGCCTAGAGGTGAAAAAAGAAATCTTGCAGCAGTTTGAAATATTACTGATTGCTAAATGAGAATTTCAATGATCTGTTCGTAATCACCTATTTTGAAATATTTTTGAAATGAATTCAGTCCCATTCACGACGTGGTAATTCCAGATTTCTCTGCCTTGTAACACTCAAAAATGAAGGGAAACAATTCAAGGATGTAAAGAATACATCAAAATTTAATGGGAACAAGAGTCTTTTCACAGATAAGCTATGCTGATTTTCTAGGTTTTTCTATAAACCTTCAATTCTATGCTTTATGTTTCGTAGATATTCTCCCCTCTTCTTTCAAATAACGCAAGTGCAATTTTCTTGATGGGGCATTATTTCTGGGTGGTAAAGATTACTTTAAGATTCTCTGTAAGAAAAACCTGGGATGTTCCCCCCTTTACTTAGTTGAAATGTAAATATTTTAAAACCTTCTGTATCAATATGATTTCTTTTCTCCTAGTGATTTAGTGGCTAAATACCAAATGCTCTTTATGAAATGCAAATCACGTATTCAAAATACAATTAAATTATAGCATACATAGTTTTCAAGTGATTATAGTCACATAATGTGTGTAATTTGGATTTCATTTGGTAAAACATCTATAAATGTATGGCTGCTACATTCAAATCAAGAAATAGTTCTTTTTGGAAATATGATATCCTATAGCAAAAATACCATTTTTAGATAAGATGTAAAGTAAATAGGGTAGGTCTTTTGAAAGAATACCAATTAAGTCTTCCTCTTCGGGAATTCTGTGGGGGTCCTGCCAGTTAATTAGGTCATTTCACAATGAGAACAGATACCAATCTCGGAGTCTGGATTAATTCTATGGCCATGAATACTGCTTGTTAAGATTACTAGCATCCATTTCTTTATCACTTCTTTTGAGCAGTACCCCCTCACAAAAAAAAAAAAAAAAAAGAATCAAAATTCCAAAAGAAAGATTTCTGTGTTTTAACTGAGTGTACTATTTCTTAGTTTTAACTCAGAAATAGTTAACCAGAAATAGGTTTAACCAGAAATCCCATTAAACTCAATCTTTTGTGGACACTGATGAATTACCCAGATACCTGTCAGGAAGAAGGACTTTGTGTTAGTTTCCTGGGCTGCCACAAAAATTACCATGAACTGAGTGGCCTCAAAGAACATGGGCTTATTTTTTTATACCCATGGAGGCCACAAGTGTGAAAGCGATGTGTAGGCAGGGCCGAGCTCTCTCTGAAGGCTTTAGAGGAGAATCCTCTATGTTTCTTCCAGCTTCTCATGGCCCCAGACATGTCTTGGCTTGTGGCTGCATTACTCCAGTCTTTGCCTCTGTCTTAACATGGCCTTCTCCTCTGCTTCTCTGGGTTGTCTCCTCTTCTATCTCTTATAGGCCACTTGTCATTGGATTTAGGGAACCTCCCCTCCCCCCCACCAGGTAATCCAGGATGATCTCATCTCAGGATTCTTATTTACATCTGCAAAGATCCTTTTTCCAAATGAGGTCACATTCACAGGTTTTGGGGGTTATGATGGGGATATATCTTTTGGGAGGTACCATTCAACCCATTGCAGACTTATTCCCTGGACTCCTGGGATAGCTGCCAGAAGGAAGTTCTCAGCTATTAGCCTTCTTCAGGGATTGCCTCAGCTGTGAGAAGCTGCCTTGTCCAAGGTCAGATTTCCTTCTACCTAGAGCTCATAGCCAACTGATCAAAACGGGTACAAAGGCCAGCTTAGAGCTATACTTCAGAACTCCTCCAGTTCCAGAGCTCCCACTATGGTGAGCTGAGGCCTTCATTAGGACCATACCAGCCCTCAACTTCTCCTTGGCCTTCGTCCTCCCCTTCCTCCTCTCCCTCGTCCTCCTGGTCAGTGTCTTCTGACAGCTTTGCAGGGAACCCAGCCTGAAGCACTTAGATGAAAATCATTCATTCATTCTTTCACTCCTTTATTCATTCACCATTCATTTTAATTCAATAAACATTTATTGAGCACCTACTCTGTGCCACGTGCTTTCTTTCACAAGTATGGCACAGTGATCATATTTGAATCTTTGGTAAATCAGGATTTTCCAGTGCCTCAAACTAACGATCCCAAGCCTCATTTGTTACTTGTAGATACTAAAGGTTTATGAGAGGAACTCACAATTTATCCTAGAAGTCATCTTTTGTTTCGAATAAGTCCGAACCTAACATAAGCTTTTTCTGCAGTGATGTGCAGTTTTCCCCCAATAAAGGTACCTACAAAATGCATCAGTTGAGTGGTCTGATCTATCAGGATTTGCCTAGCTTCTGGATTTTCTATATTGTTTAAGGTCTATCTCTTAACCTTATTAAAATGGATAAGCGGAGAAGAAATAAGTGGAGAGACTTTCAGTGTTAGAAGCACCACAGGATTTCAAAAGGTTAAGGCACTGCCAGAACCAAGGAATTATCCAGCCAGCCCAAACTCCTTGTACTAAAAGTGGGAAAACTGGGAGTTCATCCCATCGCTGCCTTCATCATGTAGTGTGTGGGGATTTTATCTAATTGTTGTATATGTGGGCCTGGGACTGTCTCTCCATTTTGTTTGTAAACTCCTTTCAGGCAAGATCTGAATCTCATATTTTTCTGCCCTGCTCAGTGTGTAGAAAAACAAGAAGTAAGGTTTTGAATAAATAATTGATCGATTGAGCCCTCTTCATCTAGCAAAACTACTTCAATCATGTAAGTAGTTAAAGGTCTTAATTTTTTATATGCAGACCTCCAGAGGAAATCTAATAATGTCCCTCATCACTTGAATCCTAGGCTTCACAATAATCACTGTCAAGGAGTTCCTCCTAAAAAATAACCCAGCTTTACAGAATAGCCCCAAAATGTCATAAATATGCACATAATTTGTACTATCCCTTTTCTTTGTAAGTAGTTTGAAGATAATAAAACACGTTGGAAATAAAATCGGTGCTTTTAGAAATTTGAAATGTTTAAATAGCTACTTAGCTATTATTTTTACTCTACCTCATTCCATAAAGGATCCAAGGTCACTTACAATAAAACACATATTTCAATATTTTAAAAAATAAAGATGATGTGAGAAAGCTGAAGTAGAAAACAAGATAAAGTGCAGGGTAATGTTAATATCCAAGGCTCGTAAATTGCCAGTGGGAGGCCTGAAATTTGGCTCTGAGCATTCCAATTAATTAATAATAACTGCTTTTCTAGAAGGCAGTAGAGTGGTCCAAGTTTCTTAGTCATCAGAGTCTACTTCACCTGAAATGATAAGTCTAAGTCAATCACAGTAATCCTACCTCTTGTTAGTAAGCGGTTTAAGAATCTGTATATGACTGAATTCTGATAAAGCAGACACAGGAGAAAGACTGGGGTGGGGAGGAGAGATTTCCAGGAAAAGTCTCCTCATCCTTAAATGAGAGACAAGAACGATTCAGTTCCTTTCTTCCTCTGGATGGTGTTGTGTTTGGATATCATGCTTAGAACTGATGAGCTGTCTTGCTATCAGCCTGAGAAGGAAGCCAAGACATAGAAGAGGGCAGAGCCAACAGAATCCCTGCCAAGAGAAACTGGTACCCTGACAAGGTGCCCTAGGAGCTACATGTCCTCTGCACCTCTGTGTGTTATGACATTTTCTTTTTTTTTTTTTGAGACGGAGTTTCACTCATGTTACCCAGGCTGGAGTGCAATGGCGCGATCTCGGCTCACCGCGACCTCCACCTCCTGGGTTCAAGCAATTCTCCTGCCTCAGCCTCCTGAGTAGCTGGGATTACAGGCACGCACCACCATGCCCAGCTAATTTTTTGTAGTTTTAGTAGAGACGGGGTTTCACCATGTTGACCAGGATGGTCTCGATCTCTTGACCTCGTGATCCACCCGCCTCGGCCTCCCAAAGTGCTGGGATTACAGGCTTGAGCCACCGCGCCCGGCCGACATTTTCTTTAAGACAATTTGAGTTGAGATTTTCTGTTACTTGCAGCCAAATGCATCCAAAATTATGTAAAAGCAGCATTTAAGAACAAGAGTTTGAAATAGACCTGGTTCTGCCATGTAACTTGTTCTATGTAAACTTGAGAAAGAATTGAAATCTTTAAACATGAGTTCTTTTGTCCACAGTCAGGGTAGATAATGGCTATGATACAGGGTTGATATAAATATGTAATAGAGAAAAAAGCATGTAAAATGTTTAGCATACCTGATGCATAGTAAGTGCTTGATAAAGAGATGATTTTAACACTGAGGAGAAACACAGATAATTAATACACAATTGTCTGGCTCTTTGAAATGGCAATGAAGCTTTCCGAGGCTGTAATTCAGGCTCTTGTCCTGTTTTTAGTGAACATGGAAGACAACTGACCACTTCTTGCTATAAAATAAGCCATTACATGTTGAAAGGTCATTATAAGGGATCTTATTTCTTAATCTTAATGTCTAAAACCAAAATTATGAACTAGTTGGCCTTTGCTCAATTAACTTATGGTCCGACTGACGGGATGCAGTAGTGTGACAAGGGTAGGTATCCAAGGTTCGTAATAGCATCTCCATTAAGTGTCCAAACAAGCAATAACCAGGATGGTTCTTTACTGTGTCAGCTCTCCTTGGGAGATTCAGTCTCCTTGTTTCAGCAGATGTGCTCTGATTTGGGTCTGGTGGTTGCTACCACTGCCAGCAGACTTTGGCATCAAGATTCCTTTCCTCTTGAGATCTGGCAGAACCAAATTTTTAGAGTCAGTCCCCAAAGAGACTATGGCAATCATGGTTCAGTTCATTCAACAAACCAGTGATGATTTCTCACTAGACTCTCTCCAGCCAGTCAATGATCTCCCAGCATTAGGCCCTGACTAATCAGCTGGAACAGTATCTCAGTGTAATGCTGCATGGTTAAGCTGGCTGTCAGACCACCCTGCACTGCATTAGCAGCAAGGGTGAGGTAGAGACAGTGAGGAAGGGAGGATGCAGGGGCTGAAAAGAAAGTGTAGCTGTTTATAGACCTGTTTGGTTTTTTTTATTATATACTTTAAGTTCTGGGGTACATGTGCAGAATGTGCAGGTTTGTTACATAGGTATACACGTGCCATGGTGGTTTGCTGCACCCATCAACCAGTCATCTACATTAGGTATTTCTCCTAATGCTATCCCTTGCCTAGTCCTCCACCCCCTGACAGGCCCCACTGTGTGATGTTCCCCTCCCTGTGTCCATGTGTTCTCATTGTTCAACTCCCACTTATGAGTGAGAACACGCAGTGTGTGATTTTCTGTTCTTGTGTTAGTTTGCTGAGAATGATGATTTCCAGCTTCATCCATGTCCTTGCAAATGACATGAACTCATCTGTTTTATGGCTGCATAGTATTCCATGGCATATATGTGCCACATTTTCTTAATCCAGTCTATCATTGATGGGCATATGGGTTCGTTCCAAGTCTTTGCTATTGTGAACAGTGCCACAATAAACACACACGTGCATGTGTATTTATAGCAGAATGATTTATAATCCTTTGGGTATATACCCAGTAACGGGATTGCTGGGTCAAATGGTATTTCTAATTCTAGATCCTTGAGGAATCGCCACACTGTCTTCCACAATGGTTGAACTAATTTACATTCCCACCAACAGTATAAAATTGTTCCTATTTCTCCACATCCTCTCCAGCATCTGTTGTTTCCTGACTTTTTAATGATGGCCATTCTAACTGGCAAATCAATGTGGTTTTGTTTTGCATGTCTCTAATGACCAGTGATGATGAGCTTTTTTTCATATGTTTGTTGGCTGCAAAAATGTCTTCTTTTGAGAAGTGTCTATTCATATCCTTTGCCCACTTTTTGATGGGGTTGTTTGTTTTTCTTGTAAATTTAAGTTCTTTGTAGATTCTGGATTTTAGCCTTTTGTCAGATGGAGAGATTGCAAAAATTTTCTCCCATTCTGTAGGTTGCCTGTTCACTCTGATGATAGTTTCTTTTGCTGTGCAAAAGCTGTTTATTTAATTAGATCCCATTTGCTTATTTTGGCTTTTGTTGCCATTGCTTTTGGTGTTTTAGTCATGAAGTCTTTGCCCATGCCTATGTCCTGAATGGTATTGCCTAGGTTTTCTTCTAGGGTTTTTGATGGCTTTAGATTATAGACCTGTTTTTTACCTTTCTCCAAGAAGCAGTAAAAAATGGCTAATTTAATTATGTTTCTTGGGGCCTGGCACGGCAGCTCATGCCTGTAACCCCAGCACTTTGCGAGGCCAAGGCACTTGGATCACTTGAGTCCAGGAGTTCAAGATCAACCTGATCAACATGGTGAAACCCCATTGTTATTAAAAATACAAAAATTATCCACCTATAGTCCTAGCTACTTGGGAGGCTGAGGCAGGAGTATGGCTTGAGTCCAGGGGGCAAAGGTTGCAATGAGTTGAGATTGGGCCACTGCATTCTAGCCTGGGCAACAGAGTGAGATTTTGTCTCAAAAAAAAAAAGAAAAATCTTCCTGGGGACAAGAATTGTGTCTTCCTCAGTATCACTCGTTGACTAAAAGTGTTGCTCATACAGTAGTCCCCTCTTACCTGAGGTCCCACTTTTTGCAGTTTTGGTTATCTGCAGTCAACTTTGGTCCAAAAATATTAATTGGAAAATTCCAGAAATAAACATTTCATAAGTTTTAAATTGTGAACCATTCTGTGTAGCATAATAAAACCACATGCTGTATCACTTGGTCCTGCCTGGAACATGAATCATTCCTTCGTCCAGCAAATCCACACTGTAGATACCACCCACACACTAGTCACTTAGTAGCTGTCTCAGCTATCATCTTATGTCATCATAACAAGGGTGAGTACAGTACAAAAAGGTATTTTGAGAGAGAGAAATCACATTCACATAACATATTACAGTATATTATGTGATATTATAGTATATTACAGTATATAATATATATTATTATATACTGTAATATATTACAGTATATTGTTAATTTTTTTCTATAGTTATAGAAACTATAGTTATAGTTTTTATTAGTTGTTACTGTTAATCTTCTACTGTGCCTAATTTATCAGTTAAACTTTATCATAGGTATGTATGTACATATAAGAAAAAACACAGTACAGTGTATATAGGATTAGGACTCAGTACTATCTGCAGTTTTAGGCATCCACTGGGGGGTCTCAGAACATGTCCCCAAGGGGAAAAGGAGGACTCCTGTAGTTAGTTGTTGGTGGTCTTGTACATTTTATTTTTATTTATTTATTTAGAGATGGAATCTTGTTGTCACCCAGGCTGAAGCACAGTGGCGCAATCTCAGCTCACTGCAACCTCTGCCTCCTGGGTTCAAGCAATTCTTGTGCCTCAGCCTCCCAAGTAGCTGGGATTATAGGTGTGCACTGCCACGCCTGGCTTATTTTTGTATTTTTAGTAGACACGGGGTTTCACTATGTTGGCCTGGCTGGTCTCCAACTCCTGATCTCAGGTGATCTGCCCACCTGGACCTCCCAAAGTTCTGGGATTACAGGCATGAGCCACCGCGCCCAACATCTTGTACATTTTAAAACAAAATTTAAATGTCAATATCTGTCTTAAATGGTTTTGTGTTGCTATAACAAAATACCAAGGATTGGATAATTTATAAAGAAAAATTTATTTCTCACAGTTCTGGAGGCTAAGAAGTTCAATGTCAAGGTGCTAGCATCTGGCAAGGTCCTTTTTGCTGTGTCATCCTATGATGAAAGACGCAGAACCAGAGAACTCAAGAGAGCAAGAAGAGACTAAACTCATTTTTATAACAAGCCCACTCTCAATAACCAACCCACTCCTGAGATAACAACATTACCCCATGTGTGAGGGCACTGCCCTTGTAACCTTTCGCCTCGCCCCCTCCCCTCCCCTCTTCTCTCCCCTCTTCTCTCCTCTCTTTATTTTGGACAGAATCTTGCTGTTACCCAGGATGGAGTGAAGTAATTTTTGTATTTTTAGTACAGATGGGATTTTACCATGTTTGCCAGGCTGGTCTTGAATTCCTGACCTCAGGTGATCCGCCCACCTCAGCCTCCCAAAGTGCTGGGATTACAGGCATGAGCCACTGCTCCCTGCCCCTAATTTCTTCTATTAGACCCTACCTCCCATCACTGTTTCAGTGGGGATTATGTTTCTAACGCATGATCTTTGGGGTACACATTTGAGCCACAGCAATATCATTAACAATATATTTTTTTAAATGAGAGACAAAACAGGGTAATTTACTTTTTTTGTTTGTTGGTTTTTGTTAGTGTCTTGCTCTGTCACCCAGGCTGGAGTGCAGTGGTGCCACCTTAGCTCACTGCCACCTCTGTCTCCCGGGTTCAAGCAATTCTCCTGCCTCAGCCTCCCGAATAGCTGGGATTACAGGTGTGTGCCACCACGGCTGCCTATTTTTTGTATTTTTAGTAGAGACGGGGTTTCATCATATTGGTTAGGCTGGTCTCAAACTCCTGACCTCAGAAGATCCATCCACCTCAGCCCCCTAAAGTGCTGGGATTACAGGTATGAGCCACCACACTCGGCCATAACAGGGTAATTCACTTTTAAAAAAATTGAATAATAATATCTTCTTTTTTGTTTTGTTGCTATTGTTTAATACTGTTAATTTGGGGGGGTAGGGAAGAGAGAAAGAGACAGCGTCTCTTCTCCCAATCCCTCACCAATACCACCAAAAAATTAAAGGGGCACGTGGGTGCCTACAGACTAAAGTCATAGCACTAAACCCTAGAGAATGTTCCCATAACCATGTTGATGTTGAGTACAGAGCAAGTGGCCAACCCAGCAGTCACCCACTTTTGCATGGACCATGCTACCATGGCAAGGAGGATCAGCAGTGCTAACCACAATTAACTGAAGAACAGAGGCCCTTCTCCAATTTTATAATCCCAAGAGAAGGGAGGGGTTTGGAAAATTACTAAAATTGGATTCCCTCAATTTTTAGAGATTAGTGACAGAGCCAGATTTAATTCTACTTAGAATAATACGCTGTATGACATTTCTGGCACTATGGAACAGTTTATTCCTGTTGTATTTGTAATTTTTTAAAAATTATGCAAATCAAAAATACAGAAGGAAAATAAAAATAAAATCACGTATAACCCACCCCTCAGGGATCACCACTCAATATTTTGGCGACTAATTTTCCTGAACACACACACACACAAACACACATACACATACATATATTCATATACATAGGATCATTCTCTGTAAACGCTTGTGTAAACTGGATTTTTTTTTTACATGGTGTAACATTGCATGCATATTTGCATATCAACAAATACATTTCTGCAATTATATTTTTGCAACATCATTTCTAAATGCTATATCATACTCTATTATATGGAAACTATATGTTCCATATTATAAGTAATGTGCACAACCAAATCATTAGCGTGAGATTCTGAGGCTTTTCTAAGTTTTTGTTGTTATAATTAAAAGCACAATGATAATTGTAGCAAAGTTCCTTTAAACCTTCTCATTAAACTCATAATTTCCTTTTTTTTTTTTTTTTTTTTTTTTTTGAGATGGAGTTTCGCTCTTGTTACCCAGGCTGGAGTGCAATGGCGCGATCTCGGCTCACCGCAACCTCCGCCTCCTGGGTTCAAGCAATTCTCCTGCCTCAGCCTCCTGAGTAGCTAGGACTACAAGCGTGCGCCACCATGCCCAGCTAATTTTTGTATTTTTAGTAGAGACGAGGTTTCACCATGTTGACCAGGATGGTCTCGATCTCTTGACCTCGTGATCCACCCGCCTCGGCCTCCCAAAGTGCTGGGATTACAAGCGTGAGCCACCGCGCCCGGCCTAACTCATAATTTCCTTAGTGTAATTTCTGAAACATGGACTTGCTGGTTAAAAGTATTTCTAAAAAAGGCATACAGAGTGGTATAATGGACACTAGAGACTCAGGAGGTGGGTGCATAGGAGGGGGTGAGGGATGAAAAAACTACATATTGGATACAATGTACACTATTCAGGTGACAGTACACTAAAAGCTCAGCTTCACCATTATGCAATTTGTTCATGTAACCGAAAATCACTTGTATCCCCAAAGCTACTGAAATAAAAATATATATATATATAATATATATATATATAATTTAAAAAATAAATAATTGAAATACAAAGTATTTGTACAACATTATTTTAAATATATATTGATAATTGCAATAGGTCCATTTAAATATTTGTATAATGTTTTCTACTTGTGTAGAAAATTCGTTTGGCCTTTTAAATAATTATACCAAAATTTTCAGTTTATTTCTGTATACCTAACAGCATCATAACAAGGTCATTACATTATGAGGGTAGTGAACTTACCATTCTGAAATTGTAATAGGTTTTATTTTTACTCAAAGTTAAAATTCTTCCATTACTTACTAGCTTCATGCTTGCTTGAATTACTTCCACATTTGGAATACCAATACTTGGGTTTTATAGCCCAATCTTTTGGTCTCTTAATATAGGTAAATCTCTTGTAGTTCTATTCATCTTTTGATTAACTTGATCATATTGCACAGAACAGTAAGCTGCCACTATTTAAGTGAATTCAAAGAAGGCAATGCTAGGCCTTTTTGATTTGCAAATTTACTTGAAAAGCCATGTCCATATAGCAGTTAAATGCTCAGTCTTTTGATATTAGCACAGCATGAAAAGCAAGAATTTTTATATTTTGGTGGCATACATTTACTTTTAAAACATGCATACATATATATATATATATGCATTTCCTACCTTGATATGCTTTATTGCTTATAGACATGAAATAAATAATTTAACTACCAAGCGAAATACTTGAAAATGTGTTTTGTTATTGCTTCTTAACTGTATAAAAGACCATAGTTATTAATAGATGCTTCCTTTACTGCTATCTCAACCTTAGCAAACAAGAGTACAATTTAGCACTTTTCCTTGATACTTAACTGTCCAAAGGCCAAGAAAATGTTGATGGTTAGGCAAGGGAGAGATTATTTCTACTTTACATTGTAGCCTATGTTTACAGCATAAACTACTTCACTCACACGAAACTGAGAAAAATGTAGAAAAATATTACCATTTGAGAGACAACTGTTATGATATGCATGAGTTTCCCTAAGTAAATCTAATGCAAATAAACAAGATGCATTAAAAGATAATATACTAATTCAAACTACTTGAAGCACTATGGACATGAGATTCGGCAGGTCATTTTTATAGGAAAATCTGATATTTAGAAACATAACAGATTGCACAGTGGTATTATGACTTTAATCATCTGAATGAAGTGATGAGCTAATTCTAATGACTCACTACTACACTTTCAACACCTTTAGGGATCAATTTCACCAAAAGTGAACCAAGTCAGTACCACATGGTCTGCTCTCAAGCAGTGACCTCTCTGATTCAAATGCAAAATGCTATTGCAGATGAAATTCACTGGTACAAAATGTTCAATAGAAAGATTACATTTCCAGTGGGGCAGAAAGATATTTGCCAGCATCTCATTAAGGCTTCGATACAAAGTCCTGGATTTCAATCAGCATTGAGATAGAATGACAATAATCCAGTAGCGAGAATGTAGCTAGGCCTTTGTTTCCGTAAGCATTATGCATTTTTCCCATCTACAATAAAATCTTGAAAAAATTTCCAGGAGAATAGATATGGAAAGAAATAACCTTGTAGTCATTTTAATGTCAGCCACAGAACGTGGTCTGTGAAGGCTCTGAGTCCTGATAACTTTGCCTCTCACTCAGGGAAGAGAAGGTGACATAATTTACATTTAGCCCAACACGTGAAAAAGGCTGAAATTCTCTGCACCGTAAATGTGGCATCAATTCTTCCACCTCTGTAGCCCCACCTCCCATCATTAATATAGTCCAGCCATTTTATCACCAGCATTTTATCCTTTTCCCCTAGAAGTAATTTACTGACTTAATGGAAATGTGAGAGATTTGCTTTAACAGATTTTATGAATTTAAGCAAAAGGTCCTGCTGAACATTTCTGTCTGGAGAGAGGTTATTCTTTGGCCGGGAAGCATTTGTAATAGTTCAGTAATCAAAAAAGATTTGCCTTGGACTTGCTAATTTTCTCAGTCTCTTAAGTAACAAGAGGGTCTAAACTCTGCCTCTCAATTTAAAGTGAGCCCCATAAAATCTTCCAGCTTAGCAAGAAATCTAAGAATCCACAGTGTGAGCTTTTAACCCCATTTCAATTTGTGCAAGTGTAATATTATTGCGAACTGATTTCTACTAGAGGGTAGTTGTGGCTTTTCATGGAATTTAGTTCTTTATCTGAGAGGTGGCATGGTAGTGGAACACACAGAAGAGGACAAAGTACTGCGGAAATAGTTTGTTTTTTTCTGAAGGATTAGAATCTGGGAACATTGCAAAGTTGTAAGAAAGCCTCTTTCCTATGAAACTTTTGGTTAAATGCTGCCAAGTAAAAATTGGCAAAATCTGGATTGGATTTTGATTAGTGTGGAAAATTCAACTGTACTCATCTTAATTGTCGTGGTTGCACCTGAAA
Source organism: Sapajus apella (assembly GCF_009761245.1). Lineage (NCBI taxonomy): Eukaryota > Metazoa > Chordata > Mammalia > Primates > Cebidae > Sapajus > Sapajus apella. The sequence continues at coordinate 23,036,483 of NW_022436968.1, read as the reverse complement.
AGGATAAAATTAGGCAGAATTGTGTCACTGTATCCACAGCTGTGTCCCCACTATCTAGAACAGTGCCAGGCACTAGGATGCTCAATAAATACTGTCTGAATGAATGAACAGCAATAGAACAGACTCATTGTCATTGTTTAGTCATGGAAAGAAACAGTTGCTTTGCCTCGGGTTGTATCAATAGCCAGCCATTATTTGACTGGAATTTGGGGGCTGGTTGCTTCAGCTCCTTCGGCATCCAGACACCTTTTTCTGGAATCAGCTAAACCAACTGGGCAACTTCATGGGAAAATGTATAATGAGTAATGGGGCCTCATAACCCAGAAAACAAATAGAAGAAAAATAACCTGTGAATTTATCATCTTGCCCCAAACCTTGGCACATTAAAAGAAATCTACAGGCCAGGCGCGGTGGCTTACGCCTATAATCCCAGCTCTTTGGGAGGCTGAGGTGGGTGGATCACGAGGTCAAGAGATCAAGACCATCCTGGTCAACATGGTGAAACCCCGTCTCTACTAAAAATACAAAAATTAGCTGGGCATGGTGGCGCGCACCTGTAGTCCCAGCTACTCGGGAGGCTGAGGCAGGAGAATTGCCTGAACCCAGGAGGCGGAGATTGCGGTGAGCCGAGATCGTGCCATTGCACTCCAGCCTGGGTAACAAGAGCAAAACTCCATCTCAAA
>NW_022436968.1:22937576-23035700 GCF_009761245.1 Sapajus apella | reverse complement strand
AAAAAAAAAAAAAAACCCAACAAAAAAAAAAAAAAAAAAAAAAAAAAGAAATCTGCACACCTGAGACTTGTATTTGCTGGAAATCCTGGAACAGTTCTGATTTTAAATATCTTGTCTCCCTGTCCCTTGAGTCATTGCCTGACCATGTGCTCATCACAGTTAGACTGGAAGCCAGGGAGAGGGAAAAACTAAGATAGCAGGAAGGAGGTAAGAGGCTCTACCCAAGCTTAATTTCAACTAAATGATCTCCTCTAGATATGTCATTCTATTATTATTAAAAACTCCACTAAGTATGGAAAGCTTCCTACAAATAAGGTAAAAAAGGTAATACCAGGAGTGGCAGGACTAATTTTGGTTGGTTCATAAAGTATATATGAAGAATCGATAGCTTAGGCAAGTACAACACATGGGTAACTTGGAATAGTTCAGTTTGACAGAAATATAAGCAAGAATGTTTCCCTCTCAATATTATCTTTATCTCTGGTAATATTCTTCCTGTAACACCTTGCCACTTCTAGTACAGTTTTTCCTGATCATTTTGTTTTGTGTTGTTTTCGAGACGGAGTCTCCCTCTATTGCCCAGGCTGGAGTGCAGTGGCGTAATCTCAGCTCACTGCAACCTCCGCCTCCTGGGTTCAAGTGATTCCCCTGCCTCAGCTTGCCAAGTAGCTGGGACTACAGGCACATGCCACCATGCCTGGCTAGTTTTTTATATTTTTAGTAGAGACGGGGTTTCATCACATTGGCCAGGCTGATCTCGAACTTCTGATCTTGTGATCAACCCACCTTAGCCTCCTAAAGTGTTGGGATTGCAAGTGTGAGCCACTGCGCCTGGCCTTCCTAATCATTTTGTACAGGGACTGTCCGAGGACCTTACCTGGCCTGTCTCATTATAGCTAGTTGTGTTTATTAATTGGCTAAGTCATACTGAAGTCTTTTAATTTCTGGAACCAAAGAACAACAACAATAAAATCACTTCAGTTAGAATAAAAGTTTCTGGAAACTACTACTTGCCAGAGGCAGAAAAAAAAGGAAGGAAGGGAGGGAGGGAGGGAGGGAAGAGTAAAGGGAAAGGGGAAGAAAGAAAAGAAACAACACTTGTAGGGATTTTGCCTTTGTAAATAATCCCTGCTTTTTTATTTTCAAAATAATGTAAATTTTTGTCTTAATTGTAATTTTGGCCAAAATAACACACAAATATCATTTATACAGTCAAATAATAATAGAAGGGTCCCATCCTGAACCTCACCACTAATCACATCTGTACTTTTAGCTGTTTCTTCTAGTATTTTAATTTTTTTTCTGACTTCCTACTGTGGTAGATGAGAATTTGATTCTTACCTACATATAACCCCCACCTCCCCCACCCCCTGGCACATCTTTCTCTATTCATCTTCCTACGCAGTTTTGACATAATTTTCATTCAAAATTTGTTAATATTATTTTCATTAACAAATTATCATTCATCATTTGTTAATATTATTCACAGCTAAGCTACATGGTATACTATAAATACATTTTCTTTATGGTACAATACTTTCCTCGTATTTTTATTTGATTAATTTGCTGTGAGTCATCATCAAACTCTGAAAGACATAAATATCCGCTCAGTACATTTGGACATACCAAGTAATCTAGCAGTTCCATTGTAATCATTTTAGCCATCCCTCTACTGTATTCTCAGGCTCATATCTGGCTTGTGTCCAGGCTGCTGTATGCTAAGAACTCCCTTCTCCCCTGGCCTATATTGTCTTTCCAAGTCCCATGTCTTCTTCTTTGGCTTACTCCCTTATTTTGTTGAGCAATGTCGTTAAAATTTCCTTTCTTCTTTTTTTTTTTTTTTTGAGACGGAGTTTCACTCATGTTACCCAGGCTGGAGTGCAATGGCGCGATCTCGGCTCACCGCAACCTCCGCCTCCTGGGTTCAGGCAATTCTCCTGCCTCAGCCTCCTGAGTAGCTGTGATTACAGGCATGTGCCACCATGCCCAGCTGATTTTTTGTATTTTTAGAAGAGACGGGGTTTCACCATGTTGACCAGGATGGTCTTGATCTCTTGACCTCGTGATCCACCCACCTTGGCCTCCCAAAGTGCTGGGATTACAGGCATGAGCCACTGCTCCCGGCCAAAATTTCCTTTTTTTATATGTTACAAATTTGTTTGTAATATTAAAAACTGTTCTTTTGGATTTGCTAAGCTACATATTTTTCTGAGTTGAATTTTAATGCAACTTGCATACCACCTGAAAGTCAAAGATCACCAGAGCTTTTCAGACTGCACTTTTAGAACGCTTATTCCATTAGCTTAAGAAACAACCAAAAACACATCGTGAGAACTATTCTTGTTGCCATGAGAAATACAGAGAAAAATCTTAGACATATATGAAGTTTACAGCGTGTAAGATGCTGCTGCTGCTGCTGCTGACCAGTGGGGTCAATGAAATCACAAGGGTCCTTAAATGTGAGAGTGGGAGGCAGAAGTCACAGTGTCAGAGCGATGCAATGTGAAAAAGACTTGGCCATTGCTGACTTTGAAGATGGAAGGAATGTGGACAGTCTCTAAAATCTAGGAAAGGTAAAAAAAAAAACCAAAAAAAAAAACAGACTTTCTTTGGCAGCTTCCAGGGAGAAACACAGCCCTGTCAGCACCTTGATTTTGGCCTACTGAGATCTTTTTAGACATCTGAACTACAAAACTGTAAGATAATGTTAGTATTGTTTAAAGCAACCAATTGTGTGGCAATTTGTTACAGCAACAAGAAGAAACTAATACAAAGAGAGAATAATGCATACACAACATTAGCAGTTTCATCGAATAAGATTATGTAATTATTGTATGCTTAAACTGTGTTATTTGGATCAAAAATTTAAAAGGCAATAGGAAATCCAGAGAAAGGTAGTAGCTAACATTCATTGAACATGTACAACATACCAGGCACTACAAGATGCCTTAGACTTGACATTTCATTGGGTCAATTCCAGTGCTCCAGTGATTAAATAGAAAAAATGGAAAATAGAGAAAGATATTTTCCTTTGCATAAGAGGCTTACATACTCATCAGGTATGAATTTAAATGGAATTTGGGTTGTGATGCTCTATATTTCTATTGTTTTGTCAAATATTTTATTTAAAATAGCAATTATTTTAAAGCATACAACTTAGACCTTCCTTCCCTCCTTCCGTCCCTCTCTCTCTCTTTTTCTCTTTCTTTCTTTCTTTCTTTCCTTCCTTCCTTCTTTCTTTCCTTCTTTCTTTCTCTCTCTCTCTCTGTCTTTCTTCTTTCTTTCTTTCTTTCTTTCTTTCTTTCAAGACAGACTGCAGCCTCAACCTCCCAGGCTGATCCTCCCACCTCAGCCTCCAGAGTGGCTGGGACTACATGCATGTGCCACCATGCCCAGCTAATTTTTGTATTTTTTGTAGAGTCACGTTGCCCAGGCTGGTCTTGAACTTCTGGATTGAAGCAATCTGCATGCCTCGGCCTCCCAAAGTGCTGGGAGTGAGCCACCATGCCCAGCCAGCCTTGGTATTTTTTCTTAAGCACTGGACTTCAAATTTTTGAGCTGAGCACAAATAGCTTAAACTCTACCCATTTCTATTAACCAGCAAACACACAGAGGTGCATAGACACACACACACACCTGCACTGAATTAGCCAACCTACTGAAGCACTACAGAGAAGTTTGTGTTCTGAGAGAATCTGGCACAAGGCATATTAACCTGGTTGAGTTTTAAGTGCGTGAAAAAACATATGTTCAAATCTTTTGATACTGGCTTGTCCTTTAAAGCCACTGATATATGCCACCGAAAACCTATAGTTAAACAAGAACAGAATAATTGTTCAAGCCCTGTAAATTAATCTGTTTGTTGAGTTAATAAACAGTTTTATTTCCTCTCATCAACTGGAGTTTGGTTTTGGAAATCTGGAAATCAGTGATCTATTTGGGCACAAAACCTATAACAAAGGAGCAGGATTGTTCTTTGATTCCTCCTGATTTGACAAAATAAATCCTTCTTACGAGGAGCAGATGCTTTCAAAGTTGATTCGGCTAAATCCTCCTAAAACAATAAACCTCAGGGCCAATACGAAAGGAGCACCAATGCTCACCTGCATATCCTTTTCACATGCAACAAATATATCTCTCTATATGTGTGCTTTTCTTGGCAATAAGTGTTTCTGTTTCTATTGCCTGTGGTCTTTGCAAGTATACAATCTTTTCTCTGAGAATCTGAACTGTTACTTTTAGTGATTTAGAATTCCAAGAAAAACATGCCAAGAACTGATGACAAGGGCCTGATTATTTATTTTTCATTAGTTAATTATTTCTCACATTTGTGTTTAGAAACAACAAAAATTCTTCCCTTCCCTCTGTCGGAAATTGCAATAATGTTTTTACCTGAGGCTCCAATTGCCAGGGCCATGTGCGTATTCTCAGTGCTGGGAACATCACTAGTGTCAAGAATATTTATTTACTTGTTTATTTAGTTTTGAGACAGGATCTTGCTCTGTCATCCAGGATGGAGTGCAGTGGCGTGATCACAGCTTACTGTAGCTTAAACTTCCCCAGCTCAAGCCATCCTCCCATCTCAGCATCCTGAGTAGCTGGGACTAGAGACACATACCACCATGCCTACCTAATTTTTAAATATATTTTAAAATATATTAAAAAAAATATTTGCCCAGGCTGGTCTGGAACTTCTGAGCTCAAGGTATCCGCCTACCTCTGCCTCCCAAAGTGCTAGAATCATAAGTATGAGCCACTGTGCCCAGCCTGAGAATATGGGAATTTTTAAGGAGAGGAGTGTATGTTTTTTAAAATGTCATTAAACAACAATCTTATGTAATCAAGCTTTTCTTTGACAGGTGCCTCACTGGTTATAAGTTCTTGTGGTTTATGAAAAGTAATTAGAGATAAAAAGATGGAGGAATCTTCTGTCCAATCTGCCTTGTCTCATTTGTGATTTGAAGTGAAACATCATGCACTTACAATACAAACTTTTATTCTGTACCTATCCCCAGATATGAAAAAAGAAACTGCACCAGAATCCTAGGAAACAGAAGAAATAAATCAGAAGATGGAGATTAGGAAATGTGTGTTAAAGAATCAGGGCAAGGAGGAAAGAAAAGGTTCTGAAAGACCTCTGTTCATTCCATTAGATAAGTTGTTTAAGCAAGTCAGGAAGCAAGGGGCTTGAGAGACCCTAAGGATTTTGTCTTATAATGTTTTAAAATGTTTAACTTAACAACTGAGGTACATATTTGAACAACTAATGGCAGTCATATAGAGCACATATGATTTCAAGTTGTTAATAAGAGGGAATATTGTATATTTTTTGAAAAATTGCTACGCTTTCTGAAGGGAACTGAGTGAATGGCATTTTTTTTTTTTTTTTTTTTTTTTGAGACAGGGTTTTACTCTTTTACTCTGTTTCCTAGGCTGGAATGCGGTGGTGCAATCCTGGCTCACTGCAACCTCTGCCTCCTGGGTTTAAGTGATTCTCCTGCCTCGGCCTCCCAAGTAAGGGGGACTACAGGCACTCACCACCACACCCAGCCAATTTTTGTATTTTTAATAGAGATGGGGTTTTACCATGTTGACCAAGCTGGTCTGGAACTCCTGACCTCAGGTAATCCGCCCGCCTTGGCCTCCCAAAGTGCTGGGATTACACGTGTGAGTCACCACACTCAGCCAATAATGCCTTAAAATAGTTTTTTTGAAAAAAGGAAATTTTTAAGAAAAAGAAAATTTTCCAGATCAAATTCTAAACTGAGAAAGCAGTGTAATCTACCTTTTTTTAAATTAGCACTTTACGATGAGGTAAGCACAAAAAGCAAGGATTTTATTTTGCTTTCCTAAATCCAGCAGATTTTATTCAGTTCAACGAAATGCTACAAAAGACACAAAGGAACTAACATTTACAGAGTGCCTTTTATGTGATTTAGAGTGGGCATTGTGTGGTGATTTGCAGTAAAAATAACCCTCAATATATTTTTGAAAAGTAGACACTAGCATGCTTATTGAAAGGACCAAAAAAAATTTTAATTCCAGATGTATTTTTGCCAAAGCGTGTAATCATTCCACCTCCCTACTCTGCTCTCAGGGAGTTAACTGTCTAGTAAGGGATATGACAAATTCTCAAAAACATATAACAAAAGCTGAATGTTATAAATGTCCTTAGGGATACATAAACAGTACCTTAGTACTTCAAAGGAGAGAGATTTGATTGGGTTGGAAATGGAAAGCCTAAGGCTTAGCCTTCTGTGTAGGACATGGTTTGGAATTTCTTGGCAGAGCAGAGTGGATACCACCACACCAGAATGGACCTGGAGTCCTGCTGACCAATGGAGACCCATCTGATCAGGACACATGAGACAGTTGAGTCTGGCTGAGAAAAGAATAGGCACAGCACATTTCCTACTTCTGTTATGGGTACCTGCTAGCTTGGGCTCTTGCCTGGCTTACCCACTTGTACCCATCTTATCCACTTGCCACCTTTTCACTAACCCCAACCACTTTAGTTTTTTTCTCAGTTCCTCAGATACTCCAAGCTCTCTCTCCACCACCACTCTCTTCAGGGTTTCTACACATTCCTGTATCCCAGTGTCCTCCAACACTCTAATTCCTCCCCCAACCCCCACATCCATCAGGATTCTCAGATGGAATCACCAGAAACTGACTTTGGCAGATTTAAGCCTAAAAGAAATGTATTCAAGTGCATTGAGTTGCTCACAGAATTTCCAGGAGGGCTGGAATACCAGATTTGGAGAACAGGAAGCAACAAAGCAAGCCTGGACAAAAAGAGCTTCAGGCAAAATTACACCTGGACCTGGTCTAAGAAGGCCCTGTTGCCTTTGCCTCTGCATGTAAAAGTGCCATAGACCAAGGAACCCTGGAGTCGCTGCTCCAGAAACTGGATGTGGCGACCACAGTCACTGCCACCAAAACAATTTCTCTGCTCTGCTTCTGACTAGGACTAGCTCTTGATTCACTGACTTGGGCAGGTGACTCTGATCCCAGCCTGGCTCATGTGCCCATACCCTAACTGCTAGGAAGGCTAGGAAAGTGAGTAAATGGGCTTTGGAAAAGGCTGCCTCCTACCAAGTCTCACGTAGTGGGAAGTCCTCATACACAAGGAAAGAATGCAGATGCTAGGCAGCCAAAAAGTCCACTCCTCTCTTCTTTCCTTGCTTGCCTTTTCAAGATTCATCGCTTTACAATCAGGGTCTTTGTTTAACTAACACCTCAAAGAGGCCATCCCTTGACCACCTCATCTTAAGAGATCTTCAGTCTGTTATTATCTGCACCTGGTTTGTTCCTTCGCAGCACTTATCACAGTCAATAATTATTTATTTGGACTGTACAGTTCATAAGTAGAGGGACCTTGACTGTTGTGTTCACAGTTGTTTCCCAGTTATGACCATGCCTCACACAGAGCACTCTCAGTAAATATTTGTCAAACAAATGAATAAATGCAAGAATACAGAGAAGACAGATGTCATCAGCTTCATTTTCTTTAGATCAAATGTAGCTTTACATTGAAGAAAAAGCTTCCACAAATTACACTAGAAAGCAACTGAATTACTTTACACTCTTGGACACAGTCTTACTAATCAGCACAGCACCATGTACATTTTGTAATGTCAACTAATTTTTTACAATTTAGGAGTAATGTTTCTCTAACTGGTATGCCATCATGCTATGGATTTTCACTCATAGCATTTTCTGTTCATGATTGGTCACTGTCACTTATTTTACCTCAAGCCATAAGGGTTAAAAATACCTTTGAAGGCTGGGCGTGGTGGCTTATGCCTGTAATCCTAGCACTTTGGGAGGCTGAGGCAGGCAGATTACCTGAGGTCAGGAGTTCAAGGCCAGCCTGATCAACATGGAGAAATCCTGTCTCTACTGAAAATACAAAATTAGCTGGGCGTGGTGGTGCATGCCTGTAATCCCAGCTACTGGCGAGGCTGAGGCAGAAGAATTGCTTGAACCTGGGAGGTGGAGGTTGTGGTGAGCTGAGATCACGCCATTGTACTCCAGCCTGGGCAACAAGAGGGAAACTCTGTCTCAAAAATATATATATAAAATATAAATAAATAAATATATCTTTATATAAATATATATTATATATTATTTATAATATAATTATATATAATTATAATATATATTATATATTTTATATAATTATACATTTATATACAATTATATATATTATATATAATTAAAAGCTGCATTTGATCTAAAGAAAATGAAGCTGATGACATCTGTCTTCTCTGTATTCTTGCATTTATTCATTTGTTCGACAAATATTTACTGAGAGTGCTCTGTGTGAGGCATGGTCATGGGCCCTGGGAAACAATAATATATAATTATATATAATATATACAAGTACTACTAATAAACATTCATTTATATATAAATATATATATTTGAAAAGGTATATCTTAATCCCTGTTACAAATCAGATGTTATAATCTTGTGTAAATATGCCAGATGTTTTTTTTTTTTTTTTGAGACGGAGTTTCGCTCTTGTTACCCAGGCTGGAGTGCAGTGGCGTGATCTTGGCTCACCACAACATCCGCCTCCTGGGTTCAGGCAATTCTCCTGCCTCAGCCTCCCGAGTAGCTGGGATTACAGGCACTTGCCACCATGCCCAGCTAATTTTTTGTATTTTTAGTAGAGACGGGGTTTCACCATGTTGACCAGGATAGTCTCGATCTCTTGACCTCGTGATCCACCCACCTCAGCCTCCCAAAGTGCTGGGATTACAGGCTTGAGCCACCGCGCCCGGCCCAGATGTTTTCTTTTAGAGAACTTTGTAATTGTGGTGGTCCAGAAGAGGCATTAGTGACTATGGCTTTCCACTCCATCACGATCTGAAAACATTAACCATTTTAATGAATGTCTTCCCTACCATTACACTGTTAAGTCCGTTAACAGTGCCTTACTGGCACTTCTATTGACTGCAGCATCTCAGTAAAATTATGTTTTTAACTCACCATCAACTTTACAGTAATGAACCTAGCCAGTTTCCACTTCCAGCAAGCCAGCTCCCTGCCTTGTGTTTCTGGATTTTGAACACACTCTGATCTAGTACTTTTCCACCACAAGAGTCTGAGGCCCTGATGACTAGGCCCTTGTCTCATAGAACTTCATATTTTCCACAATATTCACCATACGCTTGGACACTTACTTAGGGCATGTTGGCAGCATGAGGCTAGTGGCTATTGTAAAGTCTCTTTTAAAGGTGTCTCTTTTTTTTTTTTTTTTGGAGATGGAGTTTCACTCATGTTACCCAGGCTGGAGTGCAATGGCGCGATCTCGGCTCACCGCAACCTCCGCCTCCTGGGTTCAGGCAATTCTCCTGCCTCAGCCTCCTCAGTAGCTGTGATTACAGGCATGCACCACCATGCCCAGCTAATTTTTTGTATTTTTAGTAGAGACGGGGTTTCACCATGTTGACCAGGATGGTCTCGATCTCTTGATCTCGTGATCCACCCGCCTCGGCCTCCCAAAGTGCTGGGTGTACCTTTTAAATGTCCTATTTCCACATTAGTGTAGTGCTCTGATTATATAGTAACCAGTTAGGTCTCTGATGGTGTCACTTACTGACTCCCTGTCCAACCACCATGGAAAGTCTAGAGCTACTAAAAGGGCTTCAAATGACCCTTACTCCACTTGCAAAATTGTGTGAAATATTTTGTGAGTAGGTGCATTTTTCCTAGGAGAGGTAGTATTTTTCATCAGCCTCTCTAATACGTTATAAAAGTTTAAGAACTACTGTTCCAGAAGCTTCTAAATCCCAAATTGTTGGAAGTATATAGGTGGAGAAAAACTCTATCTACATACACACTTCCTCTGTCCCTGTATTCCCCAGAAAACTAGTAGTAGTAACAATAGTAACAATAATGATGGCAATAAACATTCATTGGACACTTAATGTGCTAGTCACTGTTATGTTATATGGACTTTCTTAGTTTTTCTTATTTACCCTAAAACTCTTTGAGGTAGATAAGTTAAAGAATAATTTTAGGAAACACACACAGATGTATTTTGGCATGCACCTTCTTATTCTTTGAGATCTTAGGTTCAAGTTTTTGCATTTACTCTCTAAATAAGTATTTTATTTGATTTTTCTCTCTTTAATAAAAACCAACACAGTGTCACAAACAATTTATAATTTGAAACAATGCCCCTAGTAAGCTGGTCTGGTTGAGATCATGGATCTTCTGGATAACTTGTCTTTCCAATTAACTGATGAAATCATCAGTTATCAATGATTAAATCAGAATCAATGATTAAACTTGCCTTAATAAAAAATAGCCACACATAAGATGTAGAGATATTGATCTTAGAATCTTTTTTTAAAAAGTTTTAGGCCCTGTTTCATGGTCACTAGTGCTGGCCAGGTCACACATTTGAATGACTTCCTGCTACCCACTACCCTACTCAAGCACCAGCTGTGGCTCCAGAGTCTGAAGAGATGGTAAAGGGATCAATGCAACAAGAAGAGCTAATGATCCTAAATATATATGCATCCAATAAAGGAGCACCCAGATTCGTAAAGCAAGTTCTTAGAGACCTACAAAGAGACAGGCTCCCACACAATAATAGAGTCTGAAGAGAGGATAGAAAATTAAATCAAAGTATCTTTGCCAACTTTGGGCAAATCCCCATATCTTCCTAATTTCTGCACTTCCAATCTGCCCCAACAGATGTTATACATGTGCACAATAAAAATCCACTTATTTGAATTGAGCTGAGAAACTCTTCTACTTGAATACCTTTACCTGTGTTAGCTCATCCCAAATGAGTCATTGGTTCCATCTTAAAACTATTCACTAAGGCAATCTTGACCAAGTTAGATACAAACAATACCTAAGTCCAAGATGGTCTCACAAATTTGAGTAGCTTTGTATAGCAGGTAGTGGCTTCCTTCTTCTGGAATCTATAGCTTACAAAATACCTCTTTGTCTCAGGATACAAAAGCAATGTGCAGAAATCACAAGCATTCCTATACGTGAACAGCAGACAAGCAGAGAGACAAATTATGAATGAAATCCCATTCACAATTGCCACAAAGAAAATAAAATACCTAAGAATGCAGCTAATAAGGGAAGTGAAGGACCTCTTCAAGGAGAACTGTAAACCACTGCTCAAGGAAATCAGAGAGGACACAAACAGATGAAAAAACAATCTATGTAGATTCTAATATCCAGAATCTATGAGGAACTTAAGCAAAGCTACAAGAAAAAAACAAACTACCCTATTAAAAAGTGGGTTAAGGACATGAACAGACACTTCTCAAAAAAAGACATACATGCAGCCAACAAACATGAAAAAAATCTCAACATCACTGATCATCGGAGAAATGCAAATGAAAACCATGATGAGGTACCATCTCATGCCAGTCAGAATGGCCATTATTAAAAAGTCAAGAAACAACAAATGCTGGTAAGGTTGCAGAGAAATAGGAACTCTTTTCCACTGTTGGTGAGAATGTGAATTAGTTCAACCATTGTAGAAGACAGTGTGGTGAAACCTCAGAGATTTAGAACTGGAAACACCATTTGACCCAGCAATCCCTTCACTGAGTATATACCTAAAGGAATATAAATCATTGTATTATAAAGATACCTGTATACGTACATTCATTGCAGCATTGTTCACAATAGCAAAGACATGGAATCCACCCAAATGCCCATCAGTGATAGACTGGCTATAGAAAATGTGCTACATATATACCACATATACACCATGGAATATTATGCAGCCATAAAAAGGAATGAGATTGTGCCCTTTGCAGGGACATGGATGAAGCTGGAAGCCATTATCCTCAACATACTAATGCAGGAACAGAAAACTAAACACTGCATGTTCTCACTTATAAGTGGGAGCTGAACAATGAGAACACATGGACACAGGAAGAGGAACAACACACACTAGGGCCTGTTGGGGGATGGTTGGGGGCGGAGAGCATCAGGAAAAATAACTAATGTATGCTGGGCTTAATTCCTAGGTGAGGGGTTGATAAACGCAGCAAACCACCATGGCACACATTTACCTATGTAACAAACCTGCGCATCCTGCACATACACCCCAGAACTTTAAAGTAATTAAATTTTGATCTTTATGCCCAAATTATGTCACTGACCATTAGTGCTCAACACGATAGTTGAATACAATAGTTCAACTGTTAACATTTGTTATTTTATATTATCATATGTATAACCTGTCTACAGAACAAAGATATAAATCCCAATGAATCAAAGTTTTTAAAAAAATATCACTTTCTCTTGGCTTTTTTGTTTTGTTTTGGTTTGTTTTTTCAGAGACAGGGTTTTGCTCTGGGGCCCAGGCTGGAGTGCAGTTGGACAATCTCAGCTCACTGCCACCTCTGCCTCCCTGTTTCAAGCAATTCTCCTGCCTCGGCCTCCCGAGTAGCTGGGACTACAGGCGCCCACCACCACATCCAGCTAATTTATTGTACTTTTAGTAGAGACAGGGTTTTGCCATGTTAGCCAGGTTGGTCTCAAACTCCTGACCTCAAGTGATCCACCCAGCTCAGCCTCCCGAAGTGCTGGGATTACAGGCGTGAGCCGCCGCGCCCCGTCACTCTTGGCTTTTCTTCTACTTCCTTTTCTCTGTTACCTTTCTATAATCATTTCTTCTCACCTATTCCTTGAATGCTGGTGTTTTCCGAAGAGTTGTCTTCTCTTTTTAAGTGCATTAAACCCAAATCATTGTTATTCATATCCATCTCCAACTATTATTTATTCATACGCATATGACTCTCAAATCTGCATTTGCAGCCCAACATGTCTCTTGAACTCCAGATCCATATATGCACCTTCCTACTGTTTATCCACAACTTAATGTCCATTAGCAACTAAAGTCAAACATTTCCCTAACGAAGTCACTATTTTTCCTTTCCTTGTGTATTTTCTACTGACATCCAGTAAGCCAAGATATTGTCTTCTATTGCAGAGGCACTTCCTCTCTCCTCATCTCAGGTTTTCTTGTGGTGGGATCTCTCCAGAGTACCACCCTTGGCCTCCCTCCATTCCCTTTCATACTCCTGCCTGCAGGAGGATGAGAGAGCTACCTGATTGGTGAATTTGGGAGAAAAAAACCTTGGTAATACAGATTCCTACTTCTTTTCTACTTTATTCTTTCCTTTGGCATCTGTGTGCCTAAAGAAAGAGCACATGCATTGCTCTCTGTTCTCTGCTATGAGTTTCATACAAGCAGGCCCTCCAAGGTGATCTGCCTGTGTTTTTTGTCCCTGCCTCTGACTCTCTGTGCCTCTGTCTCTGTCTCTGTCTCTCTCTCAAATAGTTCTAAATCTGGCTAGAGAAAAAGCAGTGTTACATAGCTACCCCATCAAATACGATGCCTTTAAAGAAGTCTAAAGTCCTTCATCTCCCTCTACTTCCTTATGTCGAATCGGTTCACAATAAAGGCAGTGTTGGGTCATTGCTCAGGGGGCCCAGATTCTAACTATGATTAGAATTAACTAGAGACATGGTGCCAATTAACTCAGGGTTTCACATGCAATTTCATATATGAGTGGCAAAATGTACATTGGTCTCATTCCTAGAAAATATTGTCCTTGAATAGTAAAACTCACACACACACAGACACCACACACACACTCCCCCCTTGCAGGCATTGTTCCAATCTCCACTGAGTGTTTTGTGACATGTAGCTACCTTGAGATGAGCTATTATTTACCTGAAGCCAGTAGCTCCAGTCAGCTGAAACTGAAAACTGAACAATGCATAGTTGTCTACCAGGAACAAGTGCTTACTTCTCAAAATTAAACCCCCTGTAACCTGTCATCTGATACCTTCCCTTTGCCCCTCCAGATGAACTTCCACCCTTCTCCACCCTGATTTTGGCCTCAGGAGGCTGACCTGAGTGAACAGTCTCCTGTGCCTACTGGCTTCCAGTAGGATTTGGCCAATGGGAAGCCCCAGGAAGAGATCAGAGGGACATCAGGGTACTTATTCCCTTGGTTTCCTCCCTGTGAGGTCACCTTGAGCTTCTGGGTTCAAGATAGCTCACCCTGTAAAATGTTCTTGGGTCAGGTTTCTGTTACTCTCCTTGGGGGTGCTGATGCCTCTGCAGCTATCTGAGCTGGTTGCCGCAGTATCACTTGTGGTTCTCACACACCCTCTGATACCTGAGAAAATTATAGTCCCTAGGGTAAATGAACCCTCCTTAGATTATTCTAATTTGCATGTGTTACCTATTTTAGCCTACTGGCTCTGCTTTAGTCAGTGAAAGTAAACTAGTATATGAATTTCTATGTTCAATTGTTCCTATCTTCAGATTGTATTTATAGAAAGTTTCTTTTGTTTCTAAACCCATTTAACAAATGGTAAACCAAATTATTATGCTGCTGAGAACTCTCATGTGTCCCATACCCTAAATTAGTCATGGAATCCTACTGGTTCTCCTTATAAATATTCCTCAAATTTATTCCCAACTGTCTCATTGTCTTCTTTCATCTCATCGTTTCTCACTTAAATTATTAATTGGTCTCCTTACCCCTGCTCTCAATTCCCACTCATCCGTCTTCTATACAACTACCAAAAATATATTTTAAAAATTTTTTACTTTTAATTTTTGTAGGTACATAGTAGATATATATATTTATGGGGTACACAAGATATTTTGATATAGGCATACAATCTGTAATCATTACATCAGAGTAAATAGGGTATTTATCACCTCAAACATTTATCCTCTGTGTTACAAACAATCCAGTTATACTGTTTTAGTCATTTTTAAATGTACAATTAAATTATTTTGACTATAGTCACCCTGTTGTGCCATCAAATGCTAGGTCTTTTCATTCTTTCTAACTATTTTTTTTAACACACATTAACCATTCTCACCTCTCCCCTACCCTCCCATCACTCTTCCTAGCCTCTAGTAATAATAATCCTATGCTCTATCTCCATGAGTTCAATTGTTTTGATTTTTAGATTCCACAAATAAGTAAGAACATGCAACGTTAGTCCTTCTGTGCCTAGCTTATTTCACTTAACATAATGACCTTCATTTCCATCCATGTTGTTGCAAATGACAGGATCTCATTATTTTTTATGGATCCATTGAATACTAAGTACCACATTTTTATCCATTCTCTGTTGATGGACACTTAGGTTGATTCCAACTCTTAGCTTTGGTAAATAGTGCTACAGTAAACGTGAGAGTACAGATATATCTTCAATATACTTACTTCCTTTCCTTTGGGTATATACCTAGCAGTGGCATTGAGGGACCTCCAAACTTTTCTCCATAGTGGTCATACTAATTTACGCTCCCACGAGTAGTGTACGAAGGTTCCCATTTCTCCACATCCTTGCCAGCATTTATTATTGCTTGTCTGTTGGATAAAAGCCATTTTAGCGGGAGTGAGATGACATCTCATTGCAGTTCTGTGAATATATATATATATACACACACACACATATAATTTAGAACATGTAACCACTCTGCTTTAAAATGCATCAATGGTTTCCTATTGTCATGAAGATAGACTTCAAACTCATCAGTGCTTATAATGTAGACCCTGACTCAACTTCTATCACTTTTGCACATGGTCTACCCATTTCTGCTCTTTTTTGTTTATTTGTTTGTTTTTTAAGACAGTGTTTCATTCTGTCACCCAGCCTGGAGTGCAGGCACAATTATGGCTCCCTGCAGCTTCAACCTCCTGGACTCAAGTGATCTTCCCACCTCAGCCTTTCCAGTAGCTGGGACCACAGCCATGAACTGCCATGCCCAGCTAATTTTTATTTTCTTTATTTTGTTGTAGAGATGGGAGTCTCTCTAAGTTGCCCAGGCTGGTCTCAAACCCTTAGGCTCAGGTAATCCTTCCACCTTGACCTCCCAAAATGCTGGGACCACAGGCACACACCACTATGCCAGGCAAATTCTGCTCTTTACTAGGAATACTTTCTTCTCATTTGTTCACCTAACTCCTATGTGTTCTATAGGATATAACCCAAGTATCATTTGCTTTTGGAAATCATTTTGACTCCATCGCTCTCAGAGACTTATCACTCCATTTTCATACCATTTTTTTAACACCCTTTCTAGGTTCTAAGCTCTCTGTGACATAGCACAGTGCCTGATACTTAATGAGTGCTTAGTGAATGTTTTTGAATGAACATTGAATGAAAAGCTTTATGGAGGAAATACATTTTACAAAATTGGCGTCATGGTTGGGAGTGGTGGCTCACGGCTGTAAGCCCAGCGTCTTGGGAGGCAGATGTAGAAGGATCGCTTGAGTCTGGGAGTTGGAGACCAACCTGGGCAACATGGGGAAATCTTGTCTCTAGAAAAAATAAAGAAATTAGCCAGGCATGGTGGTGCATGCCTGTAGCCCCAGCTACTTAGGAGGCTAAGGTAGGTGGATCAGTTGAGCCTGGGAGGTTGAGGCTGCTATGTGCCATGATTGTGTACCACTGCACTCCAGCCTGGGCAGCAAAGTGAGACCCTATCTCAAAAAAAAAAAAAAAAATAGCAGTCATTCACAGCTCCCTGCCTCCCTCACTTCCTAACCTCAAGGTCAAACATAAGGAGAGAGGGAGAATGAGAAGATCTCATTAGCTTCCACTGAGGAGGCTTCACAGAGAATGTGGAAAGGAAAACTTTGGAGGAGAAAGAGCTGAGAGGCAACTGGCATCAGGAGAGGAATTAAATGGTGACATGGCTGGGCAGGGTCAGGACACAGGACAGGGCCCAGGCCTGCACTCTGAGCAGCTCCAAGATGTGGATTGTGGATGGGAGCCTGTGGGAACCAGAAGGCATCAGTTTTCATTTTTATTTTTTATTTTTATTTCATTTTTAAACAGCAGAACCTTTCTTTCAAGTAGAATTATCTTTAAAACCCTAATATGCAGAAAAGATAAGACCAAAATTTTATCAGCCTGAGTTTATTTTGTATATTTACCTTTATAACATTTATAATTTACTTACTATACAGTTAAAGCACATTTTTGATAAATACAAATATTTAAAACTGGGGTTAATGGATGGCAATTGCAGTATTAACAGCAATTTCAACATTGAAAAAATTGAGTCAGATGCTCATGGACTTTCTGTTACACAGAATTCTGGAGTTCTGTGGAACACGGTGTGACAAACATGTTTCAGCATCAAGCTCTTCTCACAAAGCAGGCCCTTCTCAGCCTTCACTCTCCAAAGGGTGCTAAGTATGCCTCATTCTCTGATGCCACATTTCCCGTCTGTTGTAGAGGTGATATCATGCTTTCTGGGAGGGTCTGGATCTCCTTAAGGGGTTTTTTCTCCTCATCCACTTCATGAAAACTTTTCCCTCCAGAACCACCTAACCCCTCTTTGCCAACTCCTCTTCTGGTCCTATCATCTTACCACCGAGAGGCCCTCAACATTTTGGTGAATTTCCCTTTAATTTTTTCTTACCTAATTGTTTATAAGTAACTGAAATCACAGCAACATACAAACTTACATTCTTATTTTTTTTTACTTGCCATTATAACAAAGGATTTTCTCACATCGAAACTCTTCAGAAAGATGATTTTTAGTAGGGGTACATTTCCACCCATCAATTCCATTTATCCTCTATAGTCATACAATCATATTGGCTCTAATTGTTCACAAGGGTAAATAATGCCACGATAAATCTTTATGAATTTAAATTTTAAATTTCTTAAGGTGGACTCTCAGTTGTTAAACTACTGAATGGTGTGACTATTTTTCAAGCACTGCAAATTAGTTTCCAAAAGATTGCTGACAATGTGCATACTTACAGCATATAAGAGTGTCTGTTTCCAGACCTGTTGAAGACCAGAAGTTTTAAATAGTTTCTAACTTGATAGTTACAAAATTATGTTTCCTTGTTTAAATTTGCACATCCATACTACTAAGAGACTAAATATTTTTATACATATTAACCATTTATAGTTATTCTATTATAAACTATCTTTTTCTTTGTCTATTTATTTACTCGTACTAGTATTTTTCTTTGATTTCTATGAGTTTTTGGAATGTATGTATGTATGTATATATTTTAGATGAGGTCTCACTATGTTGCCCAGGCTGGTCTTGAACTTCTGAGCAAGTGATCCTCTCACCTTGGCTTCCCAAAGTGCTAGGATTACAGGCATGAGCCACCACGCCCAGCCCCTCAAAAATAATTTATAAGTAGCATCTTTATTGATTTTAATTCAAATGTTTTGCTGTAGAGCTGCTTGAAAACAATATATTGAACATCACTCCTAGTTCTCCTTGTTACAATGAGAAAAACAAGTTTATAGTTTGTGATGTCTTAACTATTAGAATCTAAATCTATAAGGTCCAAAGTAACAAGTACCATTATAATTACATAGTGATTAAACCAAAATTTAATGACTGTTTCTTATATACCTGCCATGGGCTAGATACTGTTCTCAGGGCTGGGGAAACAGTGGTGGCCAAGCAAGATGTGGCATTTGCCCTCCTGCAATTTCCTGTCCTAATCCAGGTACCTTGATAATCTAGTATATACCCTAGAACAGCCAAATATTAATACATGGAACAAACACTGTTCTTTAGAAGCTGTGAAAATATTCAGAGAAAAACATCTTAAGCAATAAGTTAAAATGATAAGGGGGTTGTTAGTGACACACTTATGGATAGCATCCAGAGATAGCTATGTGATGACCTCTCTGGCTGTAAAGTCCCAGAAGCTGGAAGCTGGGACCACCCAACTCCCATCTGCTCCTGCATTCCTCTTCCAGCCTCTGAGTTTAACCTGGTTCCCAGGCCAGGGAAATGTAAGGACTACAGGATCCAGAGCTCTGTGGCTCTGCATTAATAAAAGTGTTTACTTCTGGCCCAGTTGTGATCTTTTATCTTACTTGTAGCAAGTGACTATTGAGGCCATGTGTCACCAAGTCCTGCTTGCCATCTTAGTTCCAGGAATATATCCCCCATCTTATGTCTCCACCCCTAGCACTCACTCATTACTGCTTCATTTGCCAGCTAACCTGTTAGTTATCTGAGCTTCGGACTACCTTGGCTGAATCTTCACACTGCCAGTCCTTGTGGCTAGATTCTCACTTTCTGCGCTCACACTTCTTTCAGGAATACTATCTGCCTAGATCTGATGCTAGATTCATGTTTGCTGCAACCTGCCCACTCACACCACAAATGTCTCTCTGTTGCCTCAAGAAAATATATAGAAGAGGGAATCAACAGATGTGGAGAATATGAAATCTGAAGTAGGACGATTTTGAAGATTGTGGCTTGGTTGACTGAAGGAATGATGGTTTCATCAGTAAGGCTGGCAACGGGAGGAGCAGGCTTGCCAGAAAGGTGACAGTTCAGTTTTAGACATGTTGAATTTGAGGTGCCTGCAGGATCTCCAGGAGATATCCAGTGGAGAGTTGGATGTGTGGCTTGGTAACTTAGGAAATGGTGTAACATTTGTGCAAATATTTCTCTGTGTGTGTATGCAACACACACACACACACACGCACACATAACACATATTCAGGCATATCCACAAACAACATTTTAAAAACTAAAAATCTGCTTGTGATCAAGATTTCTATATTTCTATACTTACGTATAGCTGGAAAGATCACTGAGCAAACCAGTTCTTTTCTCATTATGCAAATCTGTGCATGTTGTTAATCAACAGTTCTCCATAATTAGAAGCTCATTTCTAATGCTGAAAGTCTTAACCACCCTTAAATTTGTCTAAAGTCAGTAAGGTCAAATGTTGAATAAATATTTATTCAATGAGGGGTATTACAGGTCAATTATTCTAGCCTGAAAATTAATCAATCTGGGTCTGGTTTGGGCTTTACATAGGATTTGTGGTTGTTTAAATATATTCTACCTGCCAATTAGCAATTGTTATTTTACACTCTTGCATTCAAAAGATGATATATTGAATAGTCAAGAGGAATTTTTAAAAAACAATACAATATTTTATTCTACCATAAGAAACTAAATCAATACAAGAAACTCTGGTGAAGAAAGAGTATCCCCCTACCACATTTTGGGGGTGTATGCTCCTTTAATGGGGCACTCATAATTCCTATTACAGTTAATGGTAGTTGCATACGTGTGTTATCAAGAGGAGCACAGGCTCACTGTCTCTATCAGAAAATGATTCCTTTTGTGTTGATCTCCTAGCTGTGTTTTCATTCTGCCTTTTAAAACCATTACACCCAACGGAGTTTTGAGTGCATTATCGGCAACTTTAAGAAGCCATCATTATCTCCTCTCTCTTAACCACATAATAGGGGGTAGAAAAGTGAGAGTGTGGTATATACACCATGCTGAGTAGAAGGAACTTGCCTGGAATTTTTGAGCCCCTCAGCCTATTTTCTGTAATGCTCAGTGGCGAATCACTCTTAAGTGCTCCATCATTCACTAGGATATGTGCTTCATGCCAAAGGTTACCAGATTACAGAAGTATTCTAGGCTCAGAAGGGACTCATAATTCACCATCACCTTATTTTGACACTAAGAGAGAAAATATGTGCATTAAGACAAGTAGAAGAAATAATGAAAAAAAAAAAAAAAAACCTATATTAAGTTAACAATGCAGCAAACACTCCAAAGGGAAAAATACAGACTAGAACAATAATAAGGATAATAGAAAAGTAATGCTATTAAATTATCAGAGACTTGCTGGTCAGCTCATGAACACTCCCCTGAGTGAAAATAGCTTCTTAAAGAGATTCTCTTAGACATGAGACGAAATGGGAAAGTTAAGATAGTTTCCAAAGTTGGAAGAAAATATTTTCTTGTGCCAATGTTTTTAAAGGGTCAAATACATTTCCTGAAGGTGTAGTGGAAATATTTAGAAAAAAATTAAAAACACAAGTGACTCAGAGCTGTTAACATGTGAAGAATGATTCCAGATTCCAGAGGTAGTCTGGTAGAAACCTCATGAACTTAGCTGAAGTGAAATCTTAGAGGATCTCTGATTAAAATGTGGAAAAAATAATAGTGACCCACTAGGCGTGGTGGCTCATGCCTGTAATCCCAGCACTTTGGGAGGCTGAGGCAGGCAGATCATGAGGTCAAGAGATTAAGACCATCCTGGCCAACATGGTGAAACCCCGTCTCTACTAAAAATACAAAAATTACCTGGGCGTGGTGGCACACCTCTGTAGTCCCAGCTACTCGGGAGGCTGAGGCAGGAGAATTGCTTGAACTTGGGAGGTGGAGGTTGCAGTGAGCCAGGATCATGCCACTGCCCTCCAGCCTGGCAACAGAGCGAGACTCCATCCCCCCCTCCAAAAAAAACCATAATAATAATAGCAATCCAATATTTATGAAAAGGTCCTGGGAAATATGTTTTTTGCATGGTAAGAAGGTCACAAGAACGTATGTATTAAATTTTATACATTTCATTTAACTATAACTTGATTAGTTGTAAACCAATCAAGTGACATTTACAGAAGCACACTAAAAGTATAATTAGTAGAAAGCTTCATGCATAGCTGTGGGATCACAACTTTCTTTTAACAACATAATTTTTTTAAAACTTTGTATGATGAGGGTGTATATAGCACGGTTGTCAATAAATGGCTATAAATGCTGTAGCTGATTACTTGGGACTTACTCGAGTTTCTGAAATATTTTGAGATGACTGAATTGCTGGGTAGCAGAATACATTTTTAACCCTTTCAAATTCCTTCCTCTTCCAATTTGATGTCTGCTACATCTTTTTGATATTTTGTATGTTTGTTTAAGTGCCATAGTTTAATAGCTCATTTTTTCTTAACTTTTTTACTGAATATGACATACATACAATAAAGAGGACCCATGTTAAGGGTAGAGATCAATGAATGTTTTACGGATATATAAATGTGTGTAATCCCCACCAGATGAAGATATGAAATATTCCCAGCACCGCAGAAACCTCCCTATTGCCAATAAATACCCCTATACCTCAATAGCCAGTATTCTGACATTTCATTAGTTTTACCTGCTTTTGCATTCTATGTAAATAAAATCCTGCATTGTGTCAAAGTATTAATTTTATTAAAATTTTGCAAACATTGGCATATTGAATTCAAGTGTAAATCCAGATATGAATTTGTTCAACAAATGCAACTGTATATATTTCTACCCTATCCTACAAACCTTTATAAAGCTTTAAAATGCAAATCCTCTCCTTTAAAAACACCCTGTAGCACTAATGCTGATTAGGACTCCTCCTTAGCCCTTCCAACTTAAAAAATGGAAGACATAGTGGTTTGAACTATGTAATGTCCAGGATACAGTCTTTCTAATCAGTGCTGATAATAGGTTTTTTCAAAAAAAAATGTTAAAAATGAAACAACAAAAACGTGGGAGTTTGTTTAGTTACATATTTTACATCTTAAAACTGTTTTTAAAATTTTATTTATTTAAGCAATAGGATCTCACTCTGTCACCCAGGCTGGAGTGCAATGGTGTGATTATAGCTCACTGCAGCCTCAAATTCCTGGGTTCAAGCAATCCTCCCACGCTCAGCCTCCCAAGTCACTGGGTCTGTAGACAAGTGTAATCATATCCAGCTAATTTTTAAATATTTTATAGAGATGGGGTTCTGCCATCTTGCCCAGGCTGGTCTTGAACTCCTGGGCTCAAGTGATCCTTCCACCTTGGCCTCCCAAACTGCTGGGATTATAGGAATGAGCCACTGTACCCACCCAAAAGCTGTATTATTCAGCCTGTATATTTAGCGGTTTTCAGTGGGAAGGTCAACTGGGGTATCTAGTCTGCTTTATTGCTGTAGAAGTCTCACATAATCTTAAGATTTCTCCAATCCATCTACTTTTCTTAATTCTCATTGATAATGCATTAGTTCATGCATTTATAGTTTCTGACTCTACCAAAAGTCTTCCAGTGGCATGCCCTGCTTCCGGTCTCTACCTTACTTCTTTTCTCCACCTCTCATCCCTCTAGGTAAGCTGTATCAGTAAGGGTCTCAACAAGAAACAGAATTCACAAGATAGTTCAAAATACTTTAATGAAAGGACCATTACAGAAGGGTGAGCAGTGGTAAGGGAACAAGCAAGAGATGATGAGACACTCAGAGCCTAGGTACACAGGAGGTGTCCAAGAGATAAAAGGAGAACATAAAATCACCAGAGAGCCCAGGGAAAAGTAGAATCACGGATAAAGAGCCATCTGGCAAGTACTATAGTCATGAAGGAATGAAGCCATGGCTGGACATGTGACACCCAGATAAGGAAGGGGCAAGGAAGAGATGCCCCAATTTCACTTTCTACCCACTTTCTGATATCCTTGCCTTGGCCTTCCTTATGTCCAACCACAAGGCAGTGCTTAAAGAAACTGAAGTCAACCCTGAGAGGCATAGAGCTTAGCAGAGAAGGGCAGGAAATGAATCTGGGGGGACAAAGAGAAAATAATCAGCACAGTAGCCTTTCTCCAGACTACTTTGAAAGGTCAGCTATCTAAAGTGCAAACCTTATCATACCATGCTCCCACTGAAAATCTAGTGGGTTCACATTTGCCCCTGCTTATGGCTTCATTCCCCAGTTCCTGTCTTAGCCTATGGCTGTTGTGAATTGTTTCCAGATTCACTGGCATTCTGTGCTCTCATACTTCTGTCCTTTGGCCATATTCTTTTCTCTTCCCAAGACATCTTAACTGCATCTTCTCTGCTTGGCTAACTTCTTCTACTCAACCTTTGAGAATCAAAGACTTAGCTCCAGAATCACCTCCTTCCAAAAGTTTCCTGAAAAGTTTTTCCAGGTGTTTCTATGACTTCCTTATCTAATCCCATCATTACACAGATGCTCCTTCCGTTATGTCCTGATAAGCCTATCTTAAGTCAAAAGTATATGTTGAAAATGCATTTTACTCTAATAAGCCCATTGTAATGAGAAAAAAAAAATCTAAAGTTAAACCATCATCAGTCAGGAACCATCCATACTTAGTTGAGTGAGTATCCTGTCTTTCTCCCTTGAGAAGAAGGATGTGCATTTTAGTTTTGTTTCTTTTTAGGGGGATGGGGAGCAGGGTCTTGTTCTGTCTCCTAGGCTGAAATGCAGTGGTGTGATTTTGGCTCACTGTAACCTCTACCTCCTGGGTGCAACCCATCCTTCTGCTTCAGCCTTGTGAGTAGCTAGAACTATAGCCACATATCATGCTCCTGGTTAATTTTTCTATTTTTGTAGAGATGGGGTTTCACCATGTTGTCCACACTGGTCAAGTGATCTGCCCACCTCGGCCTCCCAAAGTGCTGGGATTACAGGCATGAGTCACCACACCTGGCCCATTTTTGCTCTTAATACAATACCCAGCACCATTCCAGGCACATGGTAGACAATCAATAATAATTATGTTCAAATTAATAAATGAAAACTAGATATTAGGTAAGAAGTAAGAAAATAACATAGTTATAAAGCTCTTTGAATGTTAGGTTATTGGGAAAAACTGTGGAAAGCCAAGAATTTTCTTTCTCAGATTCATTTTAGAATATTTTTTTTCTATACAAAAGACCATAGATAAGAGAAAGATAAGAAAAGACCATAGATAAGAAAAGACCATATACAAAAGACCATAGATAAGAGAAAGATAAGAAAAAGACCACAAGCCTAAGGACTTGGAATATGCATCATAAAGGTTAATCCTAGATTTGGGCAATATCTAGAACTCATAGAATGTAAATTTTCAGTGCCGCAAAAAAAGTAGCACTGGAATATAAGTTTCCTCAGCAAGGCAATTTACTTCTGTAGAAGGGTGCAGCTCACAGATGGAACCAGGACAAGGGAGGGGAAGGAGTTTTTATTCCTAATGGAAGTAGCCTCTACTGCTGTGTCATTCCCCTATTGGCTAGGATTAGATTGCACAATCTAGTCTAATTCCAATTGGCTATTTTAAAGGGAGCAGGGGTAGGAGCCAGAGTGGCTGGGTGGGTAGCTTTGTGGGAAGAACGGTTATAGTACAGGTCAGAGCAGGTAGCTAGGGGTGGCCTATATCAAAGCAGGCAACCGGAGCAGGTGACCAGAGCAGCTGACCGGGATGAGTCAGGACAGAGCAGGGGACTGGGGAATAAGCTGTGAACTACTGATTAGAACTGGTGGAAAAGGTTGTTTACTGAAACTACAAGGAAGTTAAACTTTGGAGGGCAAAGAACTGAACATCTTGACATATTGATACTTTGAAGGGAAAGTTGGAATTCATTATATCAAACATAAAACAGTCAGTTTTCTAGAACATAGGAAAGATATTGCCTTGGTGTTAGTTTTAACGGCCAAATAATACCTTAAATTGTTTAAACTTTAAAAACCTGTATCAAAGCATACATTGCTGGTAAATTCCTGTTCCAGTAACTTTTGTTTACTTTGCATATTAAAAATCTGTGGAAAACATTCTAGCTTGGCTTGAGGGTTTAATATACTTTTTGAAGGTTTAAAATACTTTCTTTCCTAAAATTCTTTGAGAGAAAACCAAAATGCTACTACTACACTGCAACGGATACTAAAGAATTATTCACTATGTCGATTAACATATTTTTATTTAGATTTTGCCTAAAATGCCTCATAAAGCCTCTACAAGGCATTTTTTCCCTAAAACTTACATATGTATGTATATATATATATATATATGCTTTACAGCCTAAAAAGTCTACTTCACGTCTTCACCAAATGTGCATTAGTGTAATTCATAAGTTCACTACTGGAAAATAGCCCTTCTTAAAATTCTGCCAATGTTGAGCCAAGATCTTACACTATAACACATACTAAACCGTAAGCACGGATCAACAGACAGGATATATTAAAGAGAACCTTCTCCTCCTAATCTCTACAGAGGAAGGCCTTGGAGTGGGAAACTGAAAGGCTGGGACAGACTACATGTCCCAGCACACCTTGCGACGCCCCGCGACCACAATTCCCAGAATGCACTGCTCGTCGCACGCAGGGTGCCGGGGCTTGTAGTTCTTCCTGGTCGTGTCAGTTTGTAAGGCGAGGGTGTAGTTGCGTTCCTGGCCCAGGGATATTAGGCGTAGTTTCCCAGTTTTTGCCAGAGCAGAAACACTTCAGGCCCCTGAGCTGGCTGGGTTCCTTTTTTTATCTACTGGCTTCTGCTTTAAGTCAGGTAAGTCACGGAGGGGCTACAGCTCCTCGTAGCAGGACCCTACATTTTATATTTGAGAGCGACCTCGTTCTCGTGAGGGTATTTGTCCCTAAGCTCTCGCCGTAGCAGCCGCCGCCCATCCCTCTTTGTGTGCTTTAGAGAGCCGCGGAGCTGGTGGTGGCGACTGCTGGCGTTGGGGGCTTAGGCGAGGGACGTTACCGGGAGGTTACAGGCGGGCGGACTCTTCCCCCTCCAGCCACCTGACAGGTGGGTTGACTGTTCTTCCCTCAAGGCCTCCCTGCCTGTGTTCCACGTCGCAACTCGAAGGGCGGCTTGGCAGTTCCTGCTGACAGCCCCGCCCGGCCCGGCTTTGGGGCGGAAAGGCGGGGAGACCTGGGTGCGGTGACTCAGGGCGGCCCGGCGAAAGGAGTCCACTCCTTTCCCTTCTCGACTCTCCAGAGGCGGCCTGGGGAGCCTTGAGGCTTGTCCGGTGCCCACCGGTTTCTTCTCCTGGACGCCCTGACCTGGACCGCGCCCTCCTGGCCATGACCCCAGGGGAGAAAGTGATTCCTTTTCGCCTTGCCCCATTTGACAAATAAAGGCCTTTTTTACTTGCCTTAATAGTGTTTCCCCTCACCTTTTGTGTGTTGGAAAGTCCCCGAACACGGAGATTGTAGCACACAACTCTAGAGACTTTCTCTTCTCTGGAGTTATAGGAATGTGAACATGTCAGTCATGGAGGAAGGCTCTGGCCTTTATGAGGATAAGAGGATTGGTCAGCTAAAGTTCAGATGGTCAGACTTTGTTGTTGGGTTTTAACTAAAAGGCGCTTATTTTAATATCAATTAGTATTAGTATATCTATTTTACACTTGACGCTGAACAAAAAATAACGTGCCTAGCGTAGCATACAGTTACGTATAGAAGTTCTCTTCACTAGCCGTTTGTATGGAGCTGTTCAGAGGTGTAGAAAGGGTGGAGTAAGAAACACTTTTTTTGTTGCTTTTTTTTAGTTTGTTCAAACAAATCTTGGAAGATGTTGTGTATATATTTTGTCTGCCATGTCAACTTTTCATCCTCTTCGTATGCTTAAAAATTACCAATTCGCTGTCTTTATGGAGTTTAGTAGCTGAAATTTGCTTTATGCATTTGTTAGTAGGTGAATTTCTCCTCTTGAGTAACTTACCTTTATTCAGATTTAACTATTATGCTTTCTAAGAGATTCCCCCTAAATACAGTTTTTCAGAGGTTATTCGCCTAGTTTTCTTTCTCTGAAACATTTAATACTTCATTTGTACAGAGACAGTGAAAGAGATTGATCATTGGGCAATAAGTCAATAATGTGGAGAAGGCAACCAGTTCCTGGCTCTTGCCTTATACTCAGCTGCTAGTACTTGAAAAAAAATAATAATAACAACAAAAATCTTAATTTATTACTTCTTTCTAAAAGCAAAGCTTAAGTAGTGTTTATGCAATTGTTTTTGAAGCTCTGTTTGTAATTCTGTTTACCTTATGCATTATTCAGTACCCAGTGTCAATTGTAATGTTAAAGTCATTCTGTTGGGTGTTGTGAAGGCAGCAAAAATCACTAAAAGGCAGTCCCTGATTTCAACTACATTATAATCTAATAGGGAACATTTCAGGTATGTCCACAAATAATTGTACTAAAAGTGCCATCAGAGGTATATGTAAAGTGTTATTGTGGAGAGATACAAAGTTAATTTGATTTGATAGGTAATGATGGTAAATTCTGCATTTTGCCTGTCTTTAGTATTACTACGGCACTTTTAGAACGTATAGGAATTTTCAATTTGACCTCCTGTTGTTTTTTATCAAGTTTCAATGAATGCAATAGAATTGGCAATAGTTTTGATCTGCGTCATATAGCTGAAGAGCTTCTAAATGCCAAACCATGTCCTCTGTTTTTTTTTTTGTTTGTTTGTTTGTTTTTTTTTTGAGACAGAGTCTCACTCTTGTTACCCAGGCTGGAGTGCAATGGCGCAATCTGGGCTCACCGCAACCTCCGTCTCCTGGGTTCAGGCAATTCTCCTGCCTCAGCCTCCTGAGTAGCTGGGATTACAGGCACGTGCCACCATGCCCAGCTAATTTTTTGTATTTTTAGTAGAGACGGGGTTTCACCATGTTGACCAGGATGGTCTCGATCTCTTGACCTCGTGATCCACCCGCCTCGGCCTCCCAAAGTGCTGGGATTACAGGCTTGAGCCACCGCGCCCGGCTCATGTCCTCTGTTTTAAGAGCCGGTTTTGACCATTATCTCAGGTGCCCTAATATATTGTCATCAAAAACTTTGAGACCTTGTGTTCAGTTTGTGCATGCGAAATTAAAGTGATTAGGACGGGCTAGCTTCTATGCTCAGCTCTAGGTAATATGTATTATATACATTTGTTTATACATTTTTCAACTCTTAGGAATAATATGTATGCTTTCTTTATTTTTTAAAAGTTTATTTTTTAGGGATGCTCTGTTGTCCAAGTTGGAGTGCAGTGGCATGATCATGGCTCACTGCAGTGTTGACTTTTTGGTTTCCAGCGATCCTCCAAGTAATTGGGACTACAGGCACCAGGCACATGCCACCATGCCCACCTAATTTTTTCTTTTTCTTTTTTTTTTTTTTGTAGAGATGGCGGGGGGGGTGGTCTCACTATGTTGTCCAGGCTGGTCTTGAACTCATGGCCTGAAGCAGTCCTCCCATCTTAGCCTCCCAAAGTAAGCTACTGCACCCGGCACCGTTATTTTAAAAGTAAGGTTTTTGTGCTCTTTTTAGATAGCATTGAACTGTATGGCCTTTTGGAACAGTTCTTTTCTTGAAACACTGGTTTTTTCAACTGTGCTGCTTTTACTAATGTAATGATTACTTTCAATGATGGTATGTTTCTAAGGTCACAAACATGTCAGACAAAAGTGAATTAAAGGCCGAGTTGGAACGTAAGAAGCAGCGACTGGCCCAAATCAGAGAGGAAAAGAAAAGAAAAGAAGAAGAAAGGAAAAAGAAAGAAGTATGTTTGATTTTTTTTTTTTTTTTAAATAAACAACATAAAGTAATTGGGTTTATTTCACATATATATTTACATATAGGTTGGTGCAGAAGTAATTGTGGTTAAAAGTAATATCAAAAACTGCGATTACTTTTGCACCAACCTAATAATTTCAGGATAGTTAAAAATCTAGCAGTTCTGACTGCAGACATAGCACTATAAGTGAATCTTATTTTAAAGAAGCAAGATATGTGAAAATGACAAAACTGATAAAATATTTTTAAAAACAATAGAATTTCATATAGATTGGTGCATTTCTACAATTTGATTTATAAAAGTTCAATTTACATATTTAGTCTAGGAATATATTTATTATAAAGTAAGGCACATCTATATTGTGTTTTGGTTTTTGGGTTTTTTTTTTTTTTTTTTGAGACAGGGTCTCACTGTGTCACTCAGACTAGAGTGCAGTGGTATGATCACAACTCCCTGCAGCCTCAACCTCCTCTGACTCAGGTGATCCTTCCACCTCAGCCTCTAGAGTAGCTGGGACTACAGGCACATGCCACTTTGCCAGGCGAATTTTTGTATTTTTTGTAGAGACAGGGTTTTGCCATCTTACCCAGGCTGGTCTTCAACTCCTAGGCTCAAACACTCCCCCTGCCTCAGCCTCCCAAAGTGTTGGGATTACAGGTGCGAGCCAGCACACTCAGCCAAGACATCTATATTATAATAGCTCAAAAATATGGTATATATATCATAACTTAGTTTGGACTTTGAATTTACCTGAATATTTTGCTAGTCTGAACTTCTAATTTGTCAGAATAAATAATATTAATGGCAAATAAAATATACGAAATAGATGATTTAATTGACTAAGGGATTTGTTCTTATATCTTATGAGTCAGTCATTGAAATATTTTTACCAAGCAGTAAGTTTGATGGTACCATGAAGGTGGTCCAGGTACTTCTGATTTTTTTGTATCAAAAATATGCATCACATTATTTACAGCAAATGTACATTGACCCTGAGCTGAACATATTTTACTTGTTCGTGCACTGAAATATACATTTATCCCTGTGGAAACTCTGTAGACATATCAGCATACTTTTACAACAGATATGTTTTAAATAGCCAGTGTAAGATAGTTTTTCCTGTGTGTCTTTATGACCAAGTTTTTATATGTGGTAGCCTAAATAATAGCCAAGGCTGCCAGAAATCTCTTGGGGACTAAGAGAAAAATAAGTAGTAGAAAAGTTGAAGGTACAATTTATGCACAGCATTACTATGATACTGTAAAGGCCTGTAATTGAAGAATTTGCAGTTTATTCTGAACCTTTCTGTGATACATTATAAGAGGGTTGGAGCTTTACATTAGCTATTAGATTAAAAGCTGACTGGTAGAAGCATGATTCTGTTTGGCAGAGCTATTCCAAAATAATATTTATAGCCCTAAACACTTCCGTGCTGAGAGCAAGTTTCATTTTTATTTTCTAAGGATGGTCATAAGTGACAAAAGTGGCTTATAATGGGTATCTATTGCATGATTGATACCTAATTTAAAGTTTATAAAACCGTTGAGTCACACAGACCAATGGGGAAAAAAACTAAAGTTTATAAAAATGTTACAAGAGATAACACAATGGTATTAAACTGTGAGTCTAATATTATCAACAGTGAAGCATCAGCTTGCTATTACAACCTGTTTTGTTATTTTGATTAAATTTCCTTATAACTTTTAAGTCAAAATGGCATAGAATATTATGGCTAACGAAATTCACTCCAGATGGTGTATGAGTAATAGTTGTCTAGTTGACATAGGAATTTGAGATTTATATAAAAAAACTTTTCCCTGGAAAGTTTACATTTTACTTGCGATGTCTTGGATGATCTAGTTTATCAAGTTTAACTAGAAGATTATGCTAAAACTATAAATGCCTGAGATAAAAGCTGGCAAAATTTTCATAACAAAATGTTTTGTGCCATGCGAAAGTGAGTTTAATTTTACAAAACTCAATCTCAAATAAAATGAAGACTTTTTACAGAAGTTTGTGATACTCTTACTTTTTCAACAAATCATATTATCATTTACTTAAAATTTTTTACCTCTTAAATAATTACACTTTAATTTTTTTCATAGTGTGTGATATTATATCTAACCTTTTGTGCCACTTGGGGGAAGTTGTCTATTGTTCTTAACCATACACAGCAATTTCATACTGTAGATAATTTGAAGTTGAATGTACTTCTTGAGTTTATCTGTTGGGAAAATTTTTGTGGAAACTCCTTGATTACATATAAAGATAGAGCAGCTTAGTACATATCATTTGGAGGTTGTTTACTAGAACTCTGTTGAGAACGATTTTCATTTAATGACTATAAAAAGAACTTCACCTGTACTCAAAACTAACTTCATGCCTTAAACGTATATAGTGTTAGCATATCATTTAAAACATTTTTGCAAACAAATGTTTCATGCTATATGTAAACGTAAGTTTTTAACCTAAACATTTCAGACTGATCAGAAGAAGGAAGCTGTTGCTCCTGTGCAAGAAGAATCAGATCTTGAGAAAAAAAGAAGAGAAGCTGAAGCATTGCTTCAAAGCATGGGGCTAACTCCGGAATCCCCCATTGGTAAGGTTAAGAATATATCCATTTATAAGAGATAGGCATAGGTTCTGTTCAGCTCAGACATAGCTGAGTGGGTTGATTTCATATATTTTGCATATTTTCCTTGTGTCTCTAAAATTATTAATCTTATAATTTATTTGGAATTATCTTTTTTCCAGATATGCTAGTATATGGTTATTTTATTTGTTCAAAAGAGCTGCAAGATTAATTATGTTTATTAACATATACTGAACTACCAATTGACTTTTCTTATTAAATCAGTAATTCATTTCAACAAAAATTTGTTAAGCAAGTTTTGTGTGCCATACTGTGTTAAGCTCAAAGACAACTGGATTCCTGATCTGAACTCTATATTCCTTTCTGGAGATTAGAGAGAGAAACAATCAAAATTATATTGTTAGTATGCAAAGTATATTAGTATTCAAAGGCACAGGAGTGAAAGGATAAGCTTATAAGCCTCTGCTATCAGTGCTAATAAGGGAGATAACTTTGGTAGCTTATTTTGGCAGTGATTTGACTTAATCTTATTCTTTTTCTGAGTTACTCATTTTGATAACTGTACTAGACCAAAAAAGCTGAAATAGTAGAGGTACACAGGACAATCTAGTTACATATCAGGAACAAGTGCTTACTTAAATTGGTCTGTGCTGGGTGCTGTTACATAGTATTTTCGTTTGACAGGGCCTTTGTTTTTTAGGGACCTAACATTTTAGGGCTAGTTTGTGGGCTAATTTTATCTAGTTGAGGGGACAAATACGGAGATTGTAAATGCTGTATTCTTGTGGTGAAACTGCAACATAAGTGTCCTTAGTGCTGAATTTCTAAAAGGTTTCAAGATGAAAAGGCTGGCTACATGGTCGTTTCATTGTTATTTCTTTCAGCTCATTTTCCTTGTAGAATTTGAAGACTTAAGTATATTAATTTTATGTATTTATTCAGTAAGCTTATGTTGAATATGCAGTTTTAAAAGTAAATGAAGCAGAACACTTTTTCTTATAACTGAACCAAATTGCTTGTTAGACTTTATTTGAGTTACCTTTTTTTCCTGTGCATTGGCTTTTGTTTTTCTCCTATAGGATTTTTTTCTTTTATGTTCTCAAGACTTTAGTTTCACTGAACTCACTTATTCATATTTCTTAATTTATGGCTGGGTTGGTTCTTTGCATTGCTATAAAGAAATACTGAGGCTGGGTAACTTATAAAGAAAAGAGGTGGCCAGACATGGTGGTTCATGTCTGTAACCCCAGCACTTTGGGAAACCGAGGTGGGCAGATCACCTGAGGTCGGGAGTTTGAGACCAGCTTGACCAACCTGGAGAAACCCCATCTCTACTAAAAATTCAGAATTAGCCAGGTGTGGTGGTGCATGCCTGCAATCCCAGCTGCTTGGGAGGCTGAGGCAGGAGAATCACTTGAACCTGGGAGGCAGAGGTTGAGGTGAGTCGAGATGGCACCATTGCATTCCAGCCTAGGCAACAGGAGTGAAACTCTGTCTAAAAAAAAAAAAAAGAAAAAAGAAAAAGTAAAGAGGTTTAATTGACTCATGGTTCTGCCAGCTTTATGGGAAGCATGGTGCTGTCTTCCGGCGAGGCCTCAGGAAACTTCTAATCATTGCAGAAGGCATAGGGGAGTCAGCATGTCTCATGCAGTGAGCAAGAGCAAGAGATGGGGGAAGGCGCCACAGTCTTAAACGAA
Source organism: Sapajus apella (assembly GCF_009761245.1). Classification (NCBI taxonomy): domain Eukaryota; kingdom Metazoa; phylum Chordata; class Mammalia; order Primates; family Cebidae; genus Sapajus; species Sapajus apella. The sequence goes on along the minus strand of NW_022436968.1, from coordinate 23,002,287 downwards.
ACCATGAGGGATCCGTTCCCATGACCCAAATGCCTCCCGCTAGGCCCCACCTCCAACACTGGGGATTACATCTCAACAAGAGATTTGGAGAAGATGTCCAAACTACATCAATGGCCTGCCTCCATCATTAATTCTTGAAAGACCATTCTTTAGGGTTTGTATATGTATCCCTCATTACTCATCTCTACTTCTGTTCTCATTCCCACTAATGGATTAAGTACCCATTTTGCATTTTTTTGAGAGAGAGTCACGCCCTGTCACCCATGCTGGGGTGCAATGGCGCAATCTCAGCTCACTGCACCCTTCACCTCTCGGGTTCAAGTGATTCTTCTGCCTCCGCCTCCCAAGCATCTGGGGTTACAGGTGTGCACCACCATGCCCAGCTAATTTTTTGTATATTTAGTAGGGATGGGGTTTCACCATGTTGGCCAGGCTGGTCTTGAACTCCCGATCTCATGATCTGCCCACCTCAGCCTCCCAAAGTGCTGGAATTACAGGCATGAGCCACCACACCCACACCACTTTTGCTTTTTAAATGTATGTACATCCTTCAGATTATCCTCTGTTTTTCAAGGTTTCCCATATCTGTGAGTATATGTACTTTATATACGTAAGTAGCATAGTGCTGTATGTCTTCTGTTTATTCCATATTGCTGTATACAAGTCTAGTTATTTATTTGTAATATATAATATCCTATTATGTACCACATTTTACTTATCCATTCCCCTGGTGCCATGCACTCAGTTTGCTTTTGTCTTTGCTTTACTATCATAAGCAACACTGCAAAAATATATAAATTTTTTCTCTTGAGGACAATGGAATAGTTTCTCTGGGGTGTATGCCCAAGAATTGACTTGCTATGTTATTGTATATAGGATTTAGCTTCATTAGGTTCTGTATAACACTCTCAAGAATGGCTATGAAAGTTTATCCTCCCACTCCCAGTGCATGAAAAAGTAACTGCTTTACCATATTTACATCATGATTGGATATTATCCAGCTTTCTAATTTTTGCTAACTTGATCAGTATAAAGTGGTACATGAAAATGTTTTAGTATACATTTATCTGATTACAGTGAGGTTGACCACTTCTTTATATATCCATTAACCATTTGAGTTTTCCCTTTTGTGAATTGCATATTCATATCCTTTTCCCCATTTACTACAATTGAAGTTCTTTATCTTCTGATTTGTAGGCATTCATTGTGTATTTTGTATATTTTAGGGAGGACTTTTGTCTGTTTCAGTCTCTTAAAAAAAACTTCTCCTAATCTGTTACTTGTTAACTGTTCATAATATTCTTCATTGAACAGAATCCTTTATTTTGATATGGTCAAATTCTTCATTTTGATATGGGCAGATCTAGCAATTATAGGCTAAGTATTCCTAGTCCAAAAATCTAGCATTCAGAATGCCCCAAAATCTAACTTTTTAGGCACCAACAGGACACTCAAAAGAAATACTGACTAGAGAATTTCAGATTTCAGATTTTTAAGTTACGATACTGAACTGCTAGGTAAAATGTAGATATTCCAAAACCCAAAATAGTCTATCACCTTTGGTCCAGCATTTTGGATAAGGGAAATGCAACCTGTGTAACCCTTTTTTGTGTGCTTTTGATCTTTTTAAAAAAATCCTTTCCTGCATTGTGGATGCAAATATGTTTTTCTGTGTTTTTCATGTCAGTTTTGTAGTTTTACCCTTCACATTTGGTATTTGGATTATATATTTTTTAAATAGGATGACGTAGGGATCCAACCTAATTTTCCTCTATATAGTTAGCTAATTTTCTCAATACCATTTATTAATCTATCTTTTCCCCCACTGAAATCTGATGCCAACTTTGTCATACAGTAAATTCTCATATATTTATGGGCATTTCTGTTTTCACTATGAATCTATTTGGTCGATTCTACACAACCCGGTTTTAATTACTGTAGCTTTGTATTATATTCTAATTTCTTACATAGAAAATAACTCCCTCTTTGTTCCTCTTTTACAGAATTGTCCTAGGTTTACAAACATTTTTCTTCCCCTCAAGAAATTTAGTTTCCCTCTAGAGGCTTGCTGTACCATACATTCATTGCATTGTTATAGGTTTTCTTTTTAAATTATTTATTTATTTATTTTTGAAACAACGTCTCACTTTGTCACCCAGGCTAGAATGCAGTGGTACAACCATGGCTTGCTACAGCCTCAACCTCCCAGGCTCAAGCCATCCTCTCACCTCAGCCTCCCAAGTAGGTGGGACTGAGGTACACACCACCATGCCCAACTAATTTTTTTTTTTTTTTTTGTAGAGGTGAATTCTTGCTATGTTGCCAGGGCTGGTCTTGAACTCCTGGGCTCAAGCAATCCTCCTGCCTTAGCCTCCCAAGGTGCTGGGATTATAGACATAAGCCACCACACCCTTCCTAATTTTTAAAAATCTAGAATATTCTCTGCACACATACTACTTTTTGCCTCATGATATCTACTTGTTGAAGAGGGTGGCCTTGGTTTGCCTGTCCCCCCTCCTGGGTTTGTCTGATGCCATTCTCACATTTAGATTTTATCTATCCCTTATGTTTCCTTTAAACTGGAAGTTAGATTAAGGAGCTTGATTTTGATCTAGTTTGTCTGGGCTCGGTGGCTCACACCTGTAATCTCAGTACTTTCGGAGGCTGAGGTAGGTGTGTCGCTTGAGCCCAGGAGTTAAAGACCAGTGTGGGCAATGTGGTGAGACCCGGTCGCTACAAAAAAAAATACAGAAATTAGCCAGGCATGTTAACATGCACCTGAAGTCCAAGCTAATGGGGAGTTGAGGTGGGAGGATCAATTGAGCTCTCAAGGTCGAGGTATTAGCCATGATGGCACCACTGAATGCCACCCTGAGTGACACAGCAAGACCCTATCTCAAAAAAGAAAAGAAAAGAAAAGAAGCTTGATTCACTTTAGGCTGAACTTTTTTGGCAAGAAAATCTCCTAAGTGATGTGTGTCCTTCATATTGTATCATATCAGTAGCACAAGTCTCCAGTTGTTGAGTGATGCTAAGCTTGATTATTGGATTACAATTGTGATAACCTGATCTCTCCATGATTACCCGCTTGTGACTAATAGGTAATATCTGAGTTTGATTCTTGGGTACTATGTGACTATCCATTTCTTTATCAGCCCTTTGATGGTATTAATACTCATTGATGATCCTTATCTAAGTTATTTAATTAGGAGTCGCAACATTGTTTTTGTAATTCTGCCGTTCTTTCTGCATTTATTGGCTAAAGCTCTTCTGTAAAGGGGAGCTTTCCCTTAATAACTGGGACTTTTTGGTTACCCTAAATGTTAGAAAAGCAGGAGACATGTTTGCTTTTTTGCTTTAATTACTAATAGTCACTTCCAGGAGTGGCAGATGAGTTTTTGCATGTATTTTATCTTTTTAATTTATTTTTTTGAGACAGAGTCTCTGTCACCCAGACTGGAGTGCAGTGGTGCAATTTCAGCTCCCTGCAACCTCCACCTCCCAGGCTCAAGCAATTCTCCCACCTCAGCCACCCAAGTAGCTGGGACTACAGGCATGTGCCGCCACCACGCCCAGCTAATTTTTGTATTTTTAGTAGAAACAGGGTCTCCCCATGTTGTTCAGGCTGGTCTCGAACTCCTGAGCTCAAGCAGTCCACCCACCTCAGCCTCCCATAGTGTTAGGATTACTGGTGTGAGCCACCACTCCTGCCCTGCATGTATTTTAAAATAGATTAGCCGATTTATTGTGGGTTTTTTGTATATATACTAATGAATGAAATTTGCCTTTGATTTTCTTGTACTGTCCATGTTCATTGGTCGTCATGAACAACCATGGTTTTAAAATAAATTGGTCAGTTTTCCCTTTTGCTATTTTGTAGAATAATTTATAAAAGATGCCTGTTTATTAAAAACTTGATAGAGTTCAATTGTAAAACCGCCTTGGATTATGACTTTTTTCTACCGAGAGTAGAAAGTAGGGACTATTTATCATTTCAAGAGAGCAAGAGAGAGCGAGAGTGAGAGAGAGAGAGAGAGTGTGTGTGTTTTGTGTGTGTGTGTGTGTGTGTGTGTGTGTGTGTGTGTGTGTTTGGCGGAGGAGGGGGGACTTACAGACAGGATCTCAGTCTGTGGCCCAGGCTGGAGTGCAGTGGTATGATCTCAGCTTACTGTAGCCTGAAACATCTGGGCTCAAGCAATCCTCCTGCCTCAGCCTCCTGAATAGCTGGGACTACAGCCGTGCACCACCATGCCCAGCTAATTTTATTTTTTGTAGAGACAGAGTCCCATTATGCTGCCCAGGCTTATCTCGAATTTCTAGAATCAAGCAATCCTTTTGCCTCAGTCCCCCAAAGTGCTTACAGGCATGACACACCACACCCAGGCTAAAATTTTATTTTCACTTATTAATTTATCTTTTTAGTGTAATGCTCTGAATTACATTGAAAAGGAGAATAAAGGAAATGAAACACTTAAGAGAGATTAGTGGAGGATATTTAAACTTTATTATAGGAAAGGGAGAAATTAATATTTCAGGGAGTTAAGGTTTAAAGCAACATCTCTCAGAAAGACAAAAAGAGTAAGGTCTGAAAAATAGGTAGTTATTTAAATTTTAATATTCCAGGCTAAGAACACTTGTGTCCAGGAGGGGGCATTATTGTAACGTGGGCTGTGGTTGAGTACTAAGCATCACTGATGAGCATAGAAGAGACCTCACAACTTGGGGTTACATGCATCCCAAAAGCTCACTCCTTCCATTTCACTGTCTTCCACCAACACTCCCACTCCCTACATTCACTTTCCTTAGCTGTCTACCTTTTCCAGGTCTTTCTTCCTGATAAAAACCCCTTCTTGCCGGTCGCTTTCTTCTACTTGAAAAATAATTCAGCTGTGTGCCATCCTTTGCCCTTGAGACTTCTGTGTAGTTCTGAGTGGTTGACCCAGACTTAATGCTAATTCTAAATCTAGGTGCATTCCCAGGTCCTTTGTGATCCAAAAATATACTAATTGTTTCTTCATAGGCCAGAAGCCAGCAGTGTTAATTTTATATCCTTGGAAGAACAGGGTCTAAGCTGGCAGGAAAGGCTTTCTTGATTAGCTTTTTGTCCTGGAGAATTAAAGAGTTACAGGCTTTTTCACATTACTGAGATGGTCAGTGACTGCCATGGTTTAGATTTTTTTTTGTTTTCTGAGACGGTTGTCAAAGAAAAGAATAGGTATCTGCTCTAAACTTCTAAGAAGCTGAAATTCATTAACATACTTATATTTATATTAATTCCTTTATTTTATATCAATTAAAGCCTGTTTTAGGCTGTTTTATATACAGAACTGTGTAGTAAAAGTAATCTGAATCACCGTCTTTACAAAGCAGATCATATCTCAGATACTTGGCAAAAACTATTAATGGTTTGTGTTATTTTCAAAGCTGATTAGACTTATAAACCATCCTTAAAAATGAATTATAGAAGTGAGTCTTTTCTTAGATTTGAGAACCTGTGAGTTGACTAGTGTTTCTGTTTTGTTTTTTCCTCCCGAACGCATGCATTCATTTGTTCCCAGAGGTTTATTGAAGGCTGAGAGTATAGTGGCATTTGCCTTACTGCATAATTATAGTATTTTTTTATTTTCCTAAACTAATTGGGTTAAAATATAGCAGTTACGAAATAACACTATCATTCCCCTTTTTAAAAATTAATATCCCTCTTTTTGTAATGATAGTAATTTTTTTCTAAGATTATCCCTTCTGTGGTATACATTATTTGTTACTGCAAGATGTAGTTGTGGCTCAGATAATAGGTAAGAGCCCTTTATAGAGTATTTTCCATCATTTGTCTTGAAACTATCTTTTGATGGAAAAAAAATAGTTCTGGGGCGGAGATATTTATATAATTACAAATTTGAAGTCACTGTGATTTATTTTACCTTTGTTTGACTAAGAAACTGATAATATGGTAGCATCACCCTTTTGATTTACTTTTACTTTTTATTTCTGAAACTTATTTCAGAACTGGTTAGGTTAATGTATCTATTTATGTCTGTGTAATTAGTATTTAGCCTGTTTGTTTAAAGAATTTCGATTAACATTTTTCAAAAAATGTAGTCTTAACCAAGTAAAATACTGTTGAATTTGTTCAGTGGAGTCATTGATACTTGAAATCATCAGAAAGGGGGAAAAACATGTTAAACTGAAAAAGAATTCTCTAGTTCATCACAAATAGATGGATAGGAATTTTACTAATTTTTCTCCAATCTCTCTGATATATACACTTGGAAAAAATAGTTTTTCTGAGCATGAAATTAAGTATGTAATTTAAAGCATACAAAATTTCTTCTTTAAAAAATCTTTAATTTGAAAACATTGTGGTGCCTCATTATAATTTAATAAACATTTATTTGTGTTTATAGCAGAGTAGACAAACAACTGTTAAGTATTACTCTATTCCTGTATCAGTTGAGACTTAGACTATGGGAAGCCTCACAGTGAAAGATGGACAAAAAGATGAGGAAACGTAATCTAAGATAAATTAAGGGACATTAATATTCTACTTCAGATAAAAGTCATTTTTAGCTACTTTGAATTATACATACAGCACCTAGCACAGTGCCACCTATGTGTAAACTATAGAAAGCTATCTGGTCTTAGAGTTGTTTCTGACAGATTAATCACAATATTAGACACATTGATTATGGTTTTTATAGTCCTTTGAAATGTAAGCCACTGTATCTTAGGAAAGAAACATTCTAGTTATGATTTTTTTCTTCTAATTTTATTGGTATCAATTAGAATTTGCCATTGAAAAAATAAGGATGATCAGTTTTCTACCCATGTTTAAGATGCAAGTCATCATACTATATTTGTACATTTTGTTAAATTACCAAACCCACTGTTTTTACTGAAGCATGTATAAACATTTAAACATAATTTTAAGGTTCCATGAATGTGACTGTCCTAAAAAACACAGACTTTTAATTAAATACTTATTGCTTTAGTTCCTATATACGTAGGAACTTGCCTTCTTTTCAATAGACTATTAAAAGAAGGCCTTTCAGCTCAACATAAGCTGTGTTAGTCACGTAATATCATACACTGAAAAATTATTTTGAAAAGATACTTGGGATTGGGGACATTTATGGTAAAATTTAACCAGAAGATGGCAGTGATGATCTTCCTATTCTCCCTGCAACGGTAATCAAAAAGTTTTAAAAATGTCATAGCATGAAATATGCACGTTCAGCTGTTGTTATATAATGTTAAAAGTTGAGGATCTAAGGGAAAGCACTTGCTATTTGTTTTATATACTATGAAAAATGTGTATTTTTCTATAAGAAGGGATTAAGAATATTTTGGGTGTCTGTATCTTTGTCTGTACACTTCAGTTTTTTCTGAATACTGGGGTAAGGAAGTTCCCATAAGTCTTGCCTTGTTTATTTGCATGTGTCACTTTATGTTATGCATCATGTCTAGAAGGCATGCTGTTTTATGGCCTGTTTGCATTTTTCACCCAAATTGCTGGAAACTAATGAACATTTTAAAGGAGCCATTCCTTTAGCTGCAATCATTTCTCTAAATTGGTATTTTGGGGTGGGGGGAGGTGAAATAATTTTAAACAGTTTTTTGAAAGAAAAAATCGTTAGACAAAAGTTAATATTTTAAAATAAATCCCAAGAAACCAGAGATTAAGTAACTTAATGAAGCGTATTTCAAAGTTGAATTTTTATAGCAAATGTAAATAATATTTATAATCTGGTAATATTAAAAGTGAAAAGTTAGAAAGGGGAGAAGGAATGCTCTCCTTTGAAAATTAGTGGCCACATTTGGTGACGGCTGAGATGAAGATGCATCCTTCCATAATCTTGCCTTTTTTAAAAAAATTATAAAGCTCAAATGCATTTTGCCAGAAAAATTGCATGAATCTTCAGCATGCGTTTTTAACTTTTTGTCTTTTCCCCTTTCTTTCTGCTGTTCATTTTCATTCATATATTTTTGATTTTTGGTTTGCCATTGTTTTTTTCTTTTTTGTTAATTACTTCATGTTAAATTATTTTTGAAACGTCATAAGCTGAGCAACCTCTCCGTGTAGTAACAGCGGATACCTGTCTATTTCACTATTTAGTCCCTCCTCCTATGTCTCCATCTTCCAAATCTGTGAGTACTCCAAGTGAAGCTGGAAGCCAGGACTCTGGAGATGGCGCCGTGGGATCTAGGTACGGTCATTTTGCTTTTAATATTTTGATGGTAGAATGCATTCAGTGCCCAGTACTGTTGATACTTTAAAGGGACTGTAAATAGTTGTGCTAGTCCTAATATTTTAAAGTCTAAAATGGCATAGAAATTCTCTGTTGGACATTGGGAGGGAAAAAAAAGTGTTTTTTAAAAAATAATATTTTAACTGTCATATTTAATTAGTACTAAATAGTGAACCGGTTTTATGCTAATTATTTTATATTAAAAAGAGATTAATGCATTTAGATTTTTATGTTTGAACAAACTTTTTGTTATTATATGAGTTTTGGTTGTAAATAGTGTAAAACCTCTCTCTTGTGCTTGATTCCCCATTTAGTAATTGAAAATGTAAATAATTGAGTTAAACAGCTCAATTCTGTTCTATTAAGTCATTAGTTGTGCTAATTAAGATAGAGAATAATAATGCATAAAATATCAAGAGTAAAGAATAACTGCTAAGGACAACATTGAGCATGTTTACTTGTCAAGTATTTCTGAACTTGCAACTTCTGTGTAAAGTTACATTTCGTGTTTATTTTAGGATCCTACATACATTGAAGTTGAGACTTGCTTTTCAAAACCTTTTCAAAAGCAAGCTGAGACTTGCTTTTCAAAAGTTCAGTAAGATTTCAGCTTTCTTTCAAAGATGATATTGGGAAAAGTATTACTACTTATTCCTTTTGTCACACACACGTACACACACACAAAATAATTAAGTATTTAATAGTATCATACTTTTTGACTTCTGAAATGAAATTAAACATAGGTAGTCAAAATCCACAGCTGATTAAGAATGCTTATTTTGAGCCAGGAAGTTGCATGTCCTCCCCAAGAAAATCTCTTAACACACCTTTTAATAAGACGTAAACTGTTAGAAGTTTTATCCTTTTTGTGTTTGAATCCCTGTAATTGAAGTTACAAACCAGTAATAAATATCTAAAAGACTGGGCAAGAAAAAAGAAGCAAGGTGGCTGGATGATCTGTAAACTCAATACTTTAATCAGCTCTTGAATAATCAGGTTATCATTAACAATTGAAAGCTTGCCAGCTTGCATTTGAGATATGCTTTCCAAAAGTGTTCTGTGTATAGAACCAAAATTGCAAATCTAAGTAATAACTGTCTTTGTAGGTAAATTACATAACTCTTTCATTTAAGAAAAATCAAAATTTTCTTTTTAGAAATAATGTTATTACTTTTCAGAAATAATGTTATTTATATTTATAAAAAATATAAAATAGTATGTATTATAGAATAAAGACAATTTATCTAGCCTAAATTCATTTTTATAGTCAAATTTTTTTTCATATTTTGTACTTCTGTATTTTTATACAAATATGTCATTATTCCTTCATTTTTTATTTATTCATTTTTTTGGGAACAGGGTCTCACTCTGTCACCCAGGTTGAAGTGCAGTGGCACAATCGTCTCACCGCAACCTCTGCCTCCTGGGCCCAAGCGATCCTCCCACATCAGCCTCCCAAGTAGCTGGGACCACAGGCTTGTGCCACCATGCCTGGCTAATTTTTGTATTTTTTGTAGAGACAGGGTTTTGCCATGTTGCCCAGGCTGTACTCAAATTCCCAGACTGAAGTGATCCACCCACCCCTGCCTCCCAAAGTCCTGGAATTATAGCTGTGAGCCACTGTGCCCAGCCACTATTCCTTTAGATACTTGATAATCAACTGGCATTTTTAAGTGAAGGGTTTTTTTCCCTTCTGCAACATTACCATAGTAAAATATTTCCCAGGATAAAAAATTACTATATTTATTAAATGTCTTTGATATTGTACATTATTTTTATGTAGATACTATACTGTGTACATTATAACTCATTGTTCCTGATTTTGAATAGTAGAAAGATTATTTTAATTCAGTGTCAGCAATTTTGCTTTCAAATGTACTTTGTGACACCTACTTAAGTTTTTAAAATTAATGTGGGTTAAAACATGTCCCCATGAGCTTTATGGACAGCCCAGAGGATATTAGAGACCTTTTCGTATATTGTAAATTAATACAGGGAGTAATACTGATAAGAAAAATATTCATGCATAGAACAAATATTCATTAAGTTATTAACTTTATTAAATACTGTGGGTTACCACAGAGGATAAAACATTCTTGGTCCTTGCTTTCATGGAATTTACATTGTAGTGATTGAATCATTAATTTAAAAATACTGTTGACTTTATTGAAAAGCCCTAAGGGTAGTGTGGTAACCTATATTTAATGTGAAGTATGGTTTTTTAAAGTGATAAATTGGACACACAAAAACAAGCAGTTAATGTTTTTTAAAGTATTTGTTCTTGTTAGGTAATGAATACAAAATTAGTTTCTCGTGAGTTTAGCAGAGAGAAAAATCCTCTTTTTGAGTGAGGTGATCTTACATCTTTTTTTATTTTCTTTGAGATGGAGTTTCCTTCTTGTTCCCAGACTGGAGTGCAGTTGCACGATCTTGGCTCACTGCAACCACCACCTCCTGGGTTCAAGCAGTTCTCCTGCCTCAGCCTCCTCAGTAGCTGGGATTACAGGCATGCACCACCATGCCCGGCTGATTTTGTATTTTTAGTAGATGGGGCTTCGCCATGTTGGCCAAGCTGATCTTGAACTTCTGACCTCAGGTGATCCACCCGCCTCAGCCTCCCAAAGTGCTGGGGTTACCGGCGTGAGCCGCTGTGCCGAGCCACATCTTTTTTAACCTTAATATGTACATTGTCTCCTTTAAGAGTAGAAACTCAATTGAAAACATTAATTTTCAAGAGGGCTGAGTATATTCATTTTAATGTATATGTACACATACAGAGTAATAAAAAATGAATTCTACCTAAATCATATCCAGCTTTCATAGAGATAATTAATATTGTGATGATGATATTGACAGTGAAATAATGCATTTTTAAATATATGATATTTAAAAAGAGTTCCCGGGTCTGAGAATGAGACTTAATGAACTCATGTTGAGCAAAAACGATGCTAATGTAAGAATAAAGACAATAAGAAGAAATAGAGGAAAATACATGAAGATATGTGAGATGTATGCATGCACCTGTACATGAAAACTTCAGTTGGCCAACACCGTCTAAGATTAGCATACTCAGGGAGTAGGAATAGATACAACGTAAAATATGCTATCTAAACATGTTTGAATCACTCTAAGCGCCAAGAATTTCTGTTGGGACTGATGGTAATTTATGAATAAATTTAAAAGGCCATGAGAAATGATCTCTCTCTAACTTTGCAGATTAGGGAGCTGCATTTCATTTGTTATCTTGAAAATTAGGAACAATTATTCAGTAGGGTAATGCAGTCCTCTTGTCCTTTTTTCCTTTCTTTTCTTTTCTTTTCCTTTTTTTTTTTTTTTTTTTGACTTGGAATCTTGCTCTGTTGTCTGGGCTGGAGTGCAATGGTGTGATCTCAGCTTACTTCAATCTCTGTCTCCTGGGTTCAAGTGATTCTCCTGCCTCAGTCTCCCCAGTAGCTGGGATTACAGGTGTGTGCCACCCAGCTACTTTTTGATTTTTAGTAGAGACAGGATTTCACCGTGTTGGCCAGGCTGGTTTCAAACTCCTGACCTCAAGTGATATGCCCACCTCCGCCTCCCACAGTGCCAGGATTACCAGTGTGAGTCACTGTGCCTGGCCCTTTTTTCCATTTTTGATCAGTTTGTTTCTCAGGCTTTGTACTTGGAATTGTACTGTATATGTCTGAAGATGCCCTTAATAAATATAATCATGTACGTCCAGTGGATTTTCAGTACTGGCTGTATTTTGAGGTACAGTCCTACTTGATTTCAGACTAAAATGACATCCTCAACAAGGAACTTTATGTCGTTGATAACAGATCTCTTACATAATGTAAACGCTATTGACAGAACATTCCTTAGAGACTGTCTCATAGAACTTCTTTTGATTTAACAAAGTCTCATAGAACTTCTTTTGAATTAACACAGCCTAAGCTTGTTGCTGTTCATTGCTTAGTACAAAGTAGATCTTCGCTGTGGCAGCTTCTTACATTGTATACACATAACCTTGTTTAAATTCTAAGATCTTTCTTTATGTTTTTTAAATGGAGGGTTTCTCTAGATTAATTCATTATTATTTCTCTTGATAAATTATATAGGCAAGTAAGAGAAACCATTTGTTGTATTAAAACATTGTAGCAACTAACACTAGTTGTACGTTATAACATCTTACATAAGTGAAAAATATATTTGACAAAAATGGTAGTACTAAATGTACTGTGCTTAACTGTTTTTTAATGGGAGCTATGAGCATTAGACAGTACTGTGCATAATTATCTCATATATTGCTAACCTACATAAATGCCAGTATGATAAAGTACCTTTTGTTCTACTAGTAACTCTGTTAGGCTTAAGTGGAACAGATCCTCTATAAGTTACTTAGCCAATAGACGATGCTAAAACTTATCACTGAATATTTATGGATTGATACTTGAACATAATATATTTTTCCAGGGAAAAATGTATTTTTTCCTAGAGACAGAAATCTTTAGTTGTTTTCTTAAGCAGATGATATGTAAGCCCAAGGCAGTGCTTAACCCATAAATTACAGAAGGGTCACATTTTGGAAACTTTAGCTATTTTGTATCCCAGTGGGATAGTCTTTGGTTTTATTACCAAAAGGCTTATGTGTTGACTCATTTCCTTTACCAGTATGACAATTTCCTGCACACATTTAATGCTTTGGGGAAGATTAGAATACCTTAACTAAGATGTTTAAATTGTTTTTTTTTTTTTCATCAGAAATCTTAAATTTTCAACCGTTTTATAGCCTAGTTTGTTATCCATAAATAATTACTTGGGTTGTCTGCTTTAGTTGTTCTGAAGCAGATCTGTTCCGAATACAATATTAGTTTCCCGTAATCTGTAAATAATGTCTTTTAACTATTCTGGGTTGTATGCTTGCATCTTTAACCATAGTAAGCTTATTGCATGCACTGGATGAGTGAGTGACCTGGTGGATTTTTTATTTTGTTTTTTGATATTTTTTAAAAAATACTAACCAGAACATGTAGTTTTTAATTGTGAACAGTACTTTAGCTATTCATAGAATGTATTTGCTTGACTAACTTATGGCCTTTTTTGCTAATGCTTCATGGTTGTCCTACAACCATTTAGGACGCTGCATTGGGATACAGATCCATCAGTTCTTCAGCTTCACTCAGATTCCGATTTGGGGTATTGAATAGATTTTCTACCTTCCCTGTTTTATAATGAATTTGATTCTTTGTGAAACTGTCCTAATTTTATTTTGCTTAAGTTTGTAATATTGTATCATGGAGTAAGGACAAGAGTTATATTTTACTGTGACACCTCATTTATCCAGTATCTTTAATGAAAGAATATTCTCTCCATGTGTTGTTCTGGTTACCTTAAGTCCATTGAAGTGTCCAAACTTTTAAAATTATATCTGTATTTTTAATATAAGTTTTCTAAGAGGTATTTAAAAACTTCTCAGACTTTTTCTAATACATAGCCTATATGTAATTGAACCTTTTCAGGGTTACTAGGTATGAATATTAATTTATTTTTCTATATTAAAATTCACTGACGATTTCTTAGATTTTGAGAGTAATGGAGATGCTGGTCCTTACACCATTCATTCGTTACTATTCATTCATGAATCTAGAATAAATAAATGAGTGAATGGATGAATAGATTACTCTTCATAGAATGTATAGATGAATATCTATTCTTAATATAATTGTCATTAAGCCTCTATGTTAAATAGATTCTTCTCTTTCATTTTTGTTTTCTTTTTTGCTTTTATTTTTCTGGCATATTTTCATAGGGAAACATTAGAAAACTAATGCTTTATAGTTTCTGTATTTATGTCTTTGATTTTTAGAGTTTTAAAACTTGTTCTTTTAGAAGTTAACACTGTGAGCTATATGTATGGTTTTTTAATTTTGTTGACATAGAGATAAGATTATTCATCCATTCATTCACTCATTTTATTCTAGATCCTAATGCAAATTATAAATGTTTGCTGTGCCATCTTGCCTGACTCAGATAGCCCTTTTCCCCTGATAATTTATACCTTCTAAAATGTATGACTATGCCTTTTGGAATTGTGTCTAAAGTAAGAGTAAATAAGCCTTGATTTTAGGCATATAAGAAAAATATATGAGTTTCCTGTATATGTATTGGAAGACCTCTTTATTGGCCACATTGAGGCTTCCCCCTCCTGCCTCCCATTGTTTTCTTATTTTCAGTAAAAATGTCTTTTGGATAAGTGAGGTATTACTTCCCTACCCACCTCCTCCTATAAAATCTTGGAATATTTTGTTTAATATTGTGGTTTTTTTGTCTGTTAGCCTCTGTATGCATTCAAGTTGGTAACTTGTTTCTAATATTGTTGGCTTGATGATTTTTTTCCAGATATGTGAGTGATTTACTTTTTTAATATAATTTGCATCTTAAAAATCAGAATATAAAATTTCTTATTCCAAATTTTATTCTTAGACTTCTAGATTACTTCAGATTACTTAATTTGTCCACTGAATTCTTTGACTATGTTTTCCCCCCCTTTTTTTTTTAAACTAGAAAAGACATTAAAAAATTGTTATGGCCCACATTTTCGAACATTAATTTTTTAAATGTACTAATTTTATTATTACTTTATAATACTTTATTGTATTATGCTTTATTATATTGCATAGGACTTGGATTTAGTTACTAAACAGAACTGAAAAGAATATTTATATAAGAAAAAAGTTCTCTTACCAATGATAGCCTGCTTCATATTCTGGAAGTTGCAGCAGTGTCTTTATTGCATATGTTTTTAAGGCAGCTTCATAACTGAGAACTTTTTTGGGAGTTTGGAAGTGTACTTTATTTGGTTTAGAATTTAAACATCTAACATAATAACCAATAAAAGATCTCCCGGATAACTAATAAAAGATATTTTTCTTTTCATTCATTTTCCTCAGCCACAACGCTATTCCATTATCAAAAAAGAATGTATTCCTGTATTTAACTAATACAGAAGTGACTTTAGTAGATTTGTGGTATTCAAAAGATCTGTCATTTTAGTCTAGGTGTAGAATATCTGGACTTTAGTTTGTCCATATATGAATCAAGGACAGTATTGATCATGCAGAGATTAGAGATTTAAAAGTTTTAAATATTTCATTTTAAAGTCCAAATTGATAATGTAATTCTCAATTTCTGCCAAATATAAGTAGAAAAAAGGCTTTTAATAGGAACCCGTTTTTCAGTCGTAAAGCTGAATTCTCTTTTTTGGCGAGATCAACTGTATGTGGTCTGAGTGATATCCATGTCTGATTCTTCAAAAAAAGTCCAGAAAGAACGACATCCCAGCTGAAACCAGTTTCTTGTAACGACCTTATTCAGCGGTCCACTCTGAAGTTTCTATCCTCTTACTTCATTATTGCCCACACATTTGTTCTAAATAATGAAATTGCTTGGCTTTTTAAAATGAAAAATAATAATACTGAATGATTCAGAAATATCTTTTGCTTTTGCTACCTTCTAATTCTTTTGCTAAAATAAAGCCTGTTCATCGTTAATCTAAAATTTCTTGAATAAAATGGATTTAATTTACAATGTTGGGTGCAAATGACTGTTTAATTCTTAATTTTTGAAAATAAAATGGTTTGATGTATTTAAAATGTATTGTTTGTATTCACTTAATTTAGAAGAGGACCTATTAAACTTGGAATGGCTAAAATCACTCAAGTCGACTTTCCTCCTCGAGAAATTGTCACATATACAAAGGAAACTCAGACTCCAGTTATGGCTCAACCCAAAGAAGGTGAATATCTGTCCTAATATAATTGTTATTGAGCACCTATGTTAAATATGTATTCTTTTTTTCTTCCTTTGGTTTTTATTTTATGTCTTTTTTCTTTTGTATTTTGGCATACTTTTTAGGGAAACATGAGAAAATAATGCTTTACATTTTCTGCACTTATGTCTTTGTTTTTTAGAGTTTTAAAACTTGTTCTTTTAGAAGTTAACATTGTAAGCTGTATGTGTGGTTTCTTAATTTTGTTAACATAAATTTAAGTCTTTGAATCTTTATATTGTCATTAAAGTATACTGCTTTTAGAAGCCAAAAAGCTTAAGAATGTTCTCTTTCTGTCATTGAGCATAATTCTTCCCCAGAAGAGAGTGGGTCCCACAGTAAACAAAGTCATGTAAATTATTTCTGAATAGCATAGTGTATCCTGATGTTATTCATACTAATAAGTGAATCTAGACTTAATTCTTAAACTTTCTCTTTTATGATATGGGGCTCTATTATGTTGATTAGTTAGTAGCCTGTAATTTGTGTAAAATATGGGGAAGTATGCACAGACATAATGAATGTGGAGACCCTTTGGTAAAACTAGAAAGCATTACAAATAGCTAATGATTCAAGCGTAAGGTACTGTGATGTTGTTTTCCCAGTGAGGCTAATGAATTTATGTCATACAAAAAAAAAAAAAAAGATTTATGTGAGATCTCTAATACTTTACAGTACCTTACCTGAAGTTTTTGGGGCCATATATATATTAGAATTCCAAATATTTCAGATTATAGAAAAGTAATAAAATTGTATCATGTGAAAACCTATTAGTATCTTGGGCATTAATATTTTGGCAGCAAAGCATATGAATATACTAAGTGAAATAAGTAATGACTATAAATAGCCTTATCTCTGGTCATGTCAGTGTTTACCACCAAATGAGTTGTGGATTTTAGAGCTGCTAACAGCCTTGGAATAGAAATTTTATCAAATGTTTAATTTATTTTCAACTTTTTAATTAAATTATCATGTTTCTCCATTAAGGAAAAACAAAAGTTAGATTTATTACAGAAAGCCAAGAAAATACAGGTAAGCAAAAATGAGGAGAAATCCTTGAAACCCTGTCTACTACCAAAGGAAATCTTTAAATATTCATATTTGTATATACCTAGAAAAAATTAGGATTGTGGCTGGGTGCAGTGGCTCACGCCTGTAATCCCAACACTTTGGGAAGCCGAGGCAGATGTATTGATTGAGGTCAGGCGTTCAAGACCAGCCTGACCAATGTGGTGAAATCTTGTCTCTACTATAAAATTCCAAAAATTGGCCAGGCCTGGTGGTTGGTGCCTGTAATCCCAGCTACTTGGGAGGCTGAGGCAGGAGAATCGCTTGAACCCAAAATGCGGAGGTTGCAGTGAGCTGAGATCACACTGCAGCATTCCAGCCTGGGCAACACAGCGAGACTCCATCTCAAAAAAATAATGAAATTAGGGTTGGTAAAACTAGAAAGCATTACAAATAGCTAATGATTCAAGCATATAATTACAGTTTCAAAATTTTGAGGAAATTGATATAACATTTTTGTCCAAGTACTTTATTTTTTTTCAGAGGGATTCTTGCTCTGACACCCTGGCTGAAGTGCAGTGGCACCATCTCAGCTCACTGCAACCTCTACCTCCCAGGTTCAAGTGATTCTTCTGCCTCAGCCTCATGAGTAGCAGGGAGAACAGGCATGCGCCACCGCTCTCGGCTAATTTTTGTTATTTTTGGTAGAGATGGGGGTCTCTCGCCATGTTGGCCAGCCTGGTCTCAAACTCCTAGCCTTAAGTGATTTGCCCACCTTGGCCTCCCAAAGTGCTGGGATTACAGGCATGAGCCACCTAACTCAGCCAAGACTTTCATTTTTTTTAAATAGTTTTTTCTAATTACTATAGCAGCATATCATAGAGAATTTAGAAGTACAGAAAGGGTATAGAGAGGAAATGTTTTTGATTCTTCTGTGTATGACCCATTGTTAATATTTTGGTTCCAATGAATGTGTCTCCAAACTTCTTATTTAAATTGGTGACTAAAAATTATAACACCAAGAAGTGACTACCACGTATCAGGCATAGTGTGAGACACTTTGCATTATCTGTAATGCTATCACCAAAATCCTGAAAGTTAGGTATTGGTTTTGTTTACACACAAAGAAGCTGAAACTGAAAGATATAGTTTATCAAGTGTCATGTAGCTAATAGCTGTGATTGTAAACCAAATCCGACTGATTCTAAGGTGTGCTTTCTCTCACCACTGAAGCAGCAACTCATTTTTATGATAGTAACCTATAGTAAGTAGTTTGGTTTATATTTAGCACTGATTCTGTTTGAATTTGAGTATAGTTTATTGAGTATTTGCTGTATGTAAAGGCACTAGATTATCCTTTCTTTGGATTTGTTGTCCTTTTAGTTACAAGTTGAGGTATATAGTTGAAGGAGAAAGAAAAAACGTGTATCCTGATACCGTGAAGCTACCCTTTGGAAATATTTATAAAAATGAGATATTTGGGCAGTATCCTTTGGGAAAAAAAGGAGATAGTTTCTTTTCTATATCATTACAGTTATTTTCATGTCTGTAGCTCTTACATTGTTTCTTTTCCCAAGTTATGTAGGTTTTAGAAAGAGGGAAAGAGAAAAAACTTGAAATTAAGATTTTATAATGGAAACATTGTGTGCTTAACTCTTCTTTGCTTACCCATCACTTTAATACCTTGGCTCTCAAACTTTGCCTGGTTGGTTCCCATTTAAGAATTATGTAATGAATTCCACAACTCACCATGAAACAAAATTGGTGAAATCACAATTGGAGTGTAACAAACAGCAAATTAAATTTAGGTAGGCAGTATAATCCATGCAGAAGTAATGTGACTTACCAAATTGAAGCTAAAAATTGGTCATAGACTTAACTCTTACCTTTTTTTTTTTGTATTTTTTTAAAAATAAAAATGGCCAAGCTTATTCCTTTTAAAAAGCAGTTTTTATTCTGCCTTGTTTTTCCTTGTTCTAGCCATCTTCTTGCTTTCAAGTTTACTCTGTAAGTTGGTAGTACTGTTTCTGAACTGCGGTGCTTTGCTGTCTTAAAGCACCTACTGTGAATAAAATTGACTAGTACCACATGACTTCAGTCAATTTTCTTCTCTGCAGGTGAAAAGCTTCTCTTGGCAGGAACGTGGTACCCACAGAAATACTCCTGGAAAAGTTACTTTCTTTGCCTTTTAAAAGTTTTAACTCTTTTGAAAATGGCATTATTTTTTCTTATCTACTTATTCTGTATGGATTTTTTTTAAACTATTTTTTTGAAAGCTCATTAAAGGAAAAAGAAACCCTGAAGTTTATCCAATTTAATCAGCTTGTTTACATCTGAGGAAACTGAGGTTCAAGAAGGTTAATTGGTGGGCCTAAGTCCACAGTGTGAGAGAGTATCGGGCGTACATCCAGAAGCTGGCACTTGATTTCTAGTGAAGTGCCATTTCTCTTATTGCATTCCACTTTCTTATCTGTGAAGGAGTTTGTAATTACTGTTGGTATTGGCTTAGTAGCCAAATATTTTTCCTCAATACCTGTTGATTAGCTCTATAGCTTGGCCAACATGTTGAAACCCCATCTCTACTGAAAATACAAAAATTAGCCAGGTGTGGTGGCACACACTTGTAATCCCAGCTACTCAGGAGGCTAAGGCAGGAGAATTTCTTGAACCCAGGAGACAGAGGCAGCATTGAGCCAAGATCATGCCATTGCACTCAAGCCTGGGCAACAGAGTGAGACTCTGTCTCCAATAAATAAATTAATTAATTAATTAAAATTGATTTTTAAAAGATTCTAGAATGAATAACACATTTAATAAATTAGTTTTAGCCTTCAGAGGACCTATGAGAATGTAAACATAATTGAAAATTGAAGCATTTCTTCTTAATCTTGATTGAAAGACTTTAATCAGCATATCTGAAACCCTGGCCTCAGAAAAATGTAATGTTTGATGAGATGACAGATAACAAGGTCTACATAAGGGTGCTAATACTGCCAAATAAAACCCAAATTTTATATAAAAGGACTGTGGCTGGGCAAAGTGATTTGTGCCTATAGTCCCAGGGACTCAGGAGGCTGAGGCAGGAGGATCACTAGAGCCTAGGAGTTTGAGGTCAGCCTGGGCACATAGCAAGACTCCATCTCTTTAAAAAAAAAAAAAAGACTACAGAGAGACAAATTTTGTGTTAAAGGCAGTGGTATAATTAAACTATCAGTCCTTTCTTATTTCCCCCCCAAATTAGCAGTACATCTATATTGAAATAATTTCTGATTAAAAAGTCAGCTGTGTATTTTTCCTTGAAGAGCCAAAGAAAACCAGATGACCTTGCATCTTACTCTAGATGGTGTAAAAAAAGGAATGGATTCCACTGGTATATTCATGACGCTTTGTCTCAGTGAAGATTATTTTAAAGATATATTTTATTTTAAAGAGTAAGGTATAAGAAGATGAAATTATGCACAAATGGATTTAAATAGAGTGATTCAAAATGAAACTGATCCAGAAAAGAAGGAATTTTTTGAAAATATTAGAAGAGAGCCAGGTGCAGTGGCTCACGCTTGTCATCCCAGCACTTTGGGAGGCTGAGGTGGGTGGATCGCGAGGGCAGGAGTTCAAGACCAGCCTGATCAATATGGCGAAACCCCATCTCTGCTGTATAAAAAAATATATACAAAAATTAGCCCGGCGTGGTGGTGTGTGCCTGTAGTCCCAGCTACTTGGCAGGCTGAAGCCACAGAATTGCTTTAACCCAGGAGGTGGAGGTTGCAGTGAGCCAGGATTGCACCACTGCACTCCAGCCTGGGTGACAGAGCGAGACTCCGTCTCAAAAAGATAAAATATTAAAGGGAAATTATTCCTGTGTAATCTGTATTTTTAAACTAATGATTAAAGCATTTTCATCTAATATTTTCATAGATGTTTGTGAAGTTATTCATAAGTTGAAATTTTTTTTAAGTCGAATCATATTTTTATATGCCACAAGTGTCCTGACTTTTAGAACTCAGTGTCATCTTCCTTTATACCAGGAATAATCAGACTACCTTGTAAGTTAGGAATTTTTCATAGGATATTAAATT
The DNA here is from genome assembly GCF_009761245.1 of Sapajus apella. NCBI lineage: Eukaryota > Metazoa > Chordata > Mammalia > Primates > Cebidae > Sapajus > Sapajus apella. Next base: position 22,981,153 of record NW_022436968.1, on the reverse strand, counting down.
ATCTTAAAATGGGATGCATTTTAAAATATTAGAAGAAAATATGAAAATATTAGAGGAAAATGCTTTAATCATTAAAGGAATATGCTTTAATCATTAGTTAAAAAAATAGATTTTTTTGAGACAGAGTCTTGCCCTGTTGCCCAGTACAATAAAACTATATAGTAAATTGATAGACAACAAACATATTTCCTAAACAACAGTGCAGTAATGATGGGATTTGTTTTTTGCATCATATTGAGATATAATCATAAGTGATAGATTCATAAGTAGCAATGTTTGTTCAGTAAGGATTTTCTAAGATACTGTATATTATCTTTTAAATGTCTTGTAATATTTTAAAATAATTCAGAGTATGCTTTGTGACATACTCTTAGCTTACCTTAAACATATGTTAAGTGTACTGTCAGGTACAGATGAGAAAAGTTGCTCTGAAGGCTCCTTCCTTTAGTTTAACAAAAGCTACCCATTTCACAGATGATTTAACTTTGATTAACCTACTCCATTGTAACAGATTATTCCAACAACTGGAATTTCATTCTTTGGTGTTATTTCTAGGTGCAACTTAATTTACAAAACAGCTTTTCTTTCTGTCTCTCCAAAATACGTCACAATTTTGATGTTAACTCAAAGTAAAATTCAGTGGTTCATTAAACCTAGTTTTAGCATTCATTGACAAGAGATTTGTCATTTTAAAAGTAACTGCTACTTTTATGCACTCTTTACTGTTTAGTTTATAACCTTAGATTACTTGTCAGAGAAAGCATGGAGTTAACCACTTAGCATATTGTAATGAATATTCATCAATAAATTGATGTGACTTGGCAGTCCCACTTTTCAGTCTTCCTGCTCTGTTACAGTCTTTCCCAGTTTTAAATATAGCTCTTCATGTAATAAGGACTAGTGTAGAAAATCTTTAGAACTGCAGTTTTATATTTTTGGTCATGTTAATAGTCTTTTGGTAGCTATTATATTAGCTTATAACAAGAAAATCTTATTTGTTTCAGAAGAACATTCTTTAACCTAATGTTATTGATGTCAGGCATTTTTGCCAAATACTTGGTAAATTTGATAATTATTTAAGATTAGCCTTATAGCAAAAAGATCACATTTTATAGTTTTTAAGAACAGCAATATCATTTGTTTTTATTTTTCTTAAATTTATTTAATCATTTTTATGAAGCTTAAGTACCAATTCGAGTTTTAAAATCTGGTTTTAATCCATGTAGAAAGGGGAGGATATGTACTTTTATTCTAAAATAAACCCTGAGAGCATGTATTTAAATAGTTGATACTCATCATTCAGCTACAACTGAAATAATTTATATGGACAGATAGGCATGGCAAATGCTTTTGAGTACACAGATACAGATCACTGTCTGACATACTACATCTACATTTTAAATTTTAAAAGGAAAAGAGTGTCTATAAACAAGATCTTTTCTGTTAAATATGTAAATTATGAGGTCACTTAGCACTAAAGTACTGACCATATGCATTATGACAGGAATTTGACACCTGTCATTGGAAATGGTACTTAGAGGCCATATAATACAACAAAGTTGAAGGAGGAGAATAAGATGTGGGTAGGAGGCTATAATTTATAATTCACAATGCTCAAGAATGACCTGTCCTGAGTGACTCAAAATCCCTATCTTTGATTTTAGGATTTACATACAGTGAACTCTACTAGTAAACAGACTTGATTAGGATAACTGGTAGCATTAGCAGGAAGTGGAAAATATATGTATATTCTAACAGTGAATTTTTATTTGAAGGAGATGTTTGTTATTCTAAAAGACAACTTGTAAGTTAAATGTAATTATTTTATTACATTACACCTGCAGGTGACTTTATGGAAGAATTTCATTCTAATGCTTGAGTGATATCGTGTAGAATTGCTACCAGTTATACTATTTTCAGATTAATAATTCGTTGTACATGAGAATTCATCTAAAAAGGAGTAGTGTCTTTCTGTTTCTCTGTGTGATTATTTTGCCCCAAAAAGCTTTCATTTTTTTAAGTAGCACAAAAGCTGTAATTGGCATGCTTTGTAAGGAAGTGTCAACGTGCAAGAGAATGGCGATCACTAAGAATTCTTTTACGTGTTCTTTCCCCTTTGCACCACCGCCTCCTCAGCAGGGTCACTGAGATCACTAGCTTTTCTTGAAATGGCCATTTTCACTGGCAGGTGCATTATACCCTGTATTTTCAGATTGTTTTTCCATTCTGAATGTTTGGCAGGTTGATTGCTCTGGCTGCATTGACGGAGAAAGGGCTGACAAATGTGGTTGGGCTGGCTGAAAAGACAGTGATTACTGTTTTCCTTTGTGGCTGATTGAGGCCCTTGAAAGGAAAAATTTTAACCTTCACCATTTGGTTCAAAAGTATGAGCATATATTGAAATCACTCGTGCCATTTATCCTAGTTCTGTAAACTTGTCAGAACGTAAAAATCGCTCAATTTCAAGTAATGTAGGATTGGCATACGTCATTATCATTTTGATTAAGTTGGAGGTTGTATCATTGTGTGCTTTATACAGTGTCATTTAAAGCTTTCTTTCCACAGGTACAGTTATATTTTTATTGCTTATTCTTCAGAGTTAGAAAGATTTTCATAGCTCTCAAAACCTAACACTATGTGTGTGGTTTGGCAGCTGGTGTGGCCTACAAGCTGCATTTTGTTTGCAGGGTAAAGGCTTGTCTTTAGGCCTCCTGGAGTGCGGGTAATTGCACAGGCCCACCATTTGGGAGAGACACAGGATTGGAAGCAGTCAAGCGGAAGAATGTTATGCCATCCCATTGCCACCTTGTAGCAGAAAGACACAATCCCAGCAGTGCCATCTGGTTGTTGCTATCTAGTCAGCTGGCCTGGCTGCTGGGACCATGACTTGGCAGCTGGTTTCCATTCTTGACCATTCTTTTGTGTATGTCATATGTATGTGTGTTTTAGATAATTTTGAACATGGGTCAGGGAAATGACTATAACAAGTAAAGTCCCCTTATTGAATAGGCTTTCATTACTTGAGCTGCACTCTGCTGCAGATGCCTGCCGCCTTTCCGTTATAGACAACGCATGTGTTTAGGCCATAAAAATAAACATTTTCTTCATAAAAACCCATCTAAATGTGTAGCAAAAGAAAAGGTAGGGAGGGTTATGTGTTCTGTAACATTTTTAAATAAATTATAAAAATTACTTCCTCATTTGTGATGTAAGAGATTTAGTAATTTTTTAGAAGTCTTATAAACACTGTATATTATCCCAGTGTATATTTTTATTCAAATTAAGAAAACATTATTTTAAGTGCTTATTGCCACATCATATAACAATAGATAATGAGACTTGCATTTAAAATGACAGAATAGAAAATGTGGTCTTATAGCTATTATCTTCAAAATCTGCCTCTCAAATAGCAACCTGAGAGTTAATGTAAGCTGTCTTTATGCCATATGAAGACCCATTAGACACTGATGGTTTCAGATCACAAGTAAGCAGCCAGCTCTGTAGGCTATTTTAGACATTTGATTTTCCTCATTCTACAGCATTAATGTGTCAGCATGCTATATAAAACTATGCAGGAGTTGCATGTTGTTCTGTCTAGAATGATAAATGCTGGCAAGCTTTTAGAGACTTCATGAGGAATTCATCCTAGTTGCATATATATCTTATTTCAGTTTATGTAGCTACAGAATTTAGGGCGGCTGTTGCCGAGGTACCGCATAGGTATGTATTCAAACCAAAAGGTTCTACTTAATTCTTGACTATGTTGGTAAAAATCCCTATTATTTGTACTTGTTCTGTCCTGTCAGTGGTTTACTTTTGCTTTTATCTTGGGAGTTGTGATACCTTCTGAAATACTGTCTCAAAAGTTACCAGCTATTTTCATTAAAATAATTTATTCTATCATTTTGCTTTTTTTCAGATGAAGAGGAAGATGATGATGTAGTGGCTCCTAAACCACCTATTGAACCTGAAGAAGAGAAAACTTTGAAGAAAGATGAGGAAAATGATAGTAAAGGTGTCTTAAAGAATTAAACTTTAAAAAATTTTGTTGATTTCTGTTAAGATTTCATTACTTATATATTAAAGTAGTATAAAATGCTGTAAATCAAAAAAGTGAATTTGACTGAAAAAGAATGTGTAGCATTCATTGATCCATACTGTGATAGTGAGTTGACATGATTTGCCTGACAAATCATACTTCAAAAAATTATTTGTTTTTCAGCTCCCCCTCATGAGCTGACTGAAGAAGAAAAGCAACAAATTTTGCACTCTGAGGAATTTTTAAGTTTCTTTGACCATTCTACAAGAATTGTAGAAAGAGCTCTTTCTGAGCAAATTAACATCTTCTTTGACTACAGTGGGAGAGATTTGGAAGACAAAGAAGGGTAATGTTTAATTGCTAAGATTTTTAGCTCCAATAATGTTAAATTTAAGAGTGATAAAAGTTATAACATCATCTTTTGGGGGGCTGGTCTTTTTTTTGTAGGGAGATTCAAGCAGGTGCTAAACTGTCATTAAATCGACAATTTTTTGACGAACGATGGTCAAAGCATCGCGTTGTTAGTTGTTTGGATTGGTCATCTCAGGTAAAATATAATAAAATTAGCTGCTCTTAACTCATTTTTAAAATTATAATTAGCAGGTAGTTTTATTTTAATTATGGGATTTTGTGTAATAAATCAATATGTATTATTTAAAATTAACGGATGATGGCTCTAATGTTAACATAATCATGTACTTTGGAAGAAAGATTAGAAACATTATTTATATTTAAAACTCAGGTCTTTATGTTATAGGCCAGTTTTACTAATTTCAGTTGCTCACCAAATCCTTTGTGTAAAATTTGAACACATTTTAATTAGTTGTTTTAACATTAAAATATTTAAAATAATTAACTGTTCTAATTTAAAATTATACTAATGTCCCAGTAAGCATAACGCTAGAGATGTCTCTGTTGATGAAATGTTAGGTATTTGTATTTTCAGAGTAATAATCTGATAAAGACAAATAACTAGGAATATAAAACAGTTCTTATTATGCATAGCATTTCTTTTCCTCTTGATTCTTTTGAGCAGTATCCAGAGTTACTCGTGGCTTCCTATAATAACAATGAAGATGCCCCTCATGAGCCTGATGGTGTGGCCCTTGTTTGGAATATGAAATACAAAAAAACTACCCCAGAGTATGTGTTTCACTGCCAGGTATGGTGGTCTTTTAACAGTCTTCCTCAAGTTTAAGAATTCATTGATGAATTAAGACAAGTGCCTTTTTTGTTTTCTTGTCAACATAATGATTTCATTGGATTGGCATTTTACTAAACCACTCCATATTTGCAAACAGATGTTAACAGAAAACTGAAGACTTCTCAGTTCAACATGATCTGCCTTTTGTAGCTTTTCTGACATCTCTTATAATGTTTAATCACACCTAAAGTCCTTTGCAGTTGTGATTCTGTGTTATGGTGATTGACTGTATAAAAGGAATCTTTTATAAAATGTCTTTCCTACAGGGAGTTTCCCGGGAACTTATTTGTGAATACACAATTAGATGGTTGGCCCACTCAATTACTTATACATGGCCTGAGGAGTTGGAACTAGATGATTTTAAGTAGAAACACATGGTTGAAGTAGAAAACAGATGCAGATTTTTAAAGCAGGTTTAGTAGAAGGTTAGAATTTGCAAGTCTTTTCTGGTTGCATAAGTTAAAATCTTTTAATAATATCAAATCTTTAGTAAACACTTCTTTGAATCAAACTAGCATGCACTCTACTGTTAGATTACTGTCAGAGGCTAATGTAACTGAAATAACTTTTTGCTTTCTTTGATAAATTGGTTAAACATACTTATGTAAGCAGTCATTACATTTGACTTTTAAGCAAAAAAAATCTTAAAGATATATTTTTATATTTCTGAAACAGTGAAAACTTTTAATGAATTTACTTAGTTGTTTTCATAACCTGTAATACCATATAATGAAGAAATAAATGTTTCAGATAATAGATTGATTTTTAGAACTTGTCAGGCTTTTTCAATTTGAATCTCAAGTATAAAAATCTTACTTATTTGCAGTCAGCTGTGATGTCTGCCACATTTGCAAAATTTCATCCAAATCTTGTTGTTGGTGGTACATATTCAGGCCAGATTGTGCTTTGGGATAACCGTAGCAATAAAAGAACTCCGGTGCAAAGAACTCCACTGTCAGCAGCTGCACACACAGTAAGTAAACATGTTGATTTTTATTAGGCTTCTGTGTTCCTTCACTCTTAGCTATATACTTAGCAGTGCCCATCAGAGTTGTCTCAGAATGTGCTTCCTTTGGTGTATGCATTTCTAACCATTTAGCAACCAAAAATGAAGTCTGTTTTTTTTTTTTTGTTTTTGAAATTAGAAACTCATCTCTTTTCTGAGACAACCTTTTATTAATAGCAAACTTCACATTAAGAATACCCACAAGTTAGGAGGCCTGATAATAAACAGAATGCCTATAATTAGAATAAAAAATTTGTTTTGCTTTTGGTAAAAAACTTTCTTTAATATCTGTAGCACCCTGTGTATTGTGTAAATGTTGTTGGAACACAAAATGCTCACAATCTGATAAGCATCTCTACTGATGGAAAAATTTGTTCATGGAGTCTGGACATGCTTTCCCATCCACAGGTAGGTTGAACTTGGGAAACTGAAATTTTGATGCAAATGTTATGTTTTAAGTGTATATATATCTCAACCTATGTTTCTCATAAACTGTTTTATAGTAGTGTTACAACAGTTTATAAGCTGAAATGCATTTAATATGGTTTGTTGTGTGTTTTACTTTCAAACCTACTTCATTTAATTAAGGTAGATTTGTGTAAATAATACAGTAAAAGAATTGTTTACAAATCAAAGACTGGAAGTTTTTCTACAGAAATTTAAAATTGCAAGTTTACAAACTAATTTTGTCAGGTTTTTCTATGTAGGATAGCATGGAGTTGGTTCATAAACAATCAAAGGCAGTAGCTGTGACATCTATGTCCTTTCCTGTTGGAGATGTCAACAACTTTGTTGTTGGGAGTGAAGAAGGTTCTGTGTACACAGCATGCCGCCATGGCAGGTAAACCTAAACTGGAATTTGCAATAATTTTAAATTCTTCCTTTAATCCCACTGAAGCAAGTTGCCTAATCTAAGTAGAAATTTGTTCTAAACCTACTTGTTATTTGTGACCAATTTTTTTCATTCAGGCATATAAAATTATAACTTAAATACTTTTTTACATAAAAGGTAATTTTGGATTTATGATGTATTCTTGATTTTGTGGGTTGTGGTATGTTGTGGTTTTGTGTGTGTGCATGTACTCATATAAGTTAGTGGTAGGCAGGAGCATTCAGTAGTACAAGTAAATATACACATGCCTGTATTGACTTATAGACTTATAAATGAGATTTTTTCAGCTGTTTTCCCATTTTGATTTATTTGGACTTTCAGCATTGGCTCAGTCTCCTGATAATTGTATAGTAATGTCACATACTTAGTTTAAATTGAGTACTATTTCTCCGTCCATTCTGTCTGCTTTGAAATTGTTTAGCTGTACCTTATTACTTCCTTAAAAAAAACTTAGTGTCCAGATTTCATCTCAAACATAGATCACCATCACTTAAAAGCTTTTGATTTGAAAGTAGCCCACATTGTCTCTCTTAAGTGTAGTGTATCTTTGTTTCTATTGCACCATTTCAGATATTAGACTTTCGAGGTCTGATATCAATAGCATGATATTTACAGTTCCAAAAATACTTACTGCTTTGGTAGTGTTACCAAATGTGGATGGAATAACACTCAACAAAGTTACTCTGATAAGTTATGAGCACAGAGTTAAGTCTGTCAAAATTAAGTCAAGTCCTGATATATAAGCCCATAATAAAATGTGTGTGTAATTGGCCTACTTATAGAAGACTTTGCTAACATTTTCACTTTTATGAAATTAGCAAAGCTGGAATCAGTGAGATGTTTGAGGGGCATCAAGGACCAATCACTGGCATCCATTGTCATGCAGCCGTTGGAGCAGTAGACTTCTCACATCTTTTTGTCACTTCATCATTTGACTGGACAGTAAAACTTTGGACAACTAAGGTATCTAAAATATAGATGTCTGCTATTTGCTCAGGTTTCTGATATAAGGTGGTGATCTAATACTGCATAGGAATGATGAAAACCTTTTAAATCACGTTTACTAATAGGTCAAGACTGCTAAGACATTACACAGAGCCTTGGTAAACTACTAAATGCTGTAGTTTTTATAAAAGTGTGCTAACAAGTATGGCAACCCTACACATAATCAAAGACCAGTCTTCCTACCACTTCAGTCTTTTCGAGTATAGAACTGTTTACCCTGAATTGCATTGGGGGAAAAAGCCCTGAGTGTCTCGCATAGCACCTCATACAGTTGTTATTCAGCTCAGCACAAAAGCTATCCATTTGCTCTTTGGAGAGTTTTTAACAGCTTATTCAGAGCTACAGTGGCTCACAGAGTTGATGGAAAATAGAGAAAAGAGAGTGAAACTGATTTACAATAAGTCCTGTATAATAAGGCTATATGAAGTAAACTGGAATCATTAGGAAAGCATTGTGTAAAAGCATGGATGCATATATTTTTTTGTCATTCTATGATAAGCAGTTTAAATTCATTTATTTTGGTTTTAATAAACTTGGGTTATTTTAAAAACCCATTTATGTGATAAAATGCTTCCTGATCCTCCAGCAGTTCCAGATAAATGTGACATTGTCTTGACCTGTTTAAAGTCTCAAGACAAATCCAAGTAGGCAGCTTTACCTCCTATGATAGACTTGGAATTTCATTTAATCTCATTTTATAATTAAAGTGCCTTAACTTTGCTGTCTAGTTTTTCTGTGATGTTACATTATTACTGGGAAAATGCATACTCAGCATCAGATTCTATTTAAATTAACTTCTAAGCTTTTCTTTTTTCTGTTTCCATCTGCCTTATCCTAAATACTGACTTTTAAATAATTTATCATGAGGCAATGTTTAGAGATCTTTGGTTCTTCAGTTTCTGTGAGAAAACCTAATGATCTTAAGAGATGTTCTTCACTATTTTGTGAACTCCTAATTATTTATCAAGTGTTGACCTTAGAAGTCTGGGATGAACTCATTATTCATTTTTGTCCTGTCCTGATGCCTCCTCTCTAATACTGAAGTGAATTAGAAAACTTTGTCTCTAAAACCTTGCCTTTTAAAATTGAGCATTTTGGGGTTTGGCATTAGCAGATGTAAAAATAGCGTTTACCTTAACTCTAATGAAGGAAACAGATGCTTAACACAGTGTTCAGCAAATAATAGGCACTTACCAATATTTAGCTCCTCTTTTACCTCTTAATGGTGATCAGACAGAGCCTGAATACAATTAATGATACATTTAATAAATCATCTCTTTCCTTTCTTGTTCTTGAAATTTTGTCCTTTTGATGAAATTTGTACAGTGGGAAAAGGTAGAAGAAGATGCTCAAAGCCTACCAGCAAAAAAATGCACAATCTAGCTAGCACAGGCAGAGCATCCCTAATCTGAAATCCTCCAAAATTTAAAACTCTTTGAGCGCAGACAAGACACTCAAAGGTAACATTCACTGGGACATTTTGGGTTTTGGATTATGGATGTATAACCCTAAGTATAACACAAATATAGCAGGTCGTCAGATAATGTTTTGTCATAAAATTGACAAGAAAAAAACAGCCGGGCTCAATAGCTCATTCTTATAATCCCAACACTTTGGGAGGCTGAGGTAGAAGGAATTGTTTGAGCCCAGATGTTCAAGACCAGTCTGGGTAACACAAGGAGACTCATGTTTACAAAAAATTAAAAAATTAGCCAGGCATGGTGATGCGCTTCTGTGGTCCTAGATACTTGGGAGGCTGAGGTGGAAGGATTGCTCAACTGGCAGGTCTAAATTTTCCCAGTCTTAATGAGTGTGGATGTGTCTGAGTGCACCCTGTGATGGAATAGTATTCTGTCCATGGTGGGTTCTTGTCTTGTGGTCTGGCCAGCTGTGACCTTGAACTTGGAAAAGCAGGTTGGAAAATGAATTAATGAATATAAATTGTCATAAAGTAAACATTTGTAAGATGCATGGTAATCATACAAAGGCACGACAGTAAAAGGATGCAGTATGAACCACTCAGGGAGCCTGCCATCTTTGTCATTGTTTGTTTTAGAACTGCCTGGTGATAGGGCTGCTCCTTACAGTTTGCACTTTGCAAAACATTTGTTCCTCAGTTTTACCCACCACCTCTGCTACCACCATTATTTACTGGTTCACCAAAACTTGGGTTAGTAATTATTTTGTTTTTATTAATCTTTCTCAAATGTGGCAGGGTGGGGGAGCTTACGCTTGTAATCGCAGCACTTTGGGAGGCCAAGGCAGGTGGATCACCTGAGGTCATGAGTTCAAGACAAGCCTGGCCAACATGGTAAAACCCTGTCTCTACTAAAAATACAAAAATGAGCTGGGCATGGTGGCAGACACCTGTAATCCCAGCTACTCAGGAGGCTGAGGCAGGAGAATCGCTTGAACCCAGAAGGAGGACTCGGTTGCAGTGAGCCGAGATCGTGCCATTGCACTCCAGCCTTGGTGACAAGAGCAAAACTCCATCTGAAAAAATAATAATCTTCCTCAAATGTATGTATAGCTCACATTTTATTTCACTGTTTAATATTCTGAGTTTTTTAGGGTCATTATTTAGAAATTTGGTGATGTTTTTCTGACCAGATAAATGTCATGGGGACTTAACTCTTGTTTATATCTTAGCCTCTGGTAAAACTGGTTTTGTTTTATGTTGTTTTGCTTAACATCATAGTTTCCAAGAATCTATAAATGGTGATAAGTGAGGACTTAACTGTATTTTAAAATCTGAAAAAGTCCAGAATCAGAAATGTTTCTGGTTCCATGTATTTCAGATAAACCTATAAAACCAAAGCAAGATGCAGAATTGGTAAGATGAAACCAACTGTTTCTCTAAAGGTTTCATACAGCCATGTAAGTTGCCAGATTTTTAGATGTGCTTTCATCTTAGTAGTCCCATGTATAGTCACAGGAGACACTACATTTTTGTTAGATTGTTGGCCAACTTCCTTTTCAGTAATTGAAAGGAATATTTTTTTAACTTTCATTTCACATTCAGGGGTACATGTAAAAGATGTGTGGGTTTGTTACACAAATTATTTCATCAGCCAGGTATTAAGCCTAGTATCCATTAGTTATTTTTCCCGATCCTCTCCCTCCTCCCATCCTCACCCTCTGATAGGCCCCAGTGTGCATTGTTCCCCTCTAGGTGACTACATGTATGTTCATTGTCTAGCTTCCATTTATAAGTTAGAACATGTGCTATTTGCTTTTCTGTTCCTGCGTTAGTTTGCTAAGGATATTGGCCTCCAGCTTTGTCAGTGTCCCCACAGAGGACATGATTTCATTCCTTTTTTATGGCTGCATAGTTTTCCATGGTGTATATATGCCACATTTTCTTTATCCTATCGACCATTAATTGACATTTAAGTTGATTCCACATCTTTGCTAGTGTGTTTATAATAGAATTATTAATACTCCTTTGGGTATATACCCAGTAATGGGATTACTGGGTCAAACGGTATTTCTGTCTCTAGGTCCTTGAAGAATCACCACACTCTCTTCTATAATGGTTGAACTAATTTACACTCCCACCAACAGTGTAAAAGCATTCCTTTTCTCTACAACCTTGCCAACATCTGTTATTTTTTTACTTTTTGTAATAGCCATTCTGACTGGTATGAGATGGTATCTCATTGTGGTTTTGATTTGCATTTCTCTAATGGTCAGTGATGTTGAGCTCTTTTTTCATATGATTGTTGGCCACTTGTATGTCTTCTTTTGAGAAATGTCTGTTAGTGTCCTTTGCCCATGTTCTAATGGGGTCGTTTTCTTGTGAATTTAAGTTCCTTATAGATGCTGAATATTAGATCTTTGTCAGATACATAGGTTGTAGAATTTTTCTCCCAGGTTGTCTGTTTACTCAATAGTTATTTTGTTTTTAGGAGTGTTTTTTTGTTTGCTGTGCAGAAGCTCTTTAGTTTAATTAAATCCTATTTGTCAATTTTTGCTTTTGTTGCAGTTGCTTTTGGCATCTTTATTATGAAATTTTTGCCCATGGCTATATACTGAATGGTATTGTCTAGGCTTTCTTCTAGGGCTTTTGTAGTTTTGGGTTTTACATTTCAGTCTTTAATCCATCTTGAGTTGATTTTTGTATGTGGTTTAAGGAAGGGATCCAGTTTCAGTTTTCTGCATATGGCTGGCTGGCTCTCCCAGCACCGTTTATTAAACAGAGAATCCTTTCGCCGTTGCTTATTTTTGTCAGGTTTGTCAAAGATCAGATGATTGTAGGTGTGCAAGTCTTATTTCTGGGTTCTCTGTTCAGTTCCATCAGTCTGTGTGTGAAAAGAATCTTTTATCTTTTGTAGTTTGTTTCTTACTATCTCAGGGTGTCAGATGCCAGCATCCTTTGGATTTAAATTTGAAGCTTCCATCCTTATATACATTAACAATAGGATTTGAAAATGAAGAGTTCATTTTGACTAATCAAGAACAGAACTTACCTCGTGATAGCAGACTGATTGATACTTGCTTTTGTGGTATTACACAGCTAGTTGATGGGGAGTTGATATTTTTATTTTTGTATTTTACTGTGTTTCAACATAGAAGTACCTTCTGAATAAGAATGACAAGTGGGCATATCTCTTTCTCTGTTAATTAGGCTAAGCATTGCTGCCTTCCTTGAGCCTTATATAGAAGATTCATTTATTCATTCAGTTGTGATACATGCCTTTCACACCCTGCCCCCAACATCTCTCCAATGTTAGTGGACAAAGGATGGGCCACCATAGAAGAGAGTGTTTTTATAAATGCCCAAGGACCCTCTAAAACTTTATCAGAAGAATTACCCTTTATTCTAACTTTTCTGCTCACAAGTAATTCTACTCTGTGAAGGGTAAAGCAGGAATAATCTGTTGAGTGAATACTTTTATATTTAGCCATACCGTGGCTCCAGTGTCAATTTACACTTCTGGTTAATTGTCTTGCTAGTATTTATTTCTGCCTTGCCATAAAACTGATGTGGCCTCTATGCTGCAGTAATGACTGATGGGCAATGTTAATTAATAATTAATGGTAAAGAATAATAGGCAGTGTTTTTAAAGTCTCTCTTTAAAAACATTGTTCTAATTTCATTTTGAACTTTTAAACCAGAGTCTTCATACTCATGAATTTAACAGACTTTAAATGTTTTGCTTCTCTGCCTCTACTTTTTTAAGTACGCTCTGACTCTAGGAATTGAGTCCTCATAAACTGGAAGACTGAATCATGAGATAGTGCTATACCTTTGTGTCCTTAAGATCTGGCTCTGCCCTGATAGCAAAACAAGACTTATTTCTCTTCTCTCTTTCTATCAGTCCTCTAAAAATCCCTGGGAATCTTAGTTTGGCACAGCCTCAAATTTAGTTCAAAGTAATCTACTTCTGCAGCCAGCCACTAATCTTTACCTAGCCAGGGATTTAAAATTCAGTCACAGAGTTGTGTTTCATCAACTTGTTTTCATTACTTTATTGAACTCAACTATTTTTAATACAGGTTGAGCACCCTAATCTGAAAATTCAAAGTCTGAAATGCTCCAAAGTTCAAAACTTCTTTATGTTACTAATGTGACACTCAGAGGGAAATGGTCATTGAAGCACTTCAAACTTCAGATTTCAGATTAGGAATGCTCAACTATGGCTAGGCGTGGTGATGCACGCCTGTAATCCCAGCACTTTGAGAGGCCGAGGCAGGCAGATCACGAGGTCAAGAGATTGAGATCATCAATCTGGCCAACATGGTGAAACCCCGTCTCTACTAAAAATACAGAAGTTAGCTGGGCGTGATGGTGCACGCCTGTAGTCCCAGCTACGCAGGAGGCTGAGGCAGGATAATTGCTTGAACCTGGGAGGTGGAGGTTGCAGTGGGCCTGAGATCATGCCACTGCACTCTAGCCTGGTGACAGAGCGAGACTCCTTCTCAAAAAAAAAAAAAAAAAAAAAAAAGCTCAACCATAAGTATAATGCAGATATTCCAAAATAAAAAAAAAAATTGAAACGTGAAACATTTCCAGTTCCAAGCATTTCTGATAAGGGATGCACAGCCTGTACAAGACAAACAGAAATAGATTATTTTTTGTGTATTGAAGTTTAAACCAATGAAGACATTAATATGTTTAAAAGACTCTGTTACCATCTAAAAATACCAAATTTTAAATTCACAGCAGAAGCACTTTGGCAGGTCTGAAAAATGGTTGGGAGAATAAGTGAGGAATGAAAGCTTCTGCAGGGTAACAAGGATTATAGAAGAGTTTGATTATGGGTAGACCTGGTAGATTCACTTAATGTTCTACCACATTTAACCATACATGTTACAGATTACTGTTAAAACATAAGAATTATTTATTTGGGGACAGATGTTTTAATGTGTACACAAATCCTTATCAGAACCATATTTACTACAAAATGATGAAGTTAAGATTGTTAATATGGTAGTCAGACTTTTGTAGTCCATACACATCTTGAAATTATTCACACTTTGTGATATGTCTTAGAACCCCTGCTTATTTTAATACTTACCTATTTAACTCTCAGAGGACGCCAGCATTAAAACAGGGTTAAAAGATCCTACTAATCCTTAGAATAACAACTGCACATATTTAGACAGGTTAAAATGAAAAGATGCTTTGAAGTTCGGGTGTTCTTAGGAAAGGCTGCCTATCCATCTGGACCCAGGCCTGCACAGCAGCATTTGCCTCAGTAACTTGCTACTGGCCAATGTCCAGCCTCTCCTTTGCATATTCAGAAATTCAATTTACTCAGTATACTAGAGTTGATTAGACAGGGAGTGCTAACGGGGGCTAACAGGCTCCTAAGACAGTGGTGCATTGGAGAATGTCAATTTATTAATTTACAGTGAAAAACGTAACTGCTAGAAGGCCCAGATACTCCTGCGGGCCTGACCAGCTCATTGTTTCCCTGTAGACAATCCACATGGGAAGCCAAATTATAATCAGAAGATTGCTTCGTAAGTAAGGAATTGGAATAAAAGTTGTTTTATAATTTGAATGTTTAATGGCACCAAGCTAAGATAGCCTGATTCATTCATCTTCAAGTAGAGATAGCCTTGCCATGGGGTAATTCTCAAAATCCATTGGTTGAGACTCCCTTTCTCCTGGACAATGCTTGAATGGGTACTGTCTTCATTTTCCTCATAAGAGTGTTTCTTTGTATTTCTATTTTAATAGACACATTTGTTCTTAAAAAGTTAGTATGTTCAGTCAGGTTATATAGAAAGGTATTTCTGACCTTGGAATCCATTTATTTTGAAAGATTATTTATTTGTTTCTCTTCTGATCCAAACTGATGACATATTTATTTCTCAGTTCTCTAGGAAGCATTCCACTATTATCTTCATATGTTTAATGTAGGGACTCTCTTTGTTATTAATCTAGAACCCCCCACTTACCCCAGCTTTGAAAAATAATCTGCATTCTTTTCCCAAAGTGGCCATAACAAATTACCACAAACTGGGTGGCTTAAAACAACAGAAATTTATTCTTTCACATTTCTGGAGGCTAGAAGTTCAAAATCAAGGTGTTGACAGGCTAGTTACTTTTAGAGGCCCTGAAGGAAGATCTGTTTCTTGTTTCTCTGCTGGCTTCTGGTGGTTGCTAGCAATCCTTTCTGTTCCTTGGGTTGCAGCTACCATCACTCCAGTCTCTGCCTCCATCATCAGATGGCATTCTATCTGTTTGTCTCTGTGTCTGAATTTTTCTCTTTTTTTTGAGGATACCAATTATGCTAGATTTAGGACCTACCCTAATTCAATATGACCTCATCTTAACTTGATTACATCTGCAAAGGCCCTACTTCCAAATAAGGGCACACTTACAGATATCAGGTAGACACGAATTTTGGGAATACACTATTCAACTCAGTGTACAACCTTAAAGAGCTTAGGAAAAATATGCTTGTCTCGTGGCCATACTGGGTGATGTCAGCTAACTGCAACCGCCACCTCCCAGGTTCAAGCGATTATCATGCCTCAGCCTCCCAAGCAGCTGGCATTACAGGTATGTGCCACCATGCCCAGTTAATTTTTCTATTTTTAATAGAGACAGGGTTTTGCTGTGTTTGGCCAGACTCGTCTTGAACTCCTGGCCTCAAGTGATCTGCCTACCACCGCTTCCCAAAGTGGTTGGGTTACAGTGTAAGCCACCACGCCCAGCCTTGTTTTTCTTTTTATTGTAATCTTTTACCCAGTTCCACTGCATCCTGTTTTTGTCTCTGGCTGCATATTAGTCCACTGAGTAGATAATTTTTTTTGGAGGCAAAGTCTCCTCACTCTGTTACCCAGGTTGGAGTGACAGTGGCACGATCTCAGCTCAGTGCAACCTATGCCTCCTGGGTTCAAGCAGTTCTTCTGCCTCAGCCTTCCAAGTAGTTGGGAATACAAGCGCCCACCACCATACCCGGCTAATTTTTGTATTTTAGTAGAGATGGGGTTTCACCATGTTGGCCAGGCTGGCCTTGAATTCTTGACCTCAGGTGGTTAACCCACCTCGGCCTCCCAAAGTGCTGGGATTACAGGCATAAGCCACTGCGCCTAGCCCTGATGAATTTTTTTTTTAACTTTTATTTTAGGTTCAGAGGTATATTTTTTTTGTTATATAGGTAAATTCATGTCATGGAAGGTTATTGTACAGATTATTCCATCACCTAGGTACTCAGCCTAGTAACCATTTTTTGAGACATTGAACAATCTTCTGTTATATTATAAATACAAATAAGCTTTAATCTAATTTGCATGTAGCTTTGTTCATATTTTGTGTCATATAAAAATGGAATCATAAAGTGTAAAATACTTGTGTCTGGCTTCATTTGCTCAAAATTATGTTTGTGAGATTCATTTATATTTTTTAGTATAGTTGTAGATTATTCATTCTCTCAGCTGTATACTATTCCATTGTATAAATAGATCATAATTTATTCATTCTAATGCTGATGTTACTTGCATTAAGTCCAGTTAGGGACTATTAGAAATAGCGTTGCTTGTGAGCATAATTGTAGATATCTTTTGATGGCCATAAGCAGTCATTTCTGTTGGGTATGTACCTAGAAGTGGAATTACGTGGTCTTTGATGGAAGACATAAAATTGCCTAAAAATAAGCTGGTTTTGACAAGTACATTATCAACTTAGGAGTCAGAGGCCTTAGCACAGTGGTTCTTAATCATTGGTGTGCATCAGAATCACTAGTGGAGCAACAGCAGAGATACTGATGAAGCACATCTAGAATTGAGCCCTGCATCTGTATTTTTCGAAAGCTCTGCAGATGATTGTGCACATCCTAAGTTGAAAACCACCTTCTTGGCCAGGTGCGGTGGCTCACACCTGTAATCCCAACGCTTTGGGAGGCCGAGGTAGGCGGATCACAAGGTCAGGAGTTCCAGACCAACCTGGCCAACATGGTGAAACCGTCTCTACTAAAAATATAAAAATTAGCAGTGTGTGTGGTAGCGCATGCCTGTAATCCCAGCTACTTGGGAGGCTGAGGCAGGAGAATCACTGGAACCCAGGAGGCAGAGGTTACAGTGAGCCAAGATACACCATTGCACTCTAGCCTGGGCAACAAGAGTGAAACTCCATCTCAAAAAAAAAAAAAAAGAAAAGAAAACCACCTTCTCAGAGTGAGACTTCCTTTGGCAGTGTTATCAGGGATAGTGACAAATAATTATAAAAGAAAAAGGCTTTTAATTTTGTGTTTAAAGTTTTATTAAAATTTTGGTTTTTAAGTTAAAAACAAACATTTTTGGCTATTAAAATGATCATGCTGTTGACATTTACTATCATCTGAAAAATTTTAATTCACAGTTTAAAATATTACAGAAAATCTCAAATATATACAGAAGCAGAGGGAATAATATAATTAAGCCATTATTGTTCCCAGCTTCCACAGTTATCAACACATGACCAATTTTGTCTATACTTAACTCTGCATTATTTAAAATCAAGCCTACACATATCATTTCAACTATAAATATTCAGTATGTATCTCTAAAAAATAAAGTCTCTTAAAAAATACTGTCATATCATTAAACCCCCCAAAATGAACATTGACTCCTTACTTTCATCAAACAGCCTTTCCATGTTCAATTTTTTTTTCTTTTTACTATTTACTTGAAGCAGGATCCAAAGGAAAGTCACACATTTGCGATTGACATATTTCTTTCTTTTTTTTTGAGACAGAATCTCACTCTTTGGCCCAGGCTGGAGTGCAGTGGCACAGTCTCGGCTCACTACAACCCCCATCTCCCAGGTTCAAGTGATTCTTGTGCCTCAGCCTCCTGAGTAGCTTGGATTACAGGTGCCTGTCACCATGCCCAGCTAATTTTTATATTTTTTGTAGAGATGGGGTTTTGCCATGTTGGCCAGGCTGGTCTCAAACTCCTGGCCTCGAGTGATCCGCCCTCCTCAGCCTCCCAAAGTCCTGGGATTACAGGCGTTGAGGCACCTTACCCAGCCACAATTGACATATCTTTCAAGTTCCTCTTTAAAATAGGCTTTGCATCCCTCTTTTCTTTAATTGCTGTTTTGTTCTTGAGGAAGAAACCAGATTGGTCTCTGTAGAGTTGGTCCTGTAGAGTTTCTCAGTCTCAATTTTGTATTCCTGTGGTGTTACTCATTTTAACGTGTGTGTTTGCAGATTGTTTATGTTTCCATAATGAGATGCTTACCCTAGTAAATGACTTAGTTATTATGACTTGGTTATCCACCAGATGTTATGTTAACGTTTCTTCAGTCTTTTTGGTCATCTGAAGCTCATTTTACAGCAGAAGGTGCCCAGAGGTGCATTATTCCCATATTCCACAAAAGTGTATGATTATGAAGATTAGTTTGATTGTTTACAAAATCCATGACCTACATTTTCTTTCTTTGCCTACCTTACTCACTGTATGGACTTCTGGAAAAAAGCATTGCTGTCACAAGGTCTGATGACAATCTGATTTTCTTTTCTCTACTTGCAATTACCTGGGTGATGAAATGATTTTTTCTCTTTTCTTTACAGGATCGATGTTCCTAGAAACACAGGATACCCTTTGTAGTTTCAGGCTGTCTTTTATTTTAGGAGAGTTCTTTTGAGTTGTTTTTGGTATTTGTTCGTATTGCTGCTTTGGTTTTCTTTTTCAGGACCTGCCATTGTAGATGTACCTTCGCTGATCTTCTTAGTCACTTTTTTAAAAATCACTTTATCTCTTCTTTTAAAATCAGTTTCTTTTTAAATAACAGTTTTATTGAGCAAAATCCTTATACCATGAAATTACCCTTTTAAAGTATACAATTCAGTAGTTCTTAGTATGTTCACAGAGGCATGCATTATCACCAGTATCTAATTTTAGAACATGTTCAAGTTTTAGAAAGAAACCTTACACCCATTAGCAGTCACTCCACATTCTCGCCTACCCCCATAGCTCCTGGAAACCACTAATCAATCTACTTTCTATTTCATTGGATCTGCCTATTGTGGACAGTTCTTGGACATTTCATGGAATCATCCAATTACGTACTGGCTTTATTCCACTTTGCATAATGTTTTCAAGGGTCATCCCTTCATATCGATACTTCTTGTATCAATGTGTTGTTCCTTTTATAGCTGAACGATACCCCATTGAATAGATATACCACTTTTTGTTTATCCATTCATCGGATAATAAACACCTCAGTTGCTTCTACTTTTTGGCTATTATGAATAAGGCTGCTGTGAATGTGCAAGTTTTTATTTCTCTCAGGTATATACCTAGGTGTGGGATTGTTGGGTCACATGGTAACTAATTAGCATTTTGAGGAACTGCCAAACAGTTTTTCAAGTGGTGGCACCATTTTACTTTCCCCAGCAAGGTATGAAGGTTCTGATTTCTCCTATCCTTACCCACATTTGTTACTTTTTTATTCTAGCTGTCCTAATGGTATGAAGTGATAATCTCATTGTGCTTTTGATTTGCATTCCTCTCATGACTTATGATGTTGAGCATCTTTTATGTATTAATACTACTTATTGGCTGTTGTAAGCACTCTGGACACAAGTCATGTATCAGATATATGGTTTGCAAATATTTTCTCCCATTGTGTAGGTTCTCTTAACTTTCTGGATGGTATCATTTGAAGCACAAAAGTAATTAATTTCAAAATAGCTCAAATTACCTACTTTTCTTTTGTCATTTATGCTTTTGGCTTCTTATCTGAGAAACCATTGCCGAGTTCAAGGTCACAGAGATTTACTTTTATGCTTCCTTTAAGAGTTTTATAGAGTTTCATAGTTTTGGCCAGGCACAGTGGCTCATGCTTGTAATCCTAGCACTTTGGAAGGCTGAGGCAGGTGGATCACGTGAAGTCAGGAGTTCAAGACCAGCCTGGCCAACATGGTGAGACCCCTTCTCTACTAAAAATACAAAAATTAACTGAATGTGGTGGCATGCGCCTGTAATCACAGCTACTTGGGAGGCTCAGGCAGGAGAATCACTTAAACCCAGGAGGCAGAGGTTGCAGTGAGCCAAGATCGTGCCACTGCACTCCAGCCTCTGAAGACAGAGCGAGACTCCATCTCAAAAAAAAAAAAAAAGGTGATAGTTTTACTTCCCATTTAGATCTTTGATACCTTTGAGTTAATTTTTCTATATGATGTAAGGAAGGAGGAATCCAGCTTGCTTGCTGGCTGGCTTTTCTTTCTTTCTTTTTCTTTTTCTTTTCTTTTCTTTCTTTTATTTCAACATTGAGACAAGGTCTCACTGCAATCACCCAGGATGGAGTCCCACAGCATGATCTTGTCTCGCTGCAGCCTTGAATTCCTGGGCTTATGATCCATCCACCTTAGCCCCCCAAGTAGCTGGGACTATAGGTGCATGCCACCACACCCAGCTAATTTTTATATTTTTTATAGAGATAGGATTTTGCCATGTTGCCAAGTTGGTCTCAAACTCCTAAGCCCATGAGATCCACCCACCTTGGCTTCCCAAAGTGCTGGGATTACAGGCATGAACCACAGTGCCTGGCCCAGCTTTATTCTTTTGCATATGTATATCTAGCTTTCCTAGCACCATTAGTTGGAAAGACTGTTCCTTTCCCATCTGATTTTCTTGGCACCACAATAACTTTTATGGATCTTTTTCTTTGCTATTGTCTACTAGTGAAATCAATTTTTCTATACTTTTAGGAGACGGAATGGGCAAAGATAGCTTTCCTAGTTCATTTTCTAGGCTAAAGCTCTCTCTTCTCTGGCTTTCACAATGTGAAAATACATGTATCTTTTACTTTCTGAGATGTGCCTTTTCTGCCTCTCTCCACCACTTATATCTGGACTTTGCTTTGTCTCTTTTGTCCAGCATTCTACAGCTTGGATTCTACTCTCAGCAATTTCTCTTGTGTGAGACTTTTGTCTTGGAAAGGAACTTTGATTTGTTAACTTGGAGAGTTCATAGCACCCACACTGTACCATGAGACCTTACTTATGCATTTACAGTTGACCCTTGAATAATGCAGGGGTTAGGAGTGCCAGCCCCCATCCTAGCAGTTCAAAATCCACATATAACATTTGACTTCCAAAGAAACTTAATTACTAATAGCCTACTGCTGACCAGAAACCTTAGCAACAGCATAAACTATTGGTTAATACATATTTTTATGTTATATGTATTATATACTGAAATCTTAAGGCAAGCTAAAGACATGAAAATGTTAAGAAAATCATAAGGAAGAGAAAATAGATTTACTATGCATTAAGTGGATGTGGATCATCATAAAGGTCTTCATCCTTGTCATCTTCACAGTTGAGTAGGCTGAGAAGGAAAAGAGAAAGGAAGGTTTGGCTGTGCTGTCCCAGGCGCAGCAGAGGCAGAAGAAAATATGAGTGTAAGTGGATTTGTGCAGTTCAAACCTGTCTTGTTCAAGGGTCAGATGTATTTATAAATGGGATTGTGCCAAACTGCCTCCTAGTTTTTGCTGCTGTTCTCAGATTGGCCCACCACACTGTCCAATGAGCATCTGCTATGACTATAAGGTTCTGTTCTTCACCTGTCAGAAGTTGTTGTGCCTTCCTTTTTCTTCCCACACAGACACTGATACCAAGCAAATCTTGTAGTTGTCAGAAGTTTGTTTCTACCTGCTTTTATTTGGAAGTTTGTCTACTGATTCTGCCGTAGACATTGTCTGTGAATCTTTGCTCTTCCTTTCATTGCTTTATCTGATTTTATGGGGAGATCTAGAGGACATTCAAAAAGTACACTGCTATTGCCTTATCTTCCCAGAGTCTTCTCATTGACAAATGTATTTGAAGCATGTTCTATTTCTTTTTTTAAACAGTATGGCATTTACAAGTTAAAAAGAAAATGCAATCAATAGTTGATTCTTAGTTTATAATACCAGGTAATTCTGTAGTGAAACAAATTATAGAAACTTTTTCTAGGCTAAGTTAAATATTATAAAATGTTATCATACCTGTTGAATATATGTCATTATTTTTTTTCCAGTAATAAGTAGTTTAATGACTTGCATGTCATATTTGGACTGTGCTAAGAATCAACTTTTCTCTTTCAGAATAACAAGCCTTTGTATTCCTTTGAAGATAATTCAGACTATGTTTATGATGTTATGTGGTCACCTACCCACCCAGCCCTGTTTGCCTGTGTGGATGGCATGGGGAGATTGGATTTGTGGAATCTCAATAATGACACAGAGGTGAGCAGGAAAATAACAAAAATTGCATTGAAAAATAGAAAATTGGATATTTATTGAATAATTTGTGAAATTCCTGTTATTCCAAAGAATGTAAAAGGGCTCTGTGATTGTAGCTTCATCACAAAGAAATCAAATAAGCTTTGTACCCTAAATAATAAACAGCATGCTGTGAAGAACTCAAGGGAGAAATAATGTTGCCAGGAGCACTGGGGCATTTCCTTTTACTTCTAAAAAGCACTATCATGTCTCTAATGTCCTGGCAAAATCTCATTCATAAGGTAACTGGGATATTTTTCATTCATAGACTAGAAAGCAGATAGTTTCGGACTGTTGAAGTATGTTAACCTTAATTCTGAATTTCTAAATTATCTCTTAGCCTTGATAGGATTGTATATCATCCATAAACATTAGTCTTAGCCTGATGTGTTTGAAGGAAGGAAAAATGTATTTTGATGAGATTTTTTCCATGAAGGATTGAAAACAGAGTATTACTATAAAATGAATATAGAAACTATCAAATTTCCTAATTGCTGTATTAAAATCACTTATTAGCAATTACATTTAACTGCAACTCTTATTTATTTTTAGCCACATATATTTTTACCACCTTAGAGAAGCTTAAAATGTTCTTAGAATTCTGTTCTATGTTGCTATTGGTAATAGAAGTAATATCAACAGTTCTGTCAATGACAGTTATTGAGAGAAAGTCAACTGAGATCCCCCACATCTCTTCCTACTTACCTAGAATGGTACCAGTTTTGTTTTCTTAATTTGGATTTTGGTCTTAGAGAGTTGAGGTTATAATTAAATGTGGATTGAAATCTAATATTTCTTTTTAATAATTTTGGTATTCTGTGTATGGGGTTAAATCATTTGGGGATGACTAATACAAATTAGAGGGGTTTTTTGGTCAGATTTCAAAATTTAAAAAAAAATTTACTATGCTTTTAGTCTGAATCAAACACTGAATGTTTGCTTCATTTGTAGCAAATAAAACTTCTTCCTCAGCAAAGGAGAGGCACAATCAGATTCCAGGGAGCCGGTGCCATTGTGTAGGTGTCAGCATCCTGCCTCCCTCCAGCTAGCTCATCAAACAGGAGGCTTACAGACTCATACTGTCTAAACAGTTCATACCTTCAGTATGAACTGTTTCTAGGAACAGTGAGTCAAATATAGGTTTCAGCTGATAGAGATACATGCTGCACAAGTGATTCCTGTCCTCTGCAATTAAACCATAATCTGCTCATGAGGGCTTTTGAAGTGTTTTCTTTTTAAATGGGTTTTGGCCATATGTTTTCAGACAGCTTGACTTCTTAAAGAAATTAAAACAACAAAAAAGGACTCTTTGTTCTAGAGAAGATCTTTCAGAATAATGTGTCTAGTCTCCTGAGAATTTTTTATACAAGGACTTGTTATTTTCCCAAACCATTTTCAAGGATTGACTATAAATGTCATTCATAATATATCACTGAAGAAGAAGAAAGTTGGGAAAATTCTTTATCTATTTTCATTTTTAAAAATGTAGCCAGATTGAGAGAAGAATTACTGTTTTACATGTTTATAGAAAACTTGATGAAACTTTTAACACTGTCCTATATTTTAAATGACTTTAGGTACCAACTGCCAGCATTTCTGTGGAGGGTAATCCTGCTCTTAATCGTGTGAGATGGACCCATTCTGGCAGAGAGATTGCTGTTGGTGATTCTGAAGGACAGATTGTTATATATGATGTGGGAGAGGTATGGGACTCCCTGCCTATAATTTTGACACATCTATTTAGTTGCATTGTAGTAAAGGTATTTTTGCGGCTAACCCTGGGCTTTGAGGTTTATAAGTTGTATAAACTATATGGTTGTAAAGATAAAACTTACTTTCTACCACAAAAGCAAGGCTTGAAACTAATTTTCTTTCTAAACCAAATGGTCTGTGTCCCATGCAACAGACTGTGAGGGTAATAGAGTAAATACATTGAAAGTACCTTGTTTCTTGAAGCATGCATTGTTGGAAATTAGGAACTTCTTCAGGGAGAAGTTTGGAGTTATAGGTGGACTTCGGGGTTTTATTAATATTGAAATAAGATTTATTTCTCTGTATCCATTAATTTGTTTGGGCTAGGTAGCAGAAACCAAAAGTAATTCTTTGGCAAATCATCTATGACTTTATAAAATGTGCATCTTGACTCTTAAGCCTTCATGCAAAGCCACAGAAATGGAATCCAATAGGATGAGCTACAGCTCTCTCGTCTTTGATGCTCTGATTGGCTGAACACAAAGCCCAGGATGGATTTCCTCTTTTTTAACCCTGGCTAGCACCTTAGTCACTTTCCTTTGCTATGCCTCATAACATAATTTTCTCCTCTGGATATCCCATGGCCTCTAGCAATTGGATCTGGTAGGAGGTAGATTGAATCACGTAGAGCAGCAAATTAAACTGCATAAATGGAAATGTTCTATACCTGCACTGTCTAATATGGTAGCTTCTAGCCACATATGGCTATTGAACACTTAAAATGTTGCTATTACAACTGAAGAACTGAATTTTTAATTTTAATTAATTTTAATATAAATAGTCACATATGGCCAGTAGCTACCCTACTGGATAGTGTAGATTTAGAAACAGGCAAAGCTGTTTGCCACAGTGCGTGGTTTGTGACCTAACATGACAGTGTCAGACTCCTATGATATTATAATGGCAGTTATCAAAACTATTTGTTACTGGGGCCAGGTGTGGTAGCTTACACCTGTAATCCCAGCACTTGAGGAGGCCAAGGTGGGTGGATCACCTGAGGTCAAGAGTTTGAGACCTTCCTGGCCAACATGGTGAAACCTCATCTCTAGTAAAAATACAAAACTTATCCGGGTGTGGTGGCACATGCTTGTAAGCCCAGCTACTTGGGAGGCTGAGGCAGGAGAATCACTTGAACCCGGGAGGCAGAGGTTGCAGTGAGCTGAGATCATGCCACTGCACTTCAGCCTGGGCAACAGAGTGAAACTCTGTAAAAAAAAAAAAATTGTATTGGGCTGCCTTTGTGAAGGAAAGCATCATAAGCCTCTTTTGCCCTTTTGCTACTGGTGCAACACTAAAGTGGTAAACAGCAGCATAGCTTTTGATGAAGGAATTAAAGCATCAAGAAAGATTACCTTATGCTCCAAACAAAAATACTTACAAGAAACTAGCCCCTTATGAACCATGCTTCAAATGCTGTTTCAGACTAGGAATTGTGCAAAAATACAATAAAAAAAATTTTCAAGGAATTTCTCCCCACCGGCAGAACCCATGAGATGATGCATAGGAGTTATATTTACAAAGCATCATTGTTACTCTCTCTTGCATTGGTATTGATAATAGCAAAGTCATTTCTGAGGCTGTCACAACACACTTCACAAACACCGTCTTTTGTTTTTGAAATGTTGTAAATCATTGTTATAGTCCCTGTAATTATGGAAAGGCCATTGAGGTCAATTATTACTTTTTACTGGAAAAGTTATTTGAAAACAAACTGAATAATAGTGGGTGAGATGATCTTTTATTTCATTGTATATAAAACATTGTCTTTCTTTTAACAGCAGATTGCTGTTCCCCGAAATGATGAATGGGCACGATTTGGCCGAACACTTGCAGAAATTAATGCAAACCGAGCTGATGCAGAGGAGGAAGCAGCTACCCGAATACCTGCTTAGTTCCTCAAAAGGGGAGTTTAACTAGTGGATTTGGGACAGGTTCTTAAGTGGATCCCAAGACTATTTGCATGCCTCTGTCTAAATGATAATTAAAAGGAAACTTCGTGGATTAAACTGTGGGCTTAATGCAGCAAGGAAACTTACAATGTCCCTTTATATATAACATGCATCTTGTTTTGGATTTATGTCTTTTTTAATACAGCTGATTGACTTCACAGAAAGCAGCTTTTTTGAATTCTAATACACAGATGTATATTAGTTATTTTGAATTCTTTTCAAATTATAACACTGTATGCAGTTATTTCTAAAGCACAGATGAAATAAGTTCTGCATATTTTTAAATAATCACAATTCCCTGTTATACAGATAATGTTCTCATTACCCATAATCTGTAGGAACTTTGTTTATCCTTAGCCATAGTATGCATACACCTATCCACGTTCCATTCTAACATCCTTTGTTGTCTTTATAGTTCATGTGGTAGTTACCTATAAATAAAAACAAATATGTGTTAACTTTTCAAATTTTCATTTTTACTCCTTACAACTTGAATTTTTCCATCTTTTATAAAATATATTTT
This sequence comes from Sapajus apella, assembly GCF_009761245.1. NCBI lineage: Eukaryota > Metazoa > Chordata > Mammalia > Primates > Cebidae > Sapajus > Sapajus apella. The sequence goes on along the minus strand of NW_022436968.1, from coordinate 22,954,073 downwards.
TCCGTATCTTTAAGCTCCTGTTGTGAGCAGCCATCTCAAATCCTGTAGAGCTGTATGCCCTAAATATACCATGTAGTATACACTGTATATCTCCCGGTGCATTATGAATTGATGTCTAGATAATCTGTTGGTGAAAAAATTTCCCCTAGGTTAACTTCTGATTTACTGTCATATTTTCTTTCCATCTAAGATTTATTTTCTTTAAAGGATAAATAGAAAACTGCCTATAATTTTCACTGATTAAGAACTATGTATGTGACCTCACTGAAAGTAAAGCCTTTGCAAGAAATTGATTTCATGATTTCAGTAACCATAAAGGCAAAGTGCTCAAATGGGCCCATATTTCGGTATTAAAATCCACATGTTGAGATCTGTTGCCACAGCATTGTCTACAAGTCCAAAAGGTAGGTGACAAATATCTAAGAATTAGTATTGAAATCGGCTATTTTCAGGAATAAAGGAAAGGACTATGATCAGATCTTGATGTTATCGACTTTAAATTATCCATTTACTTGATCCCAAACCTTTGGTACTTCTGAAGTTTAACTATCTTTTATTCAACAGTACATGAACCAGGAAGGAAGATTAGAAATCAGAATTTGAACATTTTTCTTTTAATAATTGTAACAAAGACTTGTTGGGAGAGAGATTTCCAAATAATAACTATGAGTAGTGGATAGTGTAAGGAATAATAGACCAGGAATACTAGGAATATGAGAAGTGCGATTTTAGCCAAGTCTGTGCCTCATTCTTTATATGTAGGAATTAAGTTTTGATTTAATCATTTCTGGATTTTCTTTCAGCTCTAAAATTATTTATTGTAATTACATCAGGCAATTCTTTTCTATATTCAGTTTCATAAATTGATACGCCATAATTGTCCATTATATACCAAAGACAACATCTCAGATTATCTCATTGTAGCAGTGTAAGTGAAAACTTCAATTTTAGCAGAGTCACACTGTCTTTCTATAGAAAAATTGGTGCACTCACTACTCATGTAGTTATTATATCTTTTACCCTGAGTTTGTAAAAATGACTAGAAAAAGGGGAAACATAAATATTAAAATATAATAGATAAGAAAAGGTTGGAAATCATATGGCAATCAGATGGTCCTCAGACTCAAGGTGTTGTGGTTAGCTGTGAAAGAAAAAATAAAATCGTTTAAATGTTTCCCTTTTTGGGAATGACCTCTTCCCTTCTCCCCCAGAAAATGTGATGTTTACCTTGCCCATTCAATTTTAATCTGTATTTTTAGAAACACACAAATTTACTGTAAGGATTTACCTTTAATTCCTTAAAGTTGACTATATAATAGCAAAGATAAGGTACTGAGACTGTTAATATTAAGAATCTTCTAGCAAGATTAGGTTGAATAGAAGTATATCACAGCTCTTTATACTTTTAGCAAAAACCTTATAATTTTGAAAAATATCCGGTTACAGAAATTGTACCTTATCAGTTATACTTTTTTTTCTGAGTAAGAGAGCAAGCTATAGCTTTCTGGTTAATTTATTCTTTCGTTGTTTGGTTTTTGTCTTTTTGAATTGAACGTTAAAGTTTGTTACCTTCATGTTAAGGAATATCCAGCTTTGCAGACAATAATTAACTTGCAGTAAATCTTGAAATAATCATTTTTTTAAACCAAATATTTATTGGTAGAAGCTTTCTTCCTGTTTATGGATCCAGTTCCCTACAAAGTTTAGAAAATCTCTTTATATAAAATGTTGTTACAATATTGCTGAAATACTGCATCTTGAAGGAATGGATGACTTAAAATTTAGGGGGAGAAACTATAGGAAAATCGTTTTAGGTATGAATGATTGGTCCTAGTCTTTCCGTGTTGTTAGAATGTTTTACTCTGTTCTGTACTAGTGTGGATAGACTGTAACATCCACCAGTGGAACCATACAGAAAGGAAGGACTTGAATGGGTGAATGAAAATCTGCTGTGAAGCATATTATAATGTCTTTTCTTTGTATTTGGGCAGTGCATTATTTTTAAGTCAGAAAGCCAGTGGAGTTTTTTTTTTTTTTTCTCCTAAAGCTCTGCCATAAATTTCAGTGGTCACCTGCCACATTCACTGGGCAGTACATTTTTAAATGGTCTTTTCCACAACCCCAGTATTTCAACATTGACATTCTAATAGTTTTCTAAATGAGAAAGCTGTATAATTAAATGTCTGCTAAAGAGAATGGAGCTCCAAGTGCAGCTCTAGCTGCTGATTATCATCTAGGGTGCTGGTGTCCTGTCTCAGTATTCAGGTTAAGCCAAGGTTAAAAAGCCAACAGCTTTGCTGCTTCTTGATGACTTAGTGATGCGGTTCCTATTGAGTTTTGTTTTTAATCCAAGCTAGGCAGCAGCAAGAAAGGAGTTCTTGCTTTCCCACTACCATCTTGCTGATTGCTAGACCAGCAGTCTCCGGCCTTTTTGGCACCAGACATCAGTTTCAATTTTTTTAAAGACCAGGGAGGTTGGGGAGATGGTTTCAGGATGAAACTGTTCCACCCCAGATTATCATCAGGCATTATTAGATTCTCATAAGGAAGGAGCTCACACAACGTAGATCCCTCACATGTGCAGTTCACAGTAGGGTTTGCGCTCCCATGACAATCTTAATGCTGCCGCTGCTGATCTGACAGAATGGGGAGCTTAGGCGGTAATGCTCACTCGCTCACCTGCCTGCTGCTCACCTCCTGCTGTGACCTGGTTCCTGATAGGCCACGGAGCACTGCTGGTTCTGGTTTGCAGCTCAGGGGTTGGGGACGTTACAGGTTTGAGGGAAACACTCCCAACCAGGACCTTATCATTTACTAATTAAAAATTATTAATGCTGGACCAGGTGTGATGGCTCACACCTGTAATCTCAGGACTTTGGGAGGCCAAGGCAGATGAATCACGAGGTCAGGAGTTCAAGAGCAGCCTGGCCAACATGGTGAAACCTCGCCTCTACTAAAAATACAAAAATTAGCTGGGTGTCATGGCAGATGCCTGTAGTCCTAGCTACTCTGGAGGCTGAGGCAGAATTGCCTGAAACTGGAAGGCGAAGGTTGCAGTGAGCCAAGATTGCACCACTGCAATCCAGCCTGGGTGACAGAGCAAGACTCCATCTCAAAAAAAATTATTAATGCTGTGAAGTTATTTACTTTGAGATCCGGCTTACAGATCTATGGACTCCTAGTGCTATCAAAGAATTATAAATTGCCTCAAAGGCAATATTAAGAGAACAACCATTTTCAGTGTTTCCTTTAAAGAGGAAGATTACAATTAGGAACATTCTTTTAACCAATTTTTTTTTTCAAAAGTTTTACAGCCCCCGAATGGTAGTAATTTGCTTGGACTGTATTATATTTTGTAAATCTTTTTCATATATAGGAAACACGTTATAGAGTCCATCTTGGAGAAAGGTCTTACAGTCCTTACCAGAATACCAACTATAAGGCTTTGAATACATCACAGTGGAATGCTTTTCACAATAGGCCAGTTCTCTCATTCCTTTTGTTGGACTTTAGGTGTTTAGATTCTCTTTCTGCCTGCTATGTTCACAATTCCCAAACTTCTAAAAGTTCAAATGGATGGCAGGTATTTAAGTTTTCAGTATGTAGCTTTTAGCTACTGATACTTTCCACATAGCCAATCAGCAATCTTTTACAAACTTTTATAAAACTATGGTATTTTGTGTTGTTAGTTTCACAGCAGGAATCCCAGTTTTTGGCTTCTTAATATTCCATTACCAGTTCCCAGTCAGAGGATGGAACAGCTTGCACTCAGGTAAGCTTTCTGAAAGGCCTGTTTCACTTTGTAAGGTCACTTATTCAGGTCTCCGGTAATGTATTATCCTGCCTCTCTTATAATGTACTTGATTTGGTCAGAAAGCTGTGGGGCGGTGATTGTATGGATGTAGAACACACCTGCGTTGTGCCGAACATGCAGAGGCCTGACACTGTGACTCCCAAAATCAGGTACACCAGTGGTAAGACTTTGATAGCAAGTAATTTTATCTTTTGTGAATTTTTGTACCAGATTTTTTCTGAACAAGGTAATGGAAATGCATTGAAACAAAATTACTTATATTTAAGAGTGGCTTGGTTATGAGAGAAGGAACACTAGACACAGAAGACCTGAGTTCTATTCCTGATTTCCCCCATTTCCAGTAGTTGTAACCTAGGACAAGGAAAAGTATTAGCACCTTTTAAATGAGGAAAATATTTGCTCTCTGTGACAATTATGTGAGAAAATATATATGTAAAGACCTTTGTAAATTATATTACAAAGTACTATACAAATAAGGGATTTCATTTTTTATTTTCTTTTAAAGACTACAAGAATGGAGAGACACCATGTATGTACACCTCTGTGCAGTGTAACGAGCTCAGGATAAAGTGGCTTGGTGTTCAAGAAATTATTATTTTCTAATTCCAGGAAATCACATAACTTAAACCCTCAGCAGAATCCTCAAATGTTCAGGAGTAGCAGTGAACTGAGAAAAATACCACTTGCTTTTAATCAGTGATACGTTTTCTAGGAATGTTTTATTACATTCTATGATAAAGTTATAGATTATGCTAACTAGAAAAAAATGACCCACTCTGAATTTCCAGCCTATACTGAGCTGTTGCTCAGCTGTTATATACAGAACATCGACTGTGATATCTGGAGCCTTTGAAAAGAGGAAGTAGAACTCCTTTTTTAAATCAATGAGAACAAATTTGGTTCAAGACTACACAGTTATATAGTGGCAGAACCAGAATCAGTGACTTCTATAAAAATCTAGGAACAACAGCTATTCAGCTGTTAAATCTTGACTCCTCCCTTCCCTAGGGTTAGTCCCCTTGGAAATAATGTGTGCTCATGTGAGATGATGATCACTAAAGGGAAGACCTTTGTTCCTTAGGGACCTGTATATTGGCTATCAGGCTTACAGGACACCTTGACATCATTCCTGCAGAAATAGCTTTTATCTTCGTATCTGGATTGGCAAATCCCTGCTCTCTTACTGTATCCAAAATATGATTTCCAGAAACAAGTCAAAACCTGATATAATAAATACCCATTGAGGAAGAAACTTGGTAAAATGACTAGGCCCTTATTAATGGGCTTTATTTCCAATAACATTTGATACAGTCATGAATTTGTCAGTACATTAAAGGTTCTTAGATGGATTTGGAGGACTCTTCATCTTTTAGAGATAAAAGAAATTATGAGCCTTAGTCCTCCTCAAACTCAGGAGTTACTTAAAGCAGTATTTGTATCAAGAAAAAATTTTTATTTTGTGCTGAAAGTCCAATAAGGAATAATACAGTGTGATACCAAGAAGACTGCCCCTGAATTTCCTGCTCCTTATCCTAGACAAATTCTTCATCTCTCTAGACCTTCCTCCTGTCTGCTGTAAAATGAGTGTTGCAGTGGTATGAGCGTTACCAGGGAATAAGTGGAATAATACATTCACATAGATCAGATGACCCAAAATGCTACATGAATGTCAGGAAGATGTGCTTTAATTGGAATTATATCAACTGAGAGGAAATAATCGACTCCAAATCTTAATGTTTAGTTGGCAGATTAACCCTTTAAACATGGTAGTCCTGAAATTTGTATTTCTAGTTCTAATAGCCTATAATTTTAAGAGTCAACTTGTACTGAAACTCAGTTAACCATGTCTTTGGGCAGATGTTTTCACCTCTCTAAGCCTGTTCCTTCACCTACCACTTCTCAAGGAAGTCATGAGAATTAAACTAGAACATATGTGAAGATGCATGGTAATCTATGAAGCACCATACAGGTATGAAGCACTGGTATTGTAAAGGTGATAAGTAATCTTCAACAGGTTCAGTATCTGATCTTCAGTAGCTCCTGTAAGTTACTGGCTCTATCTCCTGGCTGTTAGAGGTTAAAAGCAGGCTCTTAGAAATTCAGACATCTCTGCTAACACAGCTGCTTTACCACACAAAGCCTTCCTGGCCAGTTAGGATTCACTTAGAATCTTCATCTTAGGTTTTTTATTCTGCTTACCTCTACTGTAAGAGAACACTAAATCAGTATAAGGTTAAAAAAAAAAAATAGAGATGGGAGTGATAAGAGAACGTACTCAAAGATCTTTTACCACTACTTTATACTTAATGGAAATGTACAGCTCTGTTTCTGAAGTTATCATTTCCTCTGCCTTACAAAGAACCGGCCTGTGTACATTCTGACCATGTAGTAGTAATAACTGCTAATATTTACTGAGCATTTACTGAGTGATTTTACACACACACACACACACACACACACACACACACACTCAAGGGAAATATGATTGCTAATTTACAAAACATGAAACTGGTTTGTAGCTAATTTGCATGGTATAAATGTTCCCACCATGGACAATTGCAAACCTCAAATGTAGTATCAATGAAAATAGAATTGGGAAGATACACACATAGTGGGCTCTCATTGGACTGGTACAAGCCAGGTCCAGCATATCCCTGGAGCTAGGGGAATTAAGTGAGTCATAGTTTAGGAAGTAAACACAAGAAGTCTTGATTTTAGAGTTGTGTACTTAACCAAGTTGCTGCACTACTCTTATGACCTTAGTCAACCAACAGTTTTCAGCTTAAATAAGCCTACATATAATACCACATATTTAAAAGACCACACAGCAATTCTTTGTAAGAGAGAGGAACTAGGATTAGTCTTCTGGATTCTAGGAAAGTGACTGTCGAACTTTTTAATTATTATTATACTTTAAGTTCTAGGGTACATGTGCAGATCATGCAAATTTGCTACATAGGTGTACACGTGCCATAGTGGTTTGCTGCATCCGTCACTCCATCATCTACATTAGGTATTTCTCCAAATGCTATCCCTCTCCTAGTCCCCTAACCCCTGACAGGCCCCAGTGTATGATGTTCTCTTCCTTGTGTCCATGTGTGCTCATTGTTCCAACCCCCACATATGAGTGAGAACATGCAGTGTTTGGTTTTCTGTTCTTGTGTTAATGTGCTGCGACTGTGGTGGATTCCAGCTTCATCCATGTCCCTGTAAAGGACATAAACCCATTCCTTTTTATGGCTGCATAGTATTCCTTGGTGTATATGTGCCATATTTTCTTTATCCAGTCTATCATTGATGGGCATTTGGGTTGGTTCCAAGTCTTTGCTGTTGTGAATAGTGCCAACAGTAAACATACATGTGCATGTGTCTTTATAATAGACTGATTTATAATCCTTTAGGTATATACCCAGTAATGGGATTGCTGGGCCAAATGGTATTTCTAGTTCTAGATCCTTGAGGAATCGCCACACTGTCCTCCACAATGGTTGAACTAATTTACACTCCCACTATCAGTGTAAAAGTGTTCCTATTTCTCCACATTCTTTCCAGCACCTATTGTGTCCTGACTGTTCGATGTTCGCCATTCTAACTGGCATAAGATGGTATCTCATTGTGGTATTGATTTGCATTTATCTAATGACTAGTGATTATGAGCTTATTAAAATATGTTTGTTGGCTTCATAAATGTCTCCTTTTGAGAAGTGTCTGTTTATATCCTTTGCTGACTTTTTGATGGGGTTGTTTTTTTCTTGTAAATTTAAGTTATTTGTAGATTCAGGATATTAGCCCTTTGTCAGATGGATAGATTGTGCAGAAATTTTCTCCCATTCTGTAGATTGCCTCTTCACTCTGATGATAGTTTCTTTTGCTGTGCAGAAGCCTTTTTGTTTAATTTGATCCCATTTGTCTATTTTGGCTTTTGTTGCCATTGCTTTTGGTGTTTTAGTCATGAAGTCTTTGCCCATGCCTATGTCTTGAATGGTGTTGCCTGGATTTTCTTCTAAGGTTTTTATTGTTTTAGGTCTTCAGTTTAAGTCTTTAATCCATCTTCAGTTAATTTTTGTATAAGGTGTAAGGAAGGGATCCAGTTTCAGCTTTCAGCATATGGCTAGCCAGTTTCCCTAACACCATTTATTCAATAGGGAATCCTTTCTCGATTGTTTGTATTTGTCAGATTTGTCAAAGATCAGATGGTTGTAGATGTGTGGCATTATTTCTGAGGCCTCTGTTCTGTTCCATTGGTCTGTATATCTGTTTTGGTACCATGCTGTTTTAATTACCATAGCCTTGTAGTATAGTTTGAAGTCAGGTAGTGTGATGCCTTCAGCTTTGTTCTTTTTGCTTAGGATTATCTTGGCTTTGCGGGCTCCTTTTTGGTTACATATGAAGTTTAAAGTAAATTTTTCCAGTTCAGTGAAAAAAGTCAATGGTAGCTTGATGGAGATAGCGTTGAATCTATAAATGGCTTTGGGCAGTACAGCCATTTTCATGATATTGATTCTTCCTAACCATGAGCTTGGAATGTTTTTCCATTTGTTTGTGTCCTCTCTTATTTCTTTGAGTAGTGGTTTGTAGTTCTCCTTGAAAAGGTCCTTCGCATCCCTTGTAAGTCATACTCCTAGGTGTATTTTATTTTCTTTGTAGCAATTGTGAATGGGGAGTTCACTCAGGATTTGGCTCTCTGTCTGCTATTGGCATATAGGAATGCTTGTGATTTTTGCACATTGGTTCTGTATCCTGAGACTTGGCTGAGGTTGCTTATCAGCATAAGGAGATTTTGGGCTGAGACTATGAGATTTTCTAAATATACAGTCATGTCATCTGCAAATGGAGACAGTTTGACTTCCTCTTTTCCTAATTGAATACCCTTTATTTCTTTTGTTGCCTGATTGCCCCAGCCAGAACTTCCAATACGATGTTGAATAGGGGTGGTAAGAGGGCATCCTTGTCTTGTGCCAGTTTTCAAAGGGAAGGTTTCCAGCTTTTGCCCATTCTGTATGATACTGGCTGTGGGTTTGTCGTAAATAGCTCTTATTATTTTGAGGTATGTTGCATCAATACCTAGTTTATTGAGAGTTTTTAGCATGAAGGCTGGTTAAATTTTGTTGATGGCCATCTCTGCATCTATTGAAATAATTGCGGTTTTTGTCTTTGGTTCTGTTTATGTGATAGATTATATTGATTGATTTGTGTATGTTGAACCAGCCTTGCATCCCAGAGATGAAGCCAACTTGAACCTGATGGATAAGGTTTCTGATGTGCTGCTGGATTTGGTTTGCCAGTATTTTATTGAGGATTTTTGCATCTATGTTCATTAGGGATATTGGCCTGAAATTTTCTTTTTTTGTTGTGTCTCTGCCAGGTTTTGGTATCAGGATGATGCTGACCTTATAAAATGAGTCAGGCACACATCCCTCTTTTTCTGTTGTTTGCAATAGTTTCAGAAGGAATGGTACCAACCCATCTTTGTACCTCTGGTAGAATTCAGCTGTGAAACCATCTGGTCCTGGACTTTTTTTGTCTTTAGGCTATTAATTGCTGCCTCCCTTCAGACCATGTTATTGGTCTTTTCAGGGATTCGACTTCTTCCTGGTTTAGTCTTGGGAGGGTGTAAGTGTCCAGGAACTTATATTTCTTCTAGATTTTCTGGTTAATTTGCATAGAGGTGTTTATAGTATTCTCTGATGGTAGTTTGTATTTCTGTGGCATCGGTGGTGATATCCCCTTTATCCATTTCTTATTGCATCTATTCGATTATTCTCTTTTTCTTCTTTATTAGTCTGGGAAGTGGTCTATCTATTTTGTTGATCTTTTCAAAACACCAGCTCCTGGATTCATTGATTTTTAATGGTTTTTTGTGTATTTCCTTCAGTTCTGCTCTGATTTTAGTTATTTCTTCTCTTCTGCTAGCTTCTGAATTTGTTTACTCTTGCTTCTCTAGTTGTTTTAATTGTGGTGCTAGGGTGTTGATTTTAGATCTTTCCTGCTTTCTCTTGTGGGCATTTAGTACTATATATTTCCCTCTACACACTGCTTTAAATGTGTTGTAGAGCTTCTGGTACATTGTGTCTTCGTTCTCATTGGTTTCAAAGAACATCTTTATTTCTGCCTTCATTATTTATCCAGTAGTCATTCAGGAGCAGGTTGTTCAGTTTCCATGTAGAGTGAGTTTCTTAATTCTGAATTTTAATTTGATTGCATTGTGGTCTGAAAGGGTGTTATGATTTCCATTCTTTTGCATTTGCTGAGGAGTGTTTTACTTATAATTATGTGGTCAATTTTAGAATAAGTGCTATGTGGTGCTGAGAAGAATGTATATTCTGTTGATTTGGGGTGGAGAGTTCCATAGATGTCTATTAGGTCCACTTGGTCCAGAGCTGAGTTCAAGTCGTGGATATCCTTATTAATTTTCTGTCTCATTGATATGCCTAATATTGTCAGTGGGTTGTTAAAGTCTCCCACTATTATTGTGTGGGAGTCTAAGTCTCTTTGTAGGTCTCTGAGAACTTGCTTTATGAATCTGGGTGCTCCTGTATTAGGTGCATATATATTTAGGATAGTTAGCTCTTCTTGTTGCATTGATCCCTTTGCCATTATGTAATGCCCTTCTTTGTCTCTTGATCTTTGTTGGTTTAAAGTCTGTTTTATCAGAGACTAGGATTGCAACCCCTGCTTTTTTTTCCTTTCCATTTGCTTGGTAAATATTCCTCCATCCCTTTATTTTGAGCCTATGTTTGTCTTTGCACATAAGATGTATCTCTTGAATAGAGCACACCGATGGGTCTTGACTCATCCAATTTGCCAGTCTGTGTCTTTTAATTGGGGTATTTACCCCATTTACATTTAAGGTTAATATGGTTATATATGAATTTGATCTTGACATTATGATGCTAGCTTATTTTGCTCATTAGTTGATGCAGTTTCTTCATACTGTCAATGGTCTTTATGATTTGGTATGTTTTTGCAGTGGCTGGTACCAGTTCCTTTCCATGTTTAGTGCTTCCTTCAGGAGCTCTTGTAAGGCAGGCCTGGTGGTGACATAATCTCTAAGCATTTGCTTGTCTGTAAAGGATTTTATTTCTCCTTCGCTTATGAAGCTTAATTTGGCTGGATATGAAATTCTGTGTTGATAAGAATGTTGAATATTGGCCCCAACTCTCTTCTGGCTTGTAGGGTTTCTGCAGAGAAATCCATTGTTGGTCTGATATGCTTCCCTTTGTGGGTAACCCAACTTTTCTCTCTTGCTGCCCGTAACATTTTTTCCTTCATTTCAAACCAGGTGAATCTGATGTTCTGTGTCTTGGGGTTGCTCTTATTGAGGAGTGTCTTCGTGGTGTTCTCTGTGTTTCCTGAATTTGAATGTTGGCCTGCCTTGCTAGGTTCGGGAAGTTCTCCTGGATAATATCCTGAAGTGTTTTCCAACTTGGTTTCATTCTCCCCATCACTTTCAGGTACACTGATCAAATGTAGATGTGGTCTTTTCACGTAACCCTATATTTCTTGGAGGCTTTGTTTGTTTCTTGTCACTCTTTTTTTCTCTAGTCTTGCCTTCTTGCTTTATTTCATTGAGTTGTCCTTCAGTTTCATATTGTTTCTTCTGCTTGATCAGTTCAGCTGCTGAAACTTGTGTATGCTTCACAAAGGTCCGTGCCGTGTTTTTCAGCTCCATCAAGTCATTTATGTTCTTCTCTATGCTGGTTAGCAATCTTAGCTCCCTTGCATTGGGTTATAACATGCTCCTTTAGCTTAGAGAAGTTTGTTATTACTCACCTTCTGAAGCCTGCTTCTGTCAATTTGTCAAACTCATTCTCTGTTCAGTTTTGTTCCCTTGCTGGCGAGGAGTTGTGATTCCTTGGAGGAGAAAAGGCGTTCTGGTTTTTGGAATTTTCAGCCTTTTTGCACTGGTTTCTCCCCATCTTCATAGATTTATCTACCTTGGGTCTTTGAAGTTAGCGACCTTTGGATAGGGTCTCTTAGTGGCCATCCTTTTTGTTGATGTTGATACTATTCCTTTCTGTTAGTTTTCCTTCTAACAGTCACGCTCCCCTGCTACAGGTCTGCTGGAGTTTGCTGGGGGTCCACTCCAGACCCTGCTTGTCTGGGCATCACTGGCAGAGGCTGCAGAACAGCAAAGATTGCTGCCTGATCATTCTTCTGGTAGCATTGTCCCAAAAGGGTACCTGCCAGATGCCAGCCAGAGCTCTCCTGTATGAGTTGTCTTCTGGTCAGGACACATGGGGTTCAGGGAGCCACTTGAGGAGGCAGTCTGTCCCTTATCAGAGCTCAAACACTGTGCTAGGAGATCCATACCTGTCTGTCTTCGGAGCTGCCAGGCAGGGACATTTAAGTCTGCTGAAGCTGTGCCCACTACCACCTCTTTTCCCAGGTTCTGTGTCCCAGGAAAGTGGGGGCTTTATTTAAAAGTTCCTGACTGGGGCTGCTGCCTTTTTTCAGAGATGCCCTGCCCAATGAGGAGGGAATCTAGTGAGACAGCCTTGATGAGCTGTTGCCCCACCCAGTTCAAACTGTGATTTTAAAACTGCCTACCTGAGCCTCCGCAATAGCGGATGCCCCTTCCCCACCTAGCTTGAGCATCCCAGGTTGAGCTCAGGCTGCTGTGCTGGCTGTGAGAATTTTAAGCCAGTGGATCTTAGTTTGCTGGTCTGCAGGAGGTGGGTGTGGGACCCACCAAGCCAGACCACTTGGTTCCCTGGCTTCAGCCCCCTTTCTAGAGGAGTGAGTGGTTCTGTCTCACTGGCATTCCAGGCACCACTGGGGTGTGGGAAAAAACACCACTGCAGCTAGCTCATTTGCCCACTTTTGTCCTGGAAACCCAGAGCCCTGGTGGTGTAGGTACCAGTGGGAATCTCCTGGTCTGCGAGTTGCGAAGACTGGGAAAATCACCCTATCTGGGCCAGAGTACAGGATACAGTTTCTAATGGCTTCCCTTGGCTAGGAGAGGGAGTTCCCTGAACCCTTGCGCTTCCCAGGTGAGGCAGCGCCCCACCCTGCTACAGCTCGCCCTCCTTGGGCTACACCCACTGTCCAACCAGTCCCAGTTAGATGAACCAGGTACCTCAGTTGGAAATGGACAAATCACCCGCCTTCTGCGTTGATCTCGCTGGGAGCTGCATGCTGGAGTTGTTCAGCCATCTTGGGCCTACTGATTGTAGAACTTTTTACTCCTCGTTAGCTCAAACTACTGGAAGAAACTGGTTAGATATGGAATATGTTCCCACTGGCTGAAAAAAAACGGTAGTGGTGTAAGCGGCTTACCTACAACTCAGCCGGCCTACTCTATGACATCACCATTTTCACGTATGCTGCCTGGACCCACTTAGGAGTCACTTTCTTCTCCTAGGCCCTCCCCTAAAATTTGCAGGCCCTGAAGCAACAGGTCAGGATATTTCAATGCTATAAATCAAGCTAAAAAGCTACTAAATTTTATGCACAACATGCAAGTCCACCTTGAATTTTCACACTTCTCGGAATTCCATGCCCAAAGATGGCAGCCAGGGAAGAACCAGCCTGAGGCACATTCCCCCCTTCTTTTCCACCCACTCCTTCAGTATTCTGAAGGGCTTCACAGGAACACTTGTGTATTCTTCAGCCCACATGCCTAAGTTTTTCCACAGCCCTGCAAATAGCTGCCCCTTGGCCACCTTTTTGACCAGGATAAGCTTGGGGAAAGATAGGTCTTGTGAAAGTCCTGGAAGCTGAGTGGTTTAGGCAAGAAAATTAGGGGTCTCAGGTACCTTGAACCTGGTCTAAAAGAATGGAGTGAGTCCCAGGTAGGCATAACCCCTTGGCCTGCAGACTTTTTGGCCTCCCCACACCCCCACCCCCAAGAAAGCGCACAACTACAGGAGGACCTCTAAAATCAGGCAGCTGAGGGCAGTGCTGGGCCTGCCTTTTCTCCTAAAGTCAACTGGGTCACTTTTTAAAAGGTACTTCTGGGCCAGGCATGGTGGCTCACACCTGTAATCCCAGCACCTTGGGAGTCCAAGGCAGGAGGATCACGAGGTCAGGAGATTGAGACTATCCTGGCCAACATGGTGAAACCCTCTCTATACTAAAAGTACAAAAATTAGCCAGGTGTGGTGGCGCATGCCTGCAGTCCCAGCTACTTGGGAGGCTGAGGTAGAAGAATCGCTTGCACCTAGGAGGCAGAGGTTGCAGTGAGCTGAGATTGTGCCACTGGACTCCAGCCTGGCAACAGAGCGAGACTCCGTCTCAAAAAAAAAAAGCTTTGTTGTCCCTAATCTTTTTTTTTTTCAATACAGATAACACTGTTTATCACTGAATACTATTTTGTGACTCCTAAGAGTATTCACTGCTAGAAATTGGTGTTTAGTATTAACAGATTCATCACAAAATTTTGTGTGTTAGGAAGCAGGGAAAAGAGCTGATATTGTAATAAAACCTTGTCAGTATGTTCTGTGCATTACTATTTGCACAGCACGTTCTGTAACTGTAGGATCATCCTAGGAGTCACTTCAACAAGAGAAACAAAAGAGTTTTTGTTCTGTTTGCTTTTAGTGCTATTACTGAGATTGAGTAAAGATGGCAAACAGAAGGTATCTGCTCTCCCTCTCATCTCTAAATTCCATAAAGTGCTATTAAAAAAAAAAAAAAAGAAATTTGCTAAGCAATGAAAGATGAGAGGGTTGGCAATGGAATAGAAATTTGGAAGAATGCCAGAAAGATCAAAAGCAGGTAGGATCAGAGCTAGAGGCAGGTAAAATGATACAAAATCATAATTCAAAATAGGTAAGCATGGGTTAGAACCCAGAGTCAACAGATGCAAAGAGCAGGAGAGTACCCTGGGATACAGGACAGGATGATTCATTAGGGAACTGATTCAGAACAACTGCGCAAGTCCCCTTACCCAACCACAGGCCAAGTGTCTTTGCCCAGCCTGTAACATAACTGAGTGATGCCACTGAAGCTGGGAAAGCAGGGTAGTGTCCCCAGATACCTGCTGGCCCTCAAGAGGAGAACGGAAGCCTATACACTAGTTTTCTCTTATCCATAGTTTTGCTTTCCACAGTTTGTTACCCATGGTCAACACAGTCCAAATATATTACATGGAAAATTCCAGAAGTAATTCATGAGTTTTAAGTTGCTGGTTTTCCTGCGTATCTTAAACTGCGGAAGTTACCCCACAGTTCAGGTAAGTACTTAGTTAAGGTGCAAAAAGCATTAAACCTGTGGGCAGAAGATGCGAATGGAAACGTTCCAACTGACAGCCACTAGGTTGGGTGCTGTTCATAGTTTCAGGTATCCACTGGGGGGTCTTGGAATGTACTCCCTGCAGATAAGGGGGACTGTTGTACCCAGAACCAAAATATTGTCATGTCCTCAACACAACACATCCCACCACTCATCACAGGCTATGATAAACAGATACGGCATATAATAAGAGGCTCTCAAATACAAAAATGAGCAACTAAAATTACAACTATGAATCACCAAAATATTTGAAGAAAGCCAGTAATGTGAAAGGCCCTGAACAAACCTTTTGAAAAAAAAAGTCCAAAAAACAGCATAAAGAAAACATCAAGTAAGTGTATTTAACATCCCAAGAGCATAGAGGATGATATCATAGCCATAAAATATGTACAGATTATAAAATAACCAATCCAATCTTAGATATTACAATTATGGTTGTTAAGGTTTTCTGGTCTTGTTTTGTTTTTTGGGTTTTTTTGAGACAGAGTCTCGCTCTGTCACCCAGGCTGGAGTGCAGTGGCGCAGTCAGTATCAACTCACTGCATCCTCCGCCCCTGTTTAAGCAATTCTTCTGCCTCAGCCTCTGGAGTAGCTGGGATTAGAGGCGCCCACCACCATGCCCAGCTAATTCTTTTTTTTTTGTTTTTTTTTTAAAGTAGAGATGGGGTTTCACCATGTTGGCCAGGCTAGTCTCGAACTCCTGACCTTAGGTGATCTGCCCACCTCAGCCACCCAAAGTGCTGGAATTACAGGCGTGATCCACTGCGCCCATCCAAAGTTTTTTTTTTTTAAGCTCAATAGTAGACAAATACAGCTGAAGAAGAAAGCTGTCAGTAGAGTAATCACAAGGCATCTCAGATCCAGCCAAAATGTAGTAACAGAGAAAGTATCAAGGAAAGCTCAGTGATATAGGGATGTGTCCCAGAATTCCAGTATCTAAACAGAAGGTAAAAAATGGGACATGGGGAGAAAAATATAGACTAGAATAGCTTTCTTTGGTTTGAAAAGAGCTCTGTGGAGAAATGACTGATGTCTGGTCTTGGCAAGAAATAAAAGCAAGAATTTGGAGCATCTTGTCTAAATTTGAAAGCTAGGAAGCTATCAAAGATAACTGAGGGCCACACACAGTGACTCGTGCCTGTAATCCCAGTGCTTTGGGAGGCCAAGGCAGGAGGATTGCTTGAGGTCAGGAGTTTGAAACCAACCTGAGCAATATATTAGGTTGGTGCAAAATAATTGTGGAAACCGCAACCTAACAGCAAGATTCCTTTCTGTACAAGAAAACAGGAAAAACAACCAGCAAGTGCAGTAGCATACATCCATAGTCCTAGCTACTCAAGAGGCTGAGGTAGAAGGATTGCCTGAGCCAAGGAGTTTGAAACCAGCCTAAGCAACATAGCAAGACCCCATCTCTTAAAAAAAAAAAAAAAAAAAAAAAAAAAAAAAAA